>NC_079454.1:48407943-48562943 GCF_903798145.1 Danio aesculapii | reverse complement strand
CTCACAACGCAAACAATTTACAAAAACGCACTGCATTTTTTCACAATGCTAACAATTAATAAAACGCACTGCATTTCACACAACGCAAAAAATTTACGAAAATGTGCTGCATTTCTCACAACGCAAACAATTTTATGAAAACGCACTGCATTTCACACAACGCAAAAAATTTACGAAAATGTGCTGCATTTCCCACAACGCAAACAATTTACAAAAACGCACTGCATTTCTCACAACGCAAACAATTTACAAAAACGCACTGAATTCTCACAACGCAAACAATTTACAAAAACGCACTGCATTTCTCACAACGCAAACAATTTACAAAAACGCACTGAATTCTCACAACGCAAACAATTTACAAAAACGCACTGCATTTTCTCACAACGCAAACAATTTACAAAAACGCACTGAATTCTCACAACGCAAACAATTTACAAAAACGCACTGCATTTCTCACAACGCAAACAATTTACAAAAACGCACTGAATTCTCACAACGCAAACAATTTACAAAAACGCACTGACAACGCAAACAATTTACAAAAACGCACTGAATTTTCTCACAACGTAAACAATTTTTACAAAAACGCACTGCATTTTACACAATGCAAAAAATTTACGAAAACGCACTGCATTTCACACAATGCAAACAATTTACAAAAACGCACTGCATTTTCTCACAACGCAAACAATTTACAAAAACGCACTGCATTTCACACAACGCAAAAAATTACGAAAATGTGCTGCATTTCTCACAACGCAAACAATTTACGAAAACGCACTGCATTTCTCACAACGCAAACAATTAACAAAAACGCACTGCATTTTCTCACAACGCAAACAATTTACAAAAACGCACTGCATTTTCTCACAACGCAAACAATTTACAAAAACGCACTGAATTCTCACAACGCAAACAATTTACAAAAACGCACTGCATTTCACACTGCCAAAAAATTTACGTAAATGTGCAGCATTTTCTCACAATGCAAACAATTTACAAAAACGCACTGCATTTCACACTGCCAAAAAATTTACGTAAATGTGCAGCATTTTCTCACAATGCAAACAATTTACAAAAACGCACTGCATTTTCACACAGCCCAAATAATTTACGAAAACTTGCTGCATTTTCTCACAACGCAAACAATTTACAAAAACGTGCTGCATTTTCCCACATTTTGGTAAATTGTTTGCGTTGTGAGAAAGCGCCTTGCTTTCATAAATTGTTTGTGTTGTTAGAAAATGCATATAGTAATGAAAAATGAATCATTAAAGTATGAAACACAATCATTAAGCGCATTATACATGTGCTCATAAGTCTACACTACAGCAATTATAGATGTATTTATAAATTGCTTATTAACCTATATTAATGTAACGTTGATGCTTAACAAATAATGAATAACTATTTGCTAATGCTTAATAAATGATTCATAGTGTGTAGTTAGTTACACTTTCATTGCGTTCCTGCCTGTTTGCTCTCTTGTTCTCTTTTATTACTTCATAGATCATTGTTTAGAAATGTTTTCCCAATGCTGAACGACTCGTTTCAGACTGGAAGTGTTGGGTGAACGCTCATATAAGCTCAATCGCATTATTTGACTGATTTCATATCATTTCACTACCTGTCACTGGGCTCTCGCTCTTAGGAAATATTATAATTACTGATGTCACATGGGGTGGAGTGTCATAATAACCTCTCCAGCACTTTACTAAGACTGTATTTATTTGTCAATCTGGGAATCATGAGAAGTCAATGGAGCACTGCAATGTCAATGTAAAGCACTCATCAGGAAATCATTTCATGTGTAATAATAATAAAAAAACATGTTTAGGTCATATTTTGCTTCAAATCTATAAGAAAAAGTAGCATATTTGTTGTATATATATATGATTTTTATGCATTTTTTAATGGAAGTTTGATCTATTTAAGCAAGTGGTCGAGTAATACAGATTAAATTTTTATTTTGCTCCTACTTTACAATGTTTCATTAGCTAATGTATTTACTAGCATGAGTTAAGATAGAACAATACTTGTATTGTGTTTATTAATCATAGTTAAACACTTACTAATGCATTAACATCCAAATTAATGCTTGTTAACATTAGTTAATGCACTGTGAATTAACAAGAACTAACAATGAATGGCTGTATTTTATTCACGTTAACAAATATGAATAAATACTGTAATATATGTATTGTTCATCATGCTAACAAATACATTACCTAATGAAGCCTTATTGTAATGTATTACCTTTATTTTGTTGTACTGTAATGTTTCTGGAAAGTTTACTATTAACCTCAATGATGATTCTCGTTACTAAATATGACAATATGCATCTATTATTAGCATAAACCATCGTATGTTATGCTTTAGGCATTACTGTATACTTTACATACATTATTAAGGACTTGGGACGCTTTTCAATAAAAAGTACAGTCAGTATTTTATTAGAATTGGGGTTAAAATATATCCTGAGCATGTTTCTAAACACGAGATTCATTCGCCCATACAGTGTTTGTGTGAGAGTGAAATGTATCTCCTGACGGAAAATCAGTTTCTACCTCCACGTTTATGCAGATGTTTTATCTCTGAAGGGAAGTGCAAGCAAAGTAACAGTACAATAAAACACATTTGAACACGAGTGTGAATCTGGTGTCGTATCTGTCGAGTTAAACACATCGTGTAAGTTTAGCTTTACTCACAGTCTCTGTTGAGGTATCTACTGTGTCTCGCTGTCTGCCTCTGCTGGCTGATGGCGGAATTGCACATTTACGTCTGAAACAAAAACCCAAAATGATTCCGAAATGTCTTCATTCAGAGTCGGAGGGTGAACAAACTCCAGGGTAAGGCTAACATATGCGCTGCCCTTTAATGAATATAAAAAGACTTGCGACCGACTGAGAAGAGGTTTTAACAAAAGCACCGACTATCAACAAATGTCGATTATATACAACACGGACATTAAATTATTTTACTAAACTCACTCACTGATCTACACTACCTGTCAAAAGTTTGGGGTCAGTTTATCTATTTTTGATTATTATTACTTTTTAAAAAAAAATCTAATTAAAATTATTCTGTTCATCAAGGCAGCATTTATTAAAATATAAAAAAATGTTAAATACTTATTTATTAAATATTTATTTATTACTTACTGTATGCAGTTTCAAATAAAATTATTACTACCTGTTGCTTTCATTACTATTACCAGAAATAACTTTATTACTCTTAATAAGAGCGATTTCTGAAGGATCGTGTGACTCTGAAGACAGAAGTAATAACGCTGAAAATGCATCATCGCGGACGCAGCCCTCAATATTCGCGCCGGCCCCGAGAATATGAAATCATTCTCTTTTTCACGAGGCCAATCGAAAACTGAACTTGTAATTCAGCAATAAATATTTGACCTTTAAAATATAAAACTCCAAACGATTGCCTAAACAAGATCACTACACTATAGGCTAGACTATGTTAATGAAACTACCAATGTAATGCTGAAAACAAATTAAACCAGAATAATATATAATACCTCATACCTCAATACTGTAATACTCATTTGTCGTTTTATTACTTCTGTCCTTGACCAGCAAAACAAAATAGTCCGCTGGCCAGCACTTTTGGTTTGGTTTTTAGAGCAGCTGCTAACTCCAGTAATAAACAGCGCTCATCAGTGCAACATGCGGGGTTGGACAGTTCCATTTTTGTGCGGAGGGGGACTTTAAATTTGATTGACAAACTTACAATAGCTAAAGTGTTGTGTTAATCATCAACATTAAATTACATTCATATTACGCCTTACACCTGTTACATGTTTTCAATGCAATTTTTTTCTTTGCTGCTATCTCTGTGGTCTCTGGCCAGGGGAGGTTAAGCCTTCCCCAGCCTTACACACGCTCCGCCTATGTCTTCATTGTATGTGTATATATATATATATATATATATATATATATATATATATATATATATATATATATATATATATATATAGATAGATAGATAGATAGATAGATAGATAGATAGATAGATAGATAGATATAGCGTAGTGAGTAGCACGATCACACAGAAATGCCAACTGGCCCAGCCAGAACTCAAACCAGTGACCTTTTTGTTGTGAACCGACAGTGCTAACCACTGAGCCATCATCTTGTTATAGATGAGCTGTTCCTTTAAATCCTGTTATAAAGTTTCCAACAGCTTAAATGTTACTATAAAACAGTTTTGAGCTTAACAACTATTCAAATCGACGACTTAAAAACAGAAAACGATTACATGGTAATATTACTAAACAATAATTTCATTACAGTGTCAATATACCACTGTTACTAATGTAACTTAAAAAATGGATATTTAAAAAGTTCCCAGTACTGGGTTGCAGCTGGAAGGGCATCCGCTGAGTAAAACATTTCTGGATAAGTTGGTGATTCATTCAGTTGTAGAGACTCCTGATAAATAAAGGGACTAAGCTGAAGGAAAATGAATGAATGATATGATATGTAGAAAAGCTTAGATTGTCTCAGGCTGTTTTAATTGCAACATTAAATAAGTACTAGGCTAACAAGACTGCATCACAAAGCCTAAATGTGTGCCTGTGTGCCAGATGTACAAAATTGTCGTGTGGTAAATAATTAAGGTCACTGACGTAAATGCTCTTAAGTCAACACCCCCCCCCCCTAAAAAAAACTCTCTGTATAGCTGCTCATACTGAAGAAGGTCCTGATAGTTCACACAAAAAAATAAAAATCTATCATTTACTTTCCCTTTACTTGCTCCAAACCTTCATGAGTTTCTTCCTTCTGTTGAACACAAAAGAAGATATTTTGAAGAAAGCTGAAGACTTCTAGTAGGCTAGCCTATTAGATTTTCCCATGGAAGTCAATAAGTACAGGTTTTCAGCTTTCTTCAGATTTCAGAACATCCTCTTTTGTTTTCAAGAAACTCATACTCACTTGAGGGAAAGTAAACAGTAAATTTTCGATTTTAGGTGAACTATCCCTTTAACCCGAATAATAAACAATCACACTAGTTGTTTTTTTAACAAATCTATTAGTTTTTTTAGTCAGAAAGACGAAACATCCCGTTAAAGTGATTTGAATCTCCGAATTGAGCCTCTTTTTCAGTCTGGTGTTCCGGTGTGCGCGCGCGTGCACGGCGGGAGGAGGGTGTCGCGCGCATCGGCGGGTCCGGTTTAGATCACATCACTTCAAGAGTTTCTCTCGCGCGTTACTCTTGATCATGGCGCCTCGTGACACCGGTTCCGCTCGGTTCCCGTGATGCCCGTGATGATGATGATGGTGACGGATGAAAGATGGAGAAACTATCCGCGAGCATTACCGGACTCTCGTGGAGCTCCGTGTCGCTGCCGCTGGACGTGATCGTGAGCAAATTCCGCTTACCGACACTCGTGCGTCTGAGCCAGGGTAACAAACCATTCACTTTATTTATTTCACGATTTTTATTAAATGATACACACTTTAAAGGCAGACAGGAACATTTAAGAAGTGCATTTAAGAGAGTTACATATTTAATTTCTGTTTTGGTCACACTTTTTGTGAGGTTTCATTAGTTGATGCATTTACTAATGATGAACAATACTTGTACAGCATTTATTAATCATAGTTAAACATTTATTAATGCACGATTACAATGTAATAAACTAAGTAAAACAAAGCGCGAGTTTCTTTAATGTTGCTAAAGTGTTTATCAAATTAAAGTTTATGGATTTATAATCAGTGTTAGGTGTAATTAGTAACAAAGTAGTTAGTTATTGTAAATAAATTACTTATTCGCTGAAAAAGTAAGGGATTACATTACATTTTTAGGTAATTTAGATAATATGCTGCTACTTGTACTTGCTTAAAATATTCTATATTTAACATTTCTGTATACATCAGTCCAGAGATCAGACCAATTGTATTGTTTTTGTTATACAAATATATTTTGCAGAATAATTCAATTTTTCAAGTAAATATACATTTGTTTGATGATTGCACGAGCTGAAACAATTGAGTCAGAAATTAACTACAATATGGTATATGTGTGAAATAGGCTGCCGTTACTTATGTTTAACTTCTATTTTTAGTTTAGTTATTTAATACAGTTAAAAGTCCCTGTTTCACTCGAATTTAAAACGAGTTTAACTTATATCCTCCATTTGTTGAGAGGTATAGGCTTTAACTATAAAGTCGAGTAACTAAACTAATTATTAAGTAACTTGCTTTTCGGACATTTTAATGATTTATTAATAATCAATTACACTTCTGAAGTCACTCACCCAACACTGATTCAAATACTTCACATAATTCTTACATACATTCATGTACTTTGAGCTCTGATTTAGTAAATTAACCTCGGGAACACTCGTGATAGTTTTAAAATCACATATTCTGCCCAGACGAGATGATTGTAACTTTAACGAAGTGTGGTTGTGTAAATGTTTGTAACACAGACTCCTCAGTGAAGTGTGTAGTTGATTTGTGCGTTGGCTAAAGGTGACGGAGTGTGTGTTGTGTGTTAAAGAGCTGCAGCCCTTTTCATATGTTAATGTTGTAATGTGCTGCAGTGTGTGCTGAATACTAAACATCCTCCTGCAAGAGAAACTTCAACACTCACAACTGAAGAAGAAGAACACACAAATAAACTTCTATCAGTGTGACTGTGTGAAAGTTTGGCTTTATGCGTTTGGAAAAAGAAACAAAAAAAGTTTAATGAGTGTTTGTGTGGGTGGCACGGTGGCTTAGTGGTTAACACTATCGCCTCACAGCAAGAAGGCTGCTGGTTTGAGTCCTGGCTGGGTCAGCTGGCATATCTGTGTGGAGTTTGCATGTTCTCCCTGTGTTGGCGTGGGTTTCCTCCGGGTGCTCCGGTTTCCCCCACAGTCCAAAGACATGCACTATAGGTGATATAAATAAGCTGAACTGTCCATAGTGTATGTGTGTGAATGAGTATGTATGGGTGTTTCCCAGTGATGAGTTGCAGCTGGAAGGGCATCCGCTGTGTAAAACATATGCAGGATAAGTTGGTGGTTCATTCCGCTGTGGCGACCCCAGATTAATAAAGTGGCTAAGCTGAAAAAGAATAGGAATTAATAAATGAATCAATGTATGAGTGTGAATATGAGAGTGTATGTGTGTTTCCCAGAACTGGGTTGCAGCTGGAAGGGCATCGGCTGTGTAAAACATACTGCATGCTGGATAAATTGGTGGTTCATTCCATTGTGGTGACCTGTGATGAATAAAAGGACTAAGCCCAAGGAAAATGAATGAATGACTGCTTGTATGACTGAATGAGAGCATGTTTTTAAAAGCGACCTAGTATGTCAAAACCACTTTTACAAGGGGTTTAAACACAGTCGTGTGCCAAAGCTTGTTAAAATAACCAGCCTTTAATAGTAAACATTTATAAAAACACTTTGAATGGCATTCATGCTTAGCACATGTAATCAGTGGGGGAAAGTCCTGGCCATTAGTGACCATCTCTCCCTCATTAGCATAAACAGCCCTGAGTGAGAAGCAGCCGTCTGCCATTAGAGTTTTGAATCTGCCGCTATGCTGACACATTTTGTTTGTCATTATTGTTTGCTTTGTTTCTAAATATATATCTGTTGTTTCTCTTGGTTTTACTCTGTTTTTATAAATTTCTCTATATTTTTACTAAATATTACTCTGTCTTATGCACTTTGGTCAGTCTTGTGGCTGATTTTCAAATGTGTTTTATAAATGAACTTGTAGCTCCGCCCACTTTTAAATGGAGCATAATCTCATTTGAATTTAAAGCGAAAGTCACCAAAAATGGCACAATTTGGATCAAATCCTAAAAGAGTCAGTTTTAAAGAGTTATAAAACATTATTTGTGTGGTACTTTGAGCTGAAACTTTACATACAATGAAAATTGAAATTGTACTGCAAATGTAAAATGTAATAAGTAATTAAATTAAATGTAAATAATTGTGTTTTTACATTAGATAACGTAAATGTCATTTAAAAATATATTAAATTAGTATTATTATACATTTTTCATGGCACTCAAAGCCGTCTTACATAGGCAAAAAACAATGACAGTAAAATAAAATCAAGACATTACGTCACATAAACACCTGCATGAACATTTTACATATTAATTTATTGTTTGTAGCGTATGAGTGTGTGTGAATGAGTGTGTACGGGTGTTTCCCAGTACTGGGTTGTGGCTGGAGGGACTTCAGCTGTGTTAAACATAAGCTGGATAAGTTGGTGGTTCATTCTGCTGTGGAAATAGAAACTAAGCCATAGGAAAATGAATGAATGAAACTAATAATAAAATCTACAATCAGATGTACTAAAACAATAATAACGTCAATGGACTTTTAAAGTGCAATAAATACATGAATAAATATGAAAATGGTAGGAACACCATATTAAAATAAAGATTTATTATGAATATCTGTCATATTGACTGTAGTGTTTATTTGCAATGCTCAGCTCATGTCAGCTTGATTAGATTCTGCACAGTAAATTAAGAAAATGTTCAAATGAACAGTTTCACGCATTTTGTTATTCATGTTACTATTTTCACTCGTTTATGCATTTGGATTTCGTTATGGGACCTTCAACTTTCTTCAAACAACTATTGATGTTGAAAAGTTTGAAAAAAATGACTTTTATTGACTTTTGAAATAGTTTAGTTATATATCGTCTGGGTTGGTGTTGCAAATTACGGTACAAAAACCTACTAATAAACTGCCAGTACTTTGTCTGTTATTTTATTAACTTAATTCTGAATATAGTATTTATTAGGACTGCATATCATACCGTTTCAGCATCGATATTGCAATGTGATCATTCACAATAGTTACATCGCATTCGGAAGTATATGCAATGTTGAGTCTGGATTATGCACCCTAGGCTCATTCTGATTATGTAGTCCTACATTTCTGGAGATTGCGAATTATGTAGCCAGAGCTACGTATGGGTACATTTAATTTTTAAAACGAACGATACGGGTAGGTATGATGCCGTTACTTTTCGTGCTTACCAGCTGACCGCTTACCTGCATGTGGACGGCTTTTCCGCTGATATCCAATTTGTCCGGTAGCTCGACACGTAGGTCGGCGGACTTGAGATGCAGAGCAGAGTTGACCCTGATGACGGGGTTCGGGTCTGGTGAAGAATGGTTCTAGAAGGCAGGTAAGACAAAAACAGAAGCCAAAAAAATAACAGGGTGAGAATGTGGTAAAATCTGGAAACATGGTAAAAATCAGACGAGTGCTTTTCTTTTTCTGGATTGCTTTTTAAAACGTTGCGGTTGGGTTAAGAGAAGGGGGTGGGCGGGTCAATCAGTCATGTCATTTTCATCTGCTTATCTGGGGCCGGGTCAGCAGTCTTAGGACAGAACTCCAGACTTTCCTCTCCCCAGATACTTCCTCCAGCTACTCCAGGGGGATCCCGAGGCCTTCACAGGCCGGCCGAGAGACATAGTCCCTCCAGCATGTCCTTGGTCTTCCCCGAGGCCTCGTCCCGATGGGACATGCCTGGAACACCTCCCTGGGTAGGCGTCCTGGAGGCTTCCGAAACAAATGCCCGAGCCAGCTCAGCTGACTTCTCTTGATGTGAAGGAGCAGCGGCACTACTCCGAGCTTCCCCCGGGTGACATAGCTCCTCACCCTGTCTATAAGGGTGCACCCTGCCACCCTGTGAAGGAAACTTATTTCGGCCGCTTGTATCCGAGATCTTGTCCTTTCATTCTTGACCCATAGCTCATGACCATAGGTGAGAGTAGGAACATAGATTGACCGGTAAATCGAGAGCTTTGCCTTTCGGCTCAGCTCCTTCTTTACCACAATGGACTGGTACATTGACCACATTACTGCTGCTGCTGCACCGATCCGCCTGTCAACCTCATGTTCCATCCTTCCCTCACTCGTGAACAAAACCTCAAGATACCTCCTCCACCTGGGGTAAGGACTTTCCTCCAATGGCAAACCACCTTTTTCCGGTGGAGCACCATGGCCTCGGACTTGGAGATGCTGATTCTCATCCCAGCTGCGTCACACTAGGCAGCAAACTGCCCCAGTGATGAAGCCAATAGAACAACATCGTCTGCAAATAACAGAGATGAAATCCTGTGGTCCCCGAACTGGGAACCGAATAAAAATTTTAAACAGAATTGGTGACAAAGGGCAGCCCTGCCAGAGTCCAACATGCACTGGAAACAGTTTGACTTACTGCCGGCATTGCGGGGGACCAGACACCCCTTAACAAAGTGCCTCTGACCCCATACTCCCACAGCACCCTCCACAGAATGACACGAGGGACACTGTCGAATGCCTTCTCCAAGTCCACAAAACACATGTGGACTGGTTGGGCATACTCCCATGAACCCTCAAGCACCCTGGTGAGGCTATAGAGCTGGTCCAGTGTGCCACGGCCCGGACGAAAACCGCATTGTTCCTCCTGGATCCTAGGTTCAACCATCGGACGGATCCTCCTCTCCAGCACCCTGGCATAGACTTTCCCAGGGAGGCTGAGGAGTGTGATCCCCCTATAGTTGGAGCACACCCTCTGGTCCCTCTTCTTAAATGAAGTTTAATATTAAACTAATTTTGAGATGAGCATGTGCTCATGATTGACCCAACTGGCCCACATCCCGATCCTCCACTCAAAGGATCCCAAGTCAATATATTTATATATATATATATATATATATATATATATATATATATATATATATATATCCTAATTTCCTTTCTACAGCTATCTTCATCTGGAAGAAACCCCCTCCACCCTTTCTTCCACATTTATCCAGAATGAGCGGCACGGTGGCCCAGTGACTAGCACTGTTCCCTCACAGCAAGAATACCAATGGCGTTGGGTCCTTGCTGGGTCATCTGGTATTTCAGTGCGGAGTTTGCATGATCTCCCCGTGTTCCCGTGGGTTTCCCCCAGGTTCCCCGGTTTCCTCGCACTGTCCAAATATGCTCTATATTGAGCCTAAATCTTTTTTCTAATGTCTTACTCTCAGTAAGTTCACCTTAGCCTCAGCAGCGGGGGAGTTTTGAGATCGACCTGAGCTCAATCTCCCCTCACCCTGCAAAAGGGGTGGAGCCCTGGGCCCGAAGATCCCTTGTGCTCAGGGCTCTCTTCCGGGACAGCATGCCAAGCAAGCTATGTATAAATCATGAGCTCTGAAGTGTGAGTTCTTGAAAAATGGGAACCACCAAGACAGTTGCCCAGTCCAGAGGTACAGTCCCCAACCTCCGTGCGACATTGTAGAGACGTGTCAGCCAAGACAGCCCTGCGAGAACAGCAGGCGCAAATGACACTAGCGAGAGAAATTTGAGATCTGTAAATATGTACACAGCGGCCTCTGGTGGATTCGCGAAAACTAAAACTGCAAAAATGTAGCTCCTGGGACGTATTTCGCGCTCTCCAGAAATGTATATAGGGGTACGTTTTCAGAATTAGCCCTGGTTGCATAATCCAATTCATAAGCGTAAATAAACGGACAAAACCTGTGAATCATGAAATACAGCACCTGCTAATTAACGGATGTTTTTGACAGTGTGTGTTTGTGTGTAGGAGGATCAGCGCAGACAGCAGTAATTATACACAACAGACAATCAGTAGGTGTGCACTCAGGACTCGCTCAGTCTAAAGCGTCTGTGTTTACACTCGTTCTGTTATTGCCAGATCAATAGAGTTGAGCTCTCTCTCTCTCTCTCTGTGTGTGTGTGTGTGTGCTGCATCTGATGCTGTTTGCGTCTCATCGCTGACCTCAGTTTTTCCCATAAACCCAATGTGAGGAAGTTCAAAGAGCTCATTTGATGTTTGTGGTTGAGCTCTGATGTGTGTGTGTGTGTGTGTGTGAGTGAGAGAGAGTGTGCCTTTGTGTATGTTTGTGATCATTTTTATCTGTGTGTATGAGTGTGTAGAGTATGTGTGTGTCTGCGTTTGTCTGTGTGTGTTTGTATCTGTATGTGTGAGTGTGTTTGTTTGCGATCATTTGTATCTGTGTGTATGTGTGTGTGTTTGTATCTGTGTGCGTATATTTGTGGATATTTCTATCTGTATGAGTGGGTGTTTGGGTGTGTACGTGTGTTTGTATCTGTGTGTATGAGTATGTGTGTGTCTGTGTGTCTTTGTGTGCATTTGTATCAGTGTGTATGAGTGTGTGTGTCTGTCTGTGTTTGTGTGTGCCTTCGTTTGTGTCTGTGTGTGTTTATATCTGTATGTATGAGTGTGTGTGTTTGTTTGTGTGTGTCTGTATGTGATCATTTGTATCTGTGTGTGTTTGTTTGTGTGTGTCTGTATGCGATCATTTGTATCTGTGTGTATCTGTGTGTGCATGTGCCTATGTTTGTGTGTGTTTGCATCTGTGTGTTTGTAACTGTTTGTATCTGAGTGTGTGTGTGTTTGTTTGTGTAGATGTATTTGTGTCTGTGTGTATGAGTGTGTTTGTATCTGTGTGTGGCTGTTTTGTGTTTGTCTATTTGTATCTGTATCTATGAGTGTGTGTGTGTTTGTTTGTGTGCATTTGTATCTGTGTGTGTGTGTGTGTGTGCCTTCGTTTGTGTGTCTGTGTGTGTTTGTATCTGTATGTATGAGTGTGTGTGTTTGTGTCTCTTTCTTTGTGTGTGTCTGTATACAATCATTTGTATCTGTGTGTATGTGTGTGTGTGTTTGTATGTGTGTGTGTGTGTGTGTGCCTTTGTTTGTGTGTCTGTGTGTGTTTGTATCTGTATGTATGAGTATGAGTTTGAATCCTGCCTCGCGGTCCTATGCCGATCCTTCCCCTCTCTCTGCTTTCCTGTCAATTCTCTCTACTGTCCTATCTAATAAAGGTGAAAACCCCGAAAAAATTCTATATTTTTAAAAACACTACAAAAAGTACCGTTAAGAGAACCGTTAAAGTACTGAACTGATAAGTGGTAATGATAAAAGTAGCAATACTGTTAAAACCTTAACGATACCCATCCCTATTTAGGACACAATAAAGTACACAAAAACAACAACTGATACCCCAGCCTGATGTGTATTTTTTGCATCAATGCTGAAGCAATTGTTTTGATCATTTTTGTATTTGTGTGTGTGTGTGTGCAGGTGAGAATGTGGAAGGTTTGTCGGAGGAGGACGTGATTCTGCTTCACTCCTGCAGACAGTGGACCACCGTCACTGCCCACAGCCTGGAGGAGGGCCATTACGTGATCGGACCCAAAATAGACATCCCACTACAGTATCAAGGTACCATAACATACACACTGAGGCCTGTGGCATAAAACGAGTTGAACAAACTTCGGGTTGCAGAGTGAGTTTTGAGTTGACAAATCCAAAGAAATGCAAAACTGTGATCTTCAGACTGAAGTTACGTTTTCATCCACCTGTTTTTATGTGCATTTTGGATATGCATTAAAAAACAGTTGATAAAAACACCAAGATGCGCGGACATTTTGAAAAAACTCATAAAAAAAGTATACACATAACTGAGTAGGATAAACTTATTTTTCTATAAGAAAAGATCTGCATGAACTACGATGTAAACACTTTTACCAAATAAATTCCAGTATGCGCATTAAAAAAGGTCATGACTGTTATAAAAGATTATGTGATGATAAAAATGTGTGTGAATGGACAAACCAGCAGGCTGAGCACATTGTAAAACATCTGAAATGTTGTTTTGGTCACTCTAAAATGCCATAACCCTTTCAGTATTAGTGTCATTATATTATTAATGACCTCCAGAATCAAGAGCGTCTGTGCTCCGTGTCTCATGGCTTCAAACGCCACCGTGTGTTCATTGTGTGTCAGCATTGTCTTCTGAGGCGCAAGTCATTTATTAAATGATGAAAAGATTAACGCAGCTTCTCTTATCGCAGCAAATTCCCTTTTTACTGTTGATATTTGGCGCCAGATAATCAGGAAGTGGTGATTTTGTTAGCTTTGACTCGATGGATGGAAACGCTGCTTTATTCGCACGTCTTTTATATGATATTCCAGTTTTGCGCATAAATTTAATTCGCAATTTTGGATGGCTATTGCTAGCTATAAACATAGCTATTGATAAGCTGCACTGTGTGTGAATGTTAATGATCTTTCAACTTGACACAGCCTCTAAAAACTCATGTGCGCGCCACTTCAAAAGACATATTTGAGTGTTTATACCATATTTACTTCCAAAATTTAAGTATTATTCAATTAAACTAAGCCCAGAGCAGAGAAAAGGTCAACTATATCAGCAAAACAAAACAGATTTTTTGTCAATTACTGAGATTGAAACTATTAGATGGGCTGCACGGTGGCGCAGTGGGTAGCGCTGTCGCCCCACAGCAAGAAAGTCGCTGATTCGAGCCTCTTCTGGGTCAGTTGGCATTTCTGTGTGGAGTTTGCATGTTCTCCCTGTGTTGGCGTGGGTTTCCTCAGGCTGCTCCGGTTTCCCCCACAGTTCAATGACATGCGCTATAGGTCAAGTGGATGGTTCATTCCACTGTGGCAACCCTAGATTATTAAAGACACTAAGCCGAAAAGAAAATGAATGAATGAATGAAACTATTAGAAAGACGCTCAGACCGGAGAGAGGCAGATGATTGGTTGTTAACAGTATATTGATTGTTGTATTCAAGCACTTAACTTCCCACATGCTCACTTAGAGGCTCTCCGTTACACACACATTCAGCCTCTGCTCTCTCTTTCTCTCTCTCTCATACACAAACACACAGACACACAGACACACACACACACACACACACACACACACACACAATTCAGTCTGTTTTATTGCATTGAGTGTTTTCATACAATAAAGAAAAAGCATTCATGCAATACAGAAACAAACGTGATCATTATGAATGATTTTTACATTTAAAATTCTAAAAACTTAATATTAAACACATGTATTCCTACCTGTACCTTATAAGACATATAATTGAATGATTAATCATACCAAATTTGTGTATATTTCATTCATTTTCCTTCAGCTTAGTCCCTTTATTAATTTGGGATCGCCCCTGCAGAACGAACTACCATCTCATCCAGCATTTGTTTTAGTATAAGCTGCAGCTGCAACCCAGTACTGGGAAACACCCATACACACTCATTCGCCAATTTAGCTAATCCAGTTGTTCTTTAGTGCATGTCATTGAACTGTGGGGGAAACCAGAGCACTCGGAGGAAACCCACGCCAACACGGGGAGAACATGCAAACTCCACACAGAAATGCCAACTGATCCAGCCGGGACTCGAACCAGCGACCTTCTTGCTGTTAGGTCACAGTGCTAACCACTGAGCCACCGTGTCACCCTTGTATGTATTTTTAAACATTAAATACAGTTAGCTGACAACTTAGAACACCTACTGCTTTAAAGGACAGTGGAAAAGTATAGATTTATATAGTAAAGATATTTGTATAATGCTTTTCTTTACAAATATTGTTCCATGTAGGGATGGCTGACGTGAAACTGACGTTTCGACACAGTGTCGAGATCCCGAAGCGCAAGTGTTCGAAACACTGTACCGAAGCATGATCCAAAACACGCAGGTCACGTGACTAATGTGTTTCGAAACACCTGGTCACGTGACTAAAGCGGTTCAAAGCATCGATCAGTTCAGAAGCGTTTCGAGACTTGGAGAATCTGCATTTGACTGATAGGGTCAAACTTACGCTTTTGTCACGTATGGCCTAGTGGACTGTGCGTGTGCATGTTGTTACAGACTTCGTATGACTTTTGGGTTTGAATCCCGTCTTGTACAAATACTCCAAAATCGTGATTTTATGTATTTTAATCATGTTACTGTTTATGGTGTAGTCTAGATAGGATACAGCTGCTGATACGCCATCAATTTACCATCATTTTTGTAACTGTAAAACAATAATTAATATTTTACAGTACTGTGATGGTTGGGTTTAGAGTTGTGGTAGACGTTAATAAAATACAATAAATGGGAAATTTAATGAATAATAAAAATAATTCTTGTTAACTTCTGTCCACAACTGTATCTGATCTAGCAACAACCCTGTTTTATGACCGAAACAAGCTATATTTATTCACAAAGTGTTTATTCGGATTTCAGACCAATGTTGAAACAAAACGATGCACGAACAAAGCATCTCAAACTGATATTAAAGCATTTTAAAAATAACTGTATCAGCCTGGATTGTAACCAACAATCCCCGCATGGAAGTCAGGAACCCTAACCACTCCACTATATCGCTTGAGGATTCAAACTTATAAAGTGGGGTTTAATACCTCAATTTGCTCAACTGTTCTCCGCTGAAACTGTTCCAGTGCAATACATAAAAAATGACCACTAGGCGTCACTGTAGAGTGGGGTTTCGAAACGTTTCGAAGCTTCGACACATTTGCTTCGACTGTTTCAGTGTTTCACGAAGCCTCGCTTTGCCCACCACTAGTTCCATGGCAGCTTTATAAAATTTGCACTTTATTACATTACAATCAAAATAAAAAAGTTAAGGTGTGAATAGGGTGGACAGTACAGCAGTAATCTGCATTTATACAAAATAAAGTACATAATAAGTGTGATCAATTCGGTTTTTTAAAGACAATCAGTTTTTTATGCTTATCTGTAAATAAGATAAGAGTGAGTCATTTAACCTGTCCTGCCTGGTCAATGAGCATGTAAGGGGGTACGAGATCAGGTAGTTCTCGAGAGCTCCCCCGGTAAAGGAGGAAAGGAGGAGATGGTGTGGATGGGGGATTCTTCAAAAAACGAAGATAAGGGAGTAATGCTAGTCGAGTTTGGAATGATTCGATTGGCTTACTAATGATTACAGATGAGAGACCAGCCGTGATCAATCATATCACATGCTCCTCTGGAAATTAGTTTGTAAAACTTCACTTAAATGTATTATTTTTGTATTTCTAAAGATGTTAGGTGACACTCTCTTGTTTTAATGAATAAAACTGTTTAATAAAACTGTTTTGTTTAAATGCACCAAAATATAGAGTCTGTATTCACTGAGAAATGGATAAAATAATAATTCTCTAAGGTGAACTCACTTATGCTGAGCACTGTTTGTGTGTGTGTGTACATACAAGTCACCTCCTGTGAATTTTGTTTTCTTTTTTCAAATATTTCCCAAATTATGTTTAACAGCACAAATAATTTTTCCACAATATTTCCTATATTTTTTCTTCTGGAGAAAGTCTTATTTGGTTTATTTCTTCAAGAATAAAAGCAGTTTTTTATTTATTTTAAACGATTTTAGAGTCACTATTAATAGCCCCCTTGAGCAATGTTCTTTTCATTTGTCTACAGAACAAACCATCATTATACAATGACTAATTCCCCTTGCCTAATTAACCTAGATAAATTGCACTTTAAGCTAAATACTAGTATCTTTAGAAAAATATAGAGTAAAATATCATGTATGTACACTCCTGACAAAAGTCTGGTTGCCTATCTAAGTTTTAAGAACAACAAATAATAACTTGACTTCTAGTTGATCATGTGGAATCTGAAGTGGCTCATATGAAAGGCAAAGGCCTCTAGATTACGCTTATTTTACCCAAATAAAATATGAGCATGCCTTGATTATTAATGATTTAATTAGGACAGTAAGGTCTGACTTTGCTTAGACAAAAGTCTTGTCACTGAACAGAAATAATGTCCAGTATAGAATATAAAGTCATGCTGCAGTGAAAAAAGAATGAATATTGTGTCTGACTCCATCATGATCTTGGAGGACTGCATCCATACATCTCTGCAATGACTCAAATCACTTATTAATAAAGTCATCTGGAATGGCAAAGAAAGCGTTCTTGCAGGACTCCCAGAGGTAATCATGATCCTTTGGATTCATCTTCAATGCCTCCTCCTTCATCATACCTCAGACATGCTCAATAATGTTCATGTCTGGTGACTGGGTTGGCCAATCCTGGAGCACCTTGACCTTCTTTGCATTCAGGAACTTTGATGTGGAGGCTGAAGTATGAGGAGAGCTATCCTGCTGAAGAATTTGCCCTCTCCTGTGGTTTGTAATGTAATGGGCAGCACAAATGTCTTGATACCTCAGGCTGTTGATGTTGCCATCCACTCTGCAGATCTCTCGCACGTCCCCATACTGAATGTAACTCCAAACCATGACATCTTCTTGGGTCCATGCGGGTTCCAATAGGTCTTTTGCAGTATTTGTGATGATTGGGATCCAGTTCAACAGTCGATTCATCTGAAAAGTCTGCCACTTTTCCAAATGATCAACTAGAAGTCAAGTTATTATTTGTTGCTCTTACAACTGGTATCAACGACGATACTTTTGTCAGGTAGTGTACTGTCATCATGGCAAAGATAAAAGAAATCAGTTATTAAAAATGAGTCATTAAAACTAATATGTTTAGAAATGTGCTGAAAAAAATCTCTACAGTAAAAAGAAATTGTGCGGAAAATATACAGGGGGGCTACTGTAATAATTCTGACTTCAACTGTATATACAAATAAAAAAAACATTCTAATCAACAAGGGCTAAAAAAATAAAAATTTCTTACTGTACTACTTTGATTGGTCAAAAATCCATTTTTCTTATCAAACTCATGTATTACACTGAAAAACACATGACTCCTTATTAATGGCTGTCAGTGCTTTTTGCCCATAGAATGCTGTAGTTACGCTTTTCCTCCAGCAGGGGCAAATGTTTCAATCCCTGACTCTTCAATAGTGCTCTCTCATTCATAAACTCCAGCTTATCATTACCTCACCCTGACGTCATTCCCACGGGAGTCACAGAGGAGCCCGTTTTCCGAGCTTCCGGAATTGCAGACATTACAGTGCTGGACTTCCTCTCCTGGGACACAAGTTACCTAATATACCCGCCACCCGCACCATTAGGTCAGGTGACCAATGAGATCATCTGCTGGGGTTTCCGGAGGCTGTAAGATGCTGAGAGCGAGGGATGAGGTCATTTGTGTCTAACATCTTGCAGATAGACTGATAGAGTGCTAATAACAAAGATGGAATTACAGAAGGATGATTTTTTTTACACAGCTGAGACATGCAGAAGATGAGAAGACGCTGATATTGTCGATTTGCACATGATTTGAATAATGTGCAAGAGAAGTGTTTAGTGATGACTCTTAAAATACAGAGTGTGTGTGTGTTTGACCTTGAGACTGTAGGGTTCTGGGAATAATAATCGCATTCGTTTTCTCTAAAAAGGGATGGATAGATAAACGGACGGACGGACGGATGGACAGATAGATAGATAGATAGATAGATAGATAGATAGATAGATAGATAGATAGATAGATAGATAGATAGATAGATAAATAGATAGATAGATAGATAAGAAAGATATAGATAGATGGATAGATAGACAAATAGATAGACGAATAGATAGATAGACAGACAGATAGATAGATATACGAATAGATAGACGAATAGATAGATAGAGAGATAGAGAGATTGAGAGATAGACAGACAGACAGACAGATAGATAGATAGATAGATAGATAGATAGATAGATAGATAGATAGATAGATAGATAGATAGATAGATAGATAGATAGATAGATAGATAGATAGATAGATAGATAGATAGATAGATAGATAGATAGATGATGGATGGATGGATGGATGGACGGACGGACGGATAGATAGACAGATAGTTTAAAACAGTTTGAAAAAGTATAGATAGATAGATAGATAGATAGATAGATAGATAGATAGATAGATGGATGGATGGATGGATGGATGGATGGATGGATGGATGGATGGATGGATGGATGGGCGGGTGGGTTTATGGGTGGATGGACAGACGGACAGATAGATAGATAGCTGGGCAGTGGAATTACGGGAGTTTTCTGGGAGAAATAACAAAACAGGAGGGAGGCGGGAGAAGGAAATGAAATATGGGAGACTCAGGAGTGATGGCAGGTATGGAAAGTGTGCTAATAGAATGTAACGGGTCTATTTAAATACACTGCAAAAAATGCTGTAAAATGTACAGTATTACTGGCAATTTTAGATAAAACTACTGCACAGTTGTAATTGTTAATTTATAGTGCGCTTGTAAATTTTACAGTATTACTGGCAACCAAAATTGTCAGTAATACTGTAAATTTTACAGCATTTTTTTTATCTATTAGGTAAATCTACAGCATTGTAATTGTTAATTTACAGTGCATTTGCAAATTTTACAGCATTTTTTAAACAGTAGTTTTATAGACTTTCACATGACAGCGCAGACGTTTTTCAATGCAAGAGATTTATTTTGTACAAATGCACCCAGAACAGACGAGTGAAACTCCAGGAGTGAAAGAGAGTATAAGAGCTCTGAGTGTGGTATAGGATGGTGGAAAGAAAAGCTGTTGCTGGGAGACTGAAAGACAAAGAGAGATACGCTCTCTCACACTTTATCTGTGTGTGTGTGAAAATGACCTAAGATCACACACTCATCCCTAAATAAGTACATACTTGCTGTTGCCAGCAAGTTACCGCAACTGCCCCTTTACAGTAGCTTACCTGTAAATGTGTTTTACAGTAGCAGGGCCCTACCATAAATTCATTTTACAGTAAAAACGTCTACTTTTTATGGTAAAATGCCGTTTAACACATTTTAATTTTACTGTATGGCAGTTTCACAGTACTTTTATTGCAATTTATGTACATTTCACTCTAGCAGTACAAAACCTTTATTTTTAGCATTTACCATTCAACTCAAAAATTATAATTGAAATTAAAATAATTGTGACTTCAACTGTATGTCACGAATAGAATAGAAAGATAGAGAGAGAGATAGACAGACAGACAGACAGACAGATAGATAGATAGATAGATGGATGGATGGATGGATGGATGGATGGATGGATGGATGGATGGATGGATGGGCGGGCGGGCGGGCAGGTGGGTTTGTGGGTGGATGGATGGACGGACGGACAGATAGATAGATAGCCGGGGGAGTGTAATTACAGGAGTTTTCCGGGAGAAATAACAAAACAGGAGGGAGGCGGGAGAAGGAAATGAAATATGGGAGACTCAGGAGTGTTAGCAGGTATTGAAAGTGTGCTAGTAGAATGTAACAGGTCTATTTAAATACACTGCAAAAAATGTATTACATTTTTGTAGCAGTAATGTAGCAGTACAAAACCTTTATTTTTAGCATTTACCATTCAATTCAACAATTATAATTGAAATAAAATAATTGTGACTTCAACTGTATGTCACCTCCAGGGACAGTTTCTGTGTTTGAGTGTGTTTTTCTCTGTCCTCAGGGAAGTTTAAGTTATTGGATCAGGATCGGGATGTCCGAGAGCCGGTTCAGTATTTCGGAAGCGTGGAGGAAATCGCAGGAGTGTTTCCTGATCGAGTGTTCGTCATGGAGCCCATCACATTTAGTGTTAAGGTAACACCAGCATTTCATATATGTGAATTTATAAGTAGTGTTGTGATTGTGCATTTATGTTCGTTTCAATATAATAAAGATTAATCAAAACACAGATTAAATTTTTAATTTTTTTTTACCATTTTCCCAGTGCTAAAGCTATGGTCAGACTAGGCTTTGTGTGTGCGAAATTCTGTCGTACGGCGCTGCGAAAAGGGGCGGGATTAAACAAGATGATTAGACATTTTAAAAAGCGAGCAATTGCTCCATGTTTTAAATTTCTGTCCAGAGAGGTCCTGTTTTGATCCTCGATTGGTCTCACGTAGTCAAGTGATGAGATTTTGCAGGTCAGAGTTCACCAAGCTTGAACTTTGCACCGCAGCGTCCTGCGAAACGTGACGCATGACCTTGAGTTTCCGGTCTGACGCATTCGCGTGCGTATGAATGGAAGTCTATGGGAAGAAAAGTCAAGTGTGACCGCAGCTTAAGTTGTGGCTGGAAGGGCATCTGCTGTGTAAAACATATGCTGCAATCATTGGCGGTTCATACCGCTGTGGCGACCCCTGATAAATAAGGGACTAAGCCGAAGGAAAGGAAATGAGTTTGGTTCTATTTTCGTTTTTTTTTCATTTTAAAACTTTTTTTTAGTTTTTTTTAATACTAATTTCTAAAAGATGGTGACACGGTGGCTCAGTGGTTAGCACTATCGCCTCACAGCCTCGGCTGGGTCAGTTGGCATTTCTGTGTGGAGTTTGCATGTTCTCCCCGTGTCGGTGTGGGTTTCCTTTGGGTGCTCCGGTTTCCCTCACAGTCCAAATACATATGTGTGTGGATGAGTGTTTATGGATGTTTACTGTGTAAAACATATACTGGAATAGTTGGCGGATCATTCCGCTGTGGTGACCCCTGATGAATAAAGAGACTAAGCCGAAGGAAAATGAATGAATGAATTTCTAAGTAAAATGTGGTGAAATAACCAAGGACACATTTCTAATTCACTATAATTGTCAAAAAGCAAAAACTGATATAAAATGAAGTTAAATGTAATAAGCATACAGTCATTTATAAGGGAAGAAATCACTTTCCCCAACTCTCGCATTCAATCTGCCCAGTTGGTAGAATGAACTCCATAACTACATCAGAACAGCAGAGTCACTTGCTGTCTTCAAGAAACGACTAAAAACTATTTTCCTTCCTAATCTGTAACTGCCTCTCTGGCTATACCACTAACTGTACTCTCTCTCTCAAAAAAAAAAACCACATTACTAATGCTTAGCTTCTTAGACTTTACACACCTGAAACTTGCCTATAGCACTTATTCACTGCTGCTCTTATAGTTGTGTAAATTGCTTCCTTGTCCTCATTTGTAAGTCGCTTTGGATAAAAGCGTCTGCTAAATGACTAAATGTAAATATATTTCTGATTATAAGTGGGCAAAATACAGGAGTAAACCACTTCCTAAGGCATTCAGTTGGGTTGCTTTTGTTGTGTTAATATTCATGTGGTTGAATGCCCTGAGTAGGGTTGCACCAACTGCTTGTAAGTTCTAACTTAAATTGGGACATAAAGTTCACACTAAGGGATTAGTAACTACTAGCTAGTTTGTAACTAAATATGCACCTACTTCGTTTGTACAACATGACAGAACCTAGTAAGTAGGTTGTAAGCTCTCTGTAAGGTAATGTATAGTTGCATGTAACAACTTAATACCCAATCAGAAGTAGGCATGGGACGATAACCATTTTCATGGTACACCGCGCTTTGGAAAAATCAAGGTTTTAAAACTGCCAAAATTTTCTGTAACTCCGTTGCTAAGGTATGTGTAAGATTTTTAATTTACTTTTTTTTTTTAGACAACAGTATCTTCAGCAGAGAAAACACAGAGAAATCTGTGTTTTTGAAAATAATGAAGACAGCAGAAGTCAATAATTCATTTGAATTATTTAGCCTGACATGTTTACTGCTCCGAAATATTAAAAATGTTTCAAAAAATAAAATATAATGTGTTTAAATGGGAATTTTTTTTTTTTTTTACCACAGACATTTAAAAAGAATATATTTTAGAGCAGTAATCACAATACCGTGATACAGTGAAACTGTGATATTTTTATCCAAGGTTATCATACCGTCAGAATCTTATACCAGCCGATGCCTAATAAGAAGCCTTCAAATTGTTGAAGGGGAAAATCGCCTAACATGTACATGAACTGAGGTCAAAACATTACCTTACATTCATTCATTTTCCTTCGGCTCAGTCCCTTATTTATCAGGGGTTGCCACAGTGGAATGAACCGCCAACTATTCCAGCATATGTTTTACACAGCGGAGGCCCGGCTGCAGCCCATTACTGGGAAACACTTATACACTCTCACATTCACACACACATTCATTCACTATGGTCAATTTAGTTTACCCAATTCACCTATAGCACATGTCTTTGGACTGTGGGAGAAACTGGAGCATCTGGAGGAAACCCTCGCCAACACGGAGAGAACATGCAAACTCCACACAGAAACGCCAACTGACCCAGCCGGGACTCAAATCAGCGACCTTCTTGCTGTGAGGTGACAGTGCTAACCACTGAGCCACCGTGCCGCACTAAAACATAACAAATTTAACGACTGAAATTGTATTTTGTGTATAATGCTAAAACATGTGCGGCACGGAGGCTCAGAGGTTAGCACTGTCGAAATTGGGTCCTCCAGTTTCCCGATCTGATATTGTGATATTTTATTTTTGTGTGATTAATATTGCAATATAAATATAGTTTCACAATTTAGTTTGAATAGCTCTATTTGATGGTTTTTCTGAAGAGTCGAACAGTATTCAGGTACAGAAATTGAATAAATCACAATGCAAAACATGCTTTTCTTACCTTGTTTTGTCTCATTTCTAGTCCAAATTTCTAAAAAATTATTAGATCAAGTAAAAATATTGTTTTGTTTTCAACTTGAGAAGAAATAAGTCAAAAATAAGTGAGTTTTTCCTTAAAACAAGTGAAATGATCTGCCAGTGGGGTGAGTAAAATAATCTTGTATTCGCTTTAAAATGAAGATATTTTGACTAGAAACCAGACAAAAATTCCAAGTAAAAAAAAAACATTTTTATTTTTTGCATAAATTGTATATATTCTCCACACATGCAGTAATTAAATACAATTCTGTAGCTTGTTTTGAACTATAATTCAGACTCAACATTGCATATCTTGTGATGTGACTATTGCGGGTGTGCATATTGCGATATCGATGCTGAATCGATATTCTGTATTAGTATGCTTCCCAGCAGCTGGAAGGACATCTGCTGCATAAACATATGCAAGAGTAGTTGGTGGTTCATTCTGCAGTGGTGACCCCTGATAAACCCAATCCCAAACTAAACCAAAGGAAAATGAATTAATGAATGAATGCTAAAACATCTATCTCTCCTCCTTTCTCTCGCTATAGGTGGTTTCCGGGGAGTTCACGGAGGACAGCGAGTTGTATAATTTCTCTCTGCAGGCGGGAGATGAACTGACTCTCATGGGCCAAGCGGAACTGCTGTGTGTCCAATCAACTCGTGAGAAATCCCGCCTGACGACGCTACTGCGCCGACTGGGCAAAGCAGGAGGAGCACTGGGACGTCCCGCACGCACGAAAATGCCTTGTTTAATATGCATGAACCATCGGACCAATGAGAGCGTCAGTTTGCCATTCCAGTGTCGCGGTCGGTTCTGCACGCGTTCGCCGCAGGAGCTTCAGATGCAGGGCGGCGAACACACCGTACGCAGCATTATTGAACGTGTGCGGCTACCGGTGAACGTTTCTGTCCCGTCACGACCTCCACGAAATCCGTACGACCTGCACGCCATCCGCGAGGGCCATCGATATAAACTCCTTAGCATCATCAGCAAAACTGTTGTTCTCTGCTGCATACTTCGCAAAGAGGAAGTGATGCCTTCTCACTTCCTGTTATTAACGGACATGCCACGGTTTACACTTCCAGAAGGTCTTTTGCGTGCTGATGCTTCCTACCAGCAGGTGGTGCTACAGTGCGCACTGCGCTGCCAAGAAAGCTTCGACGCGGACGATTATTCGCGTGCCGTACGTGAAGTCAAAACTGATTTCTCAGAGGAATGTCTCAGTCCGAGGCGAATTCGGGTGTGTGTTCAGGGCTACGGGCGTGACGAGTTGGGGACATCCCTGCAAAGACTGTCTCTGTGTGTGTACGGAGGCGGAGCGGTCACGCACACACACACAATCTCACACGGCTGCAGAGACTCGCTCGTCGACTCGCACACTCTGCCCTCTAGTGACGGCGATGGGGAAGAGCGGGAGTACGTCACACCTGATTGGTCGACAGAGTCGCAGGAGATTCCTTACGAGGAGCTCTGGACCAATCAGACTTCTGGAAGCTTTGGAGTGACATCTGAGAGCGCAGTGAAGGCGGAGCATAACCTCATATCTTTCCATTCTACCACTACATCATTGGATGGAACGGTAGGCTCCACCCACATCGCTATGGTGCAGATGGACGCAGGAAGAGTGCAAAGAGTATCAACCCCACCCCCCGTCCCACCAAAATCTGAAGCTGTAAGCAGATATTTAATAGATTTTCAATAAAAAATTATTTTTGTTTGGATCATACTGCTTTTTTTAAATTATCGTATAAACATACAGTTGAAGTCACAATAATTCGCCCTCCTGTGAATTTTTTTTCTTCTTCAAATATTTTCCAAATGATGCTTAAAGCAAGGAATTTTTCACAGTATTTCCTATATTTTTTCTTCTTATTTGTTTTATATCAGCTAGAATAAAATAAGATTTTAATTTTTAAAAACATTTTAAGGTCAATATTGTCAATATTAGGGTTGGGAGATGTCGACCAATTTGGCATCGTACGATGTCTACGAGGTGGCGGTGAATTATTTATGAATAATTAATTAATTCATAACAAATAAATTATTTGTAGCCTACCGTTTCCACTACCTGACCCGCATGGTTTTGTTTTACCCATAACAAAACCATAAATAAATAAAGACAAGTTACACACAAATTACCACCTGTCAATCACTTTTTCTGCGGGACTCTGGCATAAATAGGCAGAGCGATCTGTGTGGTCATAATGGCGTCAACAAACTTGGTTGGTAAAAAAGGTGGACAACCAACAGTAACTGAACCAACAGTATCTGAAGTGTTCACTAAAATTACAAGAGTACAAGCGTGAAAGCGAAAGATTGAGGCAGTGTATTGATGCTGTGACATATTACCTGATAGATTCAACAGACCGAAGAGTTGTTAGATAGGACATTATTAATTAAATATCACGCTTAACAACTATAGTGAGACGCTATAGTGAGTACATAGCCTAAACTGCAGCACATGACAGAGTTTGTGTGTGTGTGTGTGTGTGTGTGGTCACGTGATGTGCAGTATAGACGTGGAAGGAGGGCTTTTCAGAAATGCTAGGTGAAACGCCAGATTGAACGTGGATCATTTTTGTTCTAAAATGTCATTTTAAAACTAAGTTGTATTAGTGTAAACGTGGGCATGTGTATTTTTCGCGAGCGGGTTGCTGCTGCGACTGGGGCGGGGCGGAGGATCATGATGCCGGCTCAGCATCGTGATGTCTATCGGCCATCGTCTATTGACCCAACCCTAGTGGATATTAGCCTCCTTAAGCCACTTTTTTGATTGTCTAATGCTGTGTTTACACCAGACCCTGAAGAAGCGTCAAGCACGAGTGATTTTTATGTTAAGTCAATGCAACGACACGAATAGACATCCTGCGGCTCTTAACGTGTGAATGAGGTGGCGCGAGTGACGCGATTCGCGAGAATGAAGAGGCGTGAGTTGAGCGTTTTGCAGGATTGACGCACTTAACATGCGTATCGCTCGAGTTCGAAAATCTAAACTTTAGCGGACATTTAGCCAATCAGGAGCTTGCTCTTGTGGTGGCGTGATTAAGACGTAGCGCCTGTTTTTGTTGTCCCAGGGGAAAATCCTCCTGCCGACACTGACAACAGTTCATCAAACTGGGCTTGGTCCAGCCAGAAGCACCGCTGAAAGCCTCCATCAACCCGCTTAAGTTTCTGGAGAAGTTTATAAGCTCACAGTGCTGGGTGCACCTCTGAAAGGATTTAGTGGACTCAGACACGGCTCCAAACGAATCGACGCAGTTTGTCAGTGTTCCTAAAGCACATAAACACAGCTATAATCTCAATAAAATCCATTTTAGCCATTTAGCGACAAAGCTAGAGTCACCGGGCAGACAGAAGCCCCACCCATCACGCGAATGCACGTCTGTTGTGAAGTAAATTTGACACACGAATGAATCGAGTAAACTCAAAATGTTCACGCGTCTATTTACGCTCGAATAGCGGGATTTATCCGCGTTTGCCGTGTCTGGTGTGAACACAGCATCAAGAACAAACCACTGTTATACAATGATTTGCCTAATTACCCT
Source organism: Danio aesculapii (assembly GCF_903798145.1). Lineage (NCBI taxonomy): Eukaryota > Metazoa > Chordata > Actinopteri > Cypriniformes > Danionidae > Danio > Danio aesculapii. Next base: position 48,535,194 of record NC_079454.1, on the reverse strand, counting down.
AACTTGCCTAATCAACCTAGTTAAGGCTTTAAATGTCGCTTTAAGCTCTATAGAAGTGTCTTGAAAAATATCTAGTCAAATATTATTTACTGTCATCATGGCAAAGATAAAATAAACCAGTTATTAGAAATGAGTAGGGCCAGACAGAATCTGAGGACGTCTTTTGCTATTTATGCGCAGAATTTTGGTGAAAATCTGCGATTTCTGCGGAATTATTTTGGAAGTATCATAACTAAAACTTTAATATATGAAATAAAAAGTAATACCTTTTTAACTTTTATTAAATGTTTAAAATGCAAATCCAATTAGATCCACTTTATTTGGTAAACAAAGCAAATCTCTCATATAATATCTCTACTAAAAGACAGAAAATATTACTTTACAAACTGTATTGTACATAAATCAGATGAACATTTTCATATTAGTCAATAATATTACTGAAATTAATTAAAAAACTGAATAAATATAGATTTACAACCATTTACTCAAGTAAATAAACAGAATTAATGTTGGGCTAATAATCTGCAGAAGTCTGCGCACACAGATTCCGTGTGGGCCTAGAAATGAGTTGTTAAAACTATTATGTTTAGAAATTTGCTTAAAAATCTAAAAAAATGTACCAGGGGCTAATAATTCAGGAGGGCTAAAAATTAAGGCTTTAACTGTATATGAACCATATTTCACACTGACATTATTTTTTTGTTTTTGTTTTGCATAACGTAAGTGAAACCTGTTTTCACTACATTTTAAAAAGTAATTATAATCAAAATCTTATTTTTATGGCCTGAGCTTGGGTAACACTCTGTATTTATTTAGGTAAATTTTTTGGGTAATACTCTTTAGTTTCAGAGGTTGTTTTCTTTATAAGAAAATTCTCTTTACAGTTGGTGTGTTGGCTGCTCCAGTATACTCAAATACAAAAAAAATCTATGTTTAGACAGTGGGCAGCACAGTGGCGCAGTGGGTAGCTTTTATATTGCTTTCAGTAAGTAGTTTTAAGTACTAGGGCGATGCGGTGGCGCAGTGGGTAGCATGTTCACCTCACAGCAAGAAGGTTGCTGGTTCGAGCCTCGGCTAGGTCAGTTGGCATTTCTGTGTGGAGTTTGCATGTTCTCCCCGAGTTGGCGTGGGTTTCCTCCGGGTGCTCTGGTTTTCCCCACAAGTCCAAACACATGTGGTACAGGTGAATTGGGAAAGCTGAATTGCCCGTATTGTATGTGTGAATGAGTGTATATGGATGATTCCCAGTGATGGGTTGCAGCCGGAAGAGCTGTGGAAAACATATGTATATTATAATAAACTTATATTATAAATTATAATAGTAAATAATAAACATATATTAAAGAAGGGACTAAGCCGAAAAAAGAAAATGAATGAATGAATGCTTGGACAGTTACAGTGTTTCCATTAAACTACACAGCATTCAATTATAAAGTGCACAGGAAACATATTTATAATTTAAAATTATAATACGTATAGGAACATTTTTTGACATAATGACATAACATTTAAAAACTATATTATATTTTGGCATTGCAAAGAGGATAATGCAGTGAATTTTTTTTGCTTAAAGACAATGACAGTTTTGGGAAAATTGTATGTATTATAAACTTTGACAAAATATTTAATGACTCTAAAATATGTGTATAACTTTGACAAAATACTTAATGACTCTAAAATATGCGTATAACTTTGACAAAATATTTAATGACTCTAAAATATGCGTATAACTTTGACAAAATATTTAATGACTCTAAAATATGCGTATAACTTTGACAAAATATTTAATGACTCTAAAATATGCGTATAACTTTGACAAAATACTTAATGACTCTAAAATATGCGTATAACTTTGACAAAATACTTAATGACTCTAAAATATGCGTATAACTTTGACAAAATACTTATTGACTCTAAAATATGCGTATAATAATTAATTATAAAAATTGTTATATACAGTTGAAGTCAAAGAGATTTGCTCTCATGTGAATTTTTCTTTTTCTTCTTCAAATTATTTCCCAAATGATGTTTAACAGAGGAAGCAATTTTTCACATTATTTCCTATAACATTTTTTCTTCTGGAGAATGTCTTATTTGTTTTATTTCGGCTAGAATAAAAGCAGTTTTTTAATTTTTACAAACCATTTAAGGCTAATATTTTTAGCCCTCTTAAGCAATATTTTTTATTGATTGTCTACAGAACAGAACTTGCTGAATGAACCTAGTTAAGCCTTTAAATGTCACTTAAGGCTGAATACTAGCATCTTGAATATATCTAGTAAAATATTATTTACTGTCATCATGACAAAGATAAAATAAATCAGTGATTAGAAATGAGTTATTAAAACTATTATGTTTAGAAATGTGTTGAAAAAAATCTTCTCTCTGTTAAACAGAAATTGGAGGAAAAAATAAACAGGGGGGCTAATAATTCTGACTTCAACTGTATATATGAAAGTATAATAAATAATAAAGTAAATAAATATAATTCTTTCATTGTTTAATTGCTTTTAGGATGAAAAATTCAGGATATGTTCTTGGCCAGTTTTGTGAGATTCATTCAGACACTTTACTAGCATTTCCGGGTTTCTGACCCTGAGCTCGGCTGCACTGAAGTTTAGTAACTCTTTTTGGCCTCAAGAGATTCACTTTGTCTTCCTCAGTCCTTTTGCTGCGTCCCACACATAAACACACTCAAGAGTCATACGTGCATTTCGGTTCACACAGTATCACACAGCATTGCTGCACCAGACTAAAGACTAAATTATTGATACTGTTGCTTTTAAAGGCGGAATAATGAGCATGCATTTACTGGAACCAAGCATACACACAAAACACACACTCACAGAAAGATAATCACACATTATCTCTCATCTCAAAGCCTTTTCAGGTGTGTTTTTGTGTTATGTGTACAGTACACTGCAAAAACACTGTGACGTTGGGTACAGTATATTTCCATCCACCTATTTATAGTATGCATATTTTGGAATATCAAATAAAAAATCATTGATAGAAATGTCAAGATGTGCATAAATGTAAAAAAATGTTGATAAAAAATTAAGTCTAGTTCAAACCATATGACTTTGTGCCACAGCAGACACACAACATCATAAGACGTTAATATTAGGTTAGATTTAGGTCGCCAGCATCTAAGGACAATGTTACTTTGACATCCAATAATGACATCAAACAACGTTGATATTTGTTTGATTTTAGGTTATGTTGGAAAGTAACCAAAATCCATCATCGAGCCAACATCTTATTATATTGACATCAAAGAATCCAACGTCCAATCTAACTCCAAATCCAACGTCTGATAGACATCATAGTGGTAACGTCCACACAACGTCAAGCTGTAACATCATTAGACGTTGATATTTGGTTGATTTTAGGAAGTTGTACATTGACGTTGGCCTGATATTGGGTTTAAACGTCAACCCGATTTTCATTTCCAAACAAAATGCAATGTTCCCACGATGTTAAGGTACAATTTCTAATAATTTTTTTAGGGGGTTTTCATCTTTATTATGACAGAACAGTAGATAATTCAGACAGGAAAGCATTGGGAGTAGAGAGAGGGGAGGGATCGTCAAAGGACCTCGAGCCAGGAATCGAACTTGGGTCGCTGTGAGCACATTGGTGCTATATGTCAGCGTGCAGTACAACTAGTGCTGGGGTACTACATGACTTGGCTTTGTGTCTTTAAATCGATGTGGTTGTTTTGATCTTTCTAAAATCCCTCAACCAAAGTCAATATCATAGTGGATCAGTAATATTATTATATTATTACCTCTAGAACTGTCTTGAGCATCTGTGCTCCCAAACAGCATCTCACACCTCCAAAAGCCACTGTGTTCATTACATTTTCTCAGGCGCAGTTCATTTATTATACAAGAAAAAAGGCCCACAATGGCTTTTCCTAACATATTTTTGTGCAAGTTTATTTTGAAGTAAAGACTTTGGGCCCTATCATACACCCGGCGCAATAAGGCACAAGACGTGTATGGCACAATTTGTTGCGATCACTACTTGCTATACACTTTTTATACACATATACACTCATTTAACCACACACTTTACATGCCAATTTGCACAGCTGCACATATAACGTTGTATATAGTAATATACCTGTACATACACTTGTCAACTTGTATAATTGCATTCACTAGTTACTTCTATTTTTTTAAATATATTTATTATCTGTTTTTTGTCCTGTCTCTGTAATCCTGTTGCACTGTAGAAACGAAAACAAATTCCTCATATGTGTGAACATACCTGGCAATATAGCTCTTTCTGATTATGATTTTCAGACCAGTGCAACTCTAGTTTTCACATTTTGCGCCACGTTGTTTTAATAGCAAATTAATTCGCGCCACTTTGTGGACTCAGGGGTGTTCCGGTCATGAGATAAAGGAGGTGTGTTAAGGCGCATTCTTGGCACATTGCTATTTTGAGAAACTGAAATAGGCCACGCCATTGACCAACTAAAAGCAGGTCTAAAGTCCAGGGCAGAGCGCGTTATTTATGCCCCTATGCAGGTCCAAACGCTTAATACACACAGGATGTACAGTAATACACAAATATCTTCACATATGAATTAATATAAAGGATTAAAATGTTACAATAATTATTATTTTCTACATAAATATTAAAAAATACTACCTCCACGCGCCTTCTTCACCTCAGGGGGCTTTTTTTCAGTTTATTCATGACAATCTGCATTTGTATAATGTTATTATTATTATTATTATTTATATGCATATTTATATTTGTTTAATAAAAGTAAGTTTAGATTTGTCCACCTGTTTTGGAGACGTATTTTTTTGACCACACTTCGTTACTATTGTTCATTTATTTGTTTGCTGGAAATTAAAACTGAATTTAGAAATAGTTTTGAAACAAATCTTTGTGCTTAATAAACTAAATTAAATATGTAGGCTAATGGATGTCTTCAGTGGAGTGCGTACAACACTGTTTCTTTACTCATTGAAAGGAGTAAAATAAAGAGTAAAAGAAAAATAAAGAGAAAGTAAAGAGGCCGAAGGGAGGAGGCTTGTTTGTTGCAGATGGTCTGTTAAACTGTTTTCTCGCTAGTGATGCATTAAGTTTTTCCGCTAAGTCTGCCATGTAAATAGCAAATGCGCCATAGCGTGAAGCAACTGACTCTTAAAAGGAATGGCCGATGAGACTCTGATTGGTTTAATTCCTGTTATGCTCAAAACACACACATAACTCATTAAGAGAGAAAGGCTCAACCCTGTTAGACCATGCGCCAGGGTGCAAACTGTATTTTTCCATTCTTAAAATAGCAAAAGTGGATTTGGACATGCCTGTAATTCTTTAGACTTTGCGCCTAGATTGTTAAATTAGAGCCTGATGTAGTGATGGTTAAATGAAGCTTTCTGAACCAGTGAAGCGCTCGACTCAATTGTATTGGAAAAAGGTTCGTTACTCGAAGCTTTCTAAATCCGAGCTCGATGAGGACCTCTTCTGGTTAAAGTGTGGGAAAGCACTCTGTTGCAATAATGTCAAATGTTCACAACTGACCAACTCATTCATGTAGTAATACAACAACAGTAATATAAAATAACTCAATTACTGTAGTTTTTACACATAAAGGTATGTTACATTACACCACAGATGACTGTTGTAAAATCCAAGGTATTCAAAAGTATTTACATTCATCTTATTCCAACAAGTCATTCACTGACCCACTAGTTCCATGCGGGGATCGAACCTGCATGGGAGGCGAATGCACTAAGGTTTTCTTTAAAGATAGTTGTAAATAAATACGCTAATACACTTTAGTATGGTTCAAAAGCTTTTTACTATAATTAATATTGTATTTTAGTTTAATTACTGGTGTGTGGGACCGGTGCAGTGCTTTGAAACAGTAGAAACATATGTAATCTACGCCTAATCTCTCGCTATACACTTTACTAACCCATGGGGGTGTTTAAACCTTTGAATCAAAATTCGAAGCAGTCACGTGGGTAAAGGCGAAAGTGAAGCTTCTGACGTCACTGATCACGTGATGATGGCAAAACGAATCAAGCTCCGGCACACTGCTTCACTGCGAGATGTATCGTTTTTTTGATACATGCTTCGAAGCCTCGGCACATGTCACATCACTAGCCTGATGTTCACATTCATATCCACATTGGATAGAAACTGTGCTTTATTCACGAATGTTTCATGTGATATTCCAGTTTTGCGCATAATTCTAATTTGCATTGTTGGATGGAAACAGCTTGTGTTTCAAAGCATTTTAGTGCCTGTATATATTTTATAACTCATAAACACATTTATCATCAACTGACACTGTTTATTTAAGGAGCTACTTAAATATTTTTGAAGACTTCCTCTAATACCATTAATACAGTCAGTAAAGTCGTTTTTAATGTAGCAATTATTCTGCTATGAATTACTGACATGTTTTCACAAATCTTGCACAAACACAGTGAAACAAACACCTCGTCTCATCAGGATGTGGAGCTTGAATTTAAGTCTTTTTGACACTGTTGACTAGAATTACAGCCTTTCGTTTTTCTCTCTCTCTCTTTCTCCCACACACAGAGGATTCAGTTCTGGCCTGTAATTTAGCTTCCCAGGCGCGCACACACACACACACACGCACACATGCACACACACACACACACACACACACACAAACAGTCCCTGGTGTTTTGTGGAGGAAATGAACTGTATCCCAGAGTTGTTCCTCCCATAGGAAATCTACACAGCGATAATGCTTATTAAAGAAGTTTATGATTGTTATGATCATTAAGACAACATTTCCATATTAACTGCAGTTAAGAAAAGCTTTAAACTCTGCAGAAAATGCATTTTAATCACTTTTTTAAAAACAGCTTCAGTTTGTGTCAAGCACAAACAGATTAGATTAGATTAGATTAGATTCAATTTTATTGTCATTACACATGTACAAGTACAAGGCAATGAAATGCAGTTTAGGTCTAACCAGCAGTGCAATAGCAGCAAGTGCAGGATACAGGTATAAGTTATAAAGTGCAGTTATAGAAAAACTATGGTAATATTTACAGATGGATGTACTATCAACATTATATACAGGTTGTATTAGCTATGAATATATAAATACTGATAAATACTGATTTCAAAATACATGTTTTGCAGATTTTGTGTTTTGAAGTTTTTTTGAATGTTAAAATATTTCTACAATTGTTATTTTAAATAATATTAAAACTATAATGTTTTTCACAAAACGCACAATATATTGATTTATAAAAACTATTTTTGTTTTGCAATATAAATGTTTTTGAATTAGAAAATGTATTCGAGTTACATTTACTGTTGAAGGCATTTTTTTTTAGCCCTGATCTGTACTTTGAATCTTTTTAAATATTTCCCAAGTGCTGTTTAATGGAGAGAATATATCCCTTCACATTTGTAACCATAGTGTTTTTATAACTAATTTCTAATTACCATGATGACAGTACATAATATTTTACTTGCTACTTTGCAAGATAATAGATTCACCTTAAAGAGTAATTTAGAGGTGTAACTAGGTTAATTTAACTTAGGTTTAATTAGTTAAGTTCTGAGAGCTGATGTGCATATTTTGATTTTCTCCGACACATCAAGGTTAGTGCGCAAAGGTCTCTCTCACACTCTCACACACCTACAAGCACAAATACACACACTTTAATTTGCCATTATACTCCATATAAAATCCAGAAACTAAGGTTTTTTGCACAGGCCTATCTAAAAGTTTAATGGTGCCAACTGATGATCAACAGTTAAAAATTACAAATTTGACCTCTTCCCAACATGGAAAAACACCAACAATCAAACATGCTTGATTATATGATGTCATTGCTTTGCAATCAAAAAATTTGGTTATAATGGAAGTCAATGAGGCAAAAACAGCCACCAACAGTAAATTAAGGAGAAAAAATAAAAATCTTATGCTGCACAAAACCTAACAATGCATCAAAGCCAATGTTGTTACTAATCGTTTACATGTCCAAGACTGTGATAAAAGGTAAAAAAAATCCATTAAACTACCTACTATAAATATATTTATATTGAAAATACGTCATTTTGTGTGTTTTTTTCCCACAAAGTCAGTGACATAATTTATGAATTTGGCAATTAAAGAGTTAAAATCCTGTCATGTTTAAAAACATTTAGTAGTTTTGATCAGGACTGAGGTTGATTAACAGATTTATGCAAAACAAAATGGAAAAAATATATTAATCTGATGCATTTTAACAGCAGTTTGATTCAGTGGATGTTTTATGCCCTACATAACAAAAATTTGAAATTTGAAAATAAATTTGACAAGTTCACAAGGGTTAAACAACACTTGGAAAATATTTGATAAAGAATTTAAATTAATTGTATTAATAATGTAATATTGCCTTCAGCTGTGTATTTTTAGCAGATAATTACATCAGCATCCACACAACTAATTACCTCAACAGCATGAGATTCATTGCTACATGATACTAGATCTTAGTTTTAATAAGACTTTTTAGTTAGAATTGTATTTGTTTTGTATTTTAATTGTCAATATAACATTTCTGGCTCTGTTCAAACTTTAATCATGAAACTGCATTTTGCAAGTATGTTTTGTCAGCATTGTTATGGGTTTCATAGTGTTTAAAACTAACCGTAAGTATTGGAAGTGAAACACATAACAATGCTGACACAACATACTTGCAAAATGCACAATATTACTGACATAAAAAGTGTTGTTTAAGCCTTGAGTGCTGTTGAGGATGTGTTCGTCCACTCTGGGGAGATTTTGAGTCTTAATTTAGCCAAAACTTTCTCTGTGTTTCAGCTAATTAAATGATTTATGCTGACAAATCTTATTTTGACGCATATTTTGGGAAAATACTTTGAAATTTTTTCAAAAACTCAACAATACACTCTGGGCAAATTGACTACACTTTCATTATGTTGGTGGCTGTTTTTGCCCCATTAGCTTCCATTATAAGCACATTTTTTGATTGCAAAGCCATGACACCATACTATTGCGTATTCTTTATTTTTGTTGGTTTTGATTTGGTTGGTTGGAAGAAGTCCGATTTGTAATTTTAGCTGTTGCTCATCAGTTGCAGTGCAAAAAAGCGTAGTTTGTGGAGTTATTTATAGTGTGTGAGTGTGTGAGAGAGACCTTTGTGCACTTGATATGTCTGAGAAAATCTAAATAAGCCGCTCAGATCATAGTAAACATAGTAAGTGTATTTATGCAAGCACACTTTAATCTGCTGTTTTACTCTGTAAAACTCCATATGAAAGCCAGAAACTTTTGCACAGGCCTATCTAAAGGCTTAATGCTGCCAACTGATGACACATTGTACCTCTTCCCAACAGGGAAAACCAGCAACAATCAAGAATACATGATTATTTGGTGTCATGGCTTTGTAATCAAAAAATGTTGTTATAATGGAAGTCAATGGGGCAAAAACAGCCACTAAAGAAAGGGTAGTCAATTTGAACAGTACAGAAGAGTTAACTTTCTCCTGAACATAAAGTGACGTTTATTTAAGTGGTGAGAACAATAGCAGGACTGAATAATATTATAGATGTCACTCACACTTTTTAATATAGTAACTTTCTTGTTTTTTTGCATTTCTCTTATCTATCCAGGTGAAAGAGGAGTGTCGCTTCTTAAATGCTCCTCCAGTACCGCCCCGCTGTGCTAAAGGCCCCACCCCCAGTCCTCCAGTCCCCGCCCGCTTCCCTAAAACTCCTCCCACACAGACGCTCAACCCAAACCTCTCATTCTATTCCTCTGGGCTGACAGAGAGGTAAAAACACACACAAACCTTTTAATTACTTTACAAATACACAGAAAAAAGGATTCAATGGATTTATATTTTTAAGGTAAGTGGTCCGGTCTTCTAAATTGAGCTAAATGTCAATAATTGGTCAAAGAAATGTCCTCACCTGTCCACTGGCTGGCCCAAACTGAAATACATTATGATTTCATATTGTCATTGTAATGTGTGTAGTTACAGGCTATGTAAACTGGAAAAAGGCACATAACCACAACTATAACACTACATTTTAACATACCCATTTGTTAGATTACTTTTTTTTTCATTTTATCCACTACGATATCATATTTTAAACTTTAATTGACGTGTAATGTAGCTGTGTGAACATAAACAACATCTCTGAATGTAAGATGCTCAAAGTTCAATGCAAAGGGAGACATTTAGAGACTTAGCTTAGCAAAGCAGCGAATGAATTTGAGTACTACAAAAAAAATACATCCCGACTAGTGAGATCACAAGAGCTTCCGGTTACGTGAATTAACCACGTGCACACACCGTGCGCAGCGAAAGGGAGTGACCAGAGACGCTGTAAAGTTATAGCAGAGAAAGCTAAAATGTCATCCAAACGCTGCTATTTCCACAGAGCTTCTTCTGTTTCTCTATTTGGGCTTCTAAAGGACACGACACAAAGAGAGAAGTGCTTACAGTTTAATTTTAATTATGTTACAGAGAATTATATAAAAATAGATATAGCGCTAGCATTTGACAAAGGAGAACTTCCAGAATCTCTTCCAGTTCTAAAAACTCCTCCAACAGACGAAGCTGTGGATTGTGAGCCACAACCTGTAAGTATTTTTATTTGTTAAAATTGATCAATTACATGCACAGTTTCTAGCGCTAACGGTATGTTGTAGTGAGGACGTAAACAAGGATGTTAACAATGGGAAATGCTGTTTGGCACCGCTAACAATTTAGCTACAAATTCATATTTATCCATCAAACCGCTGTAAACAGCCACAATCTTCAGCAGCGCTACAGTGTCTCTCTCTATGCGGATGCTTTCCCTGCGTTCTACATCTCAAATAACAAACTCGCAATTATTTACACATGCTCATTCCAAATTTATGTGAAAGACACTCGTCAGATTTTTTTTAGAGAGCAGGCGTGAGCTGTGTGCTCTTCATTTCTGTCAGATTTAGGCACCTAACGCTGTTAACAGCTGCTCTGAGCCTCTGACTTGACTGTTTACTAGGCCCACACGGAATCTGTGTGATTTTTAGCCCATCATTAATTCTGTTTATTTACTTGAGTAAATGTGTGTAAATCTATATTTATTCAGTTTTTAAATTAATTATTGTAATATTTTTGATTAATATGAAAATGTACAATGCAGTTTGTACAGTAATATTTTCTGTCTTTTAGTAGATTTACTATATGAGAGACTTGCTTTGTTTATCAAATAAAGTGGATCTAATTGGATTTGCATTTTAAACATTAAATAAAAGTTAAAAGGATATTATTTTTTATTTCACATATTAAGGTTTTAGTTATGATACTCCCAAAATAATTCCGCAGAAATCACAGATTTTTAGCAAAATTCTCAGCAGAAATAGCAAAAAACATCCGCAGATTCTGTCTGGCCCTACTGTTTACACAATGCAAAAGTGCGCGCTTGTAAGGGAGTGACGTATAGCCGATCCGCGAATCACAGCACATTATGTTAGGACTAATCAGAGCCTCTTGAGGGCTGGTCTTTCAGAGGAACTAGGAAATATGATAGTCGTTTACATGTTAGCTTAGTAGCTGTATATAATTAAATGAAGATATATGAAAAACTAACCTGATTTTCTACAAGTGAAGCATGAGCACACATTGCTTTGCATCTTATAAACACAACCAAGCCTTCCCCTTTAAGCGAAAAAAAAAAAAAAAGATCTGTCCAAGTTAAGTGATGATTATCAGAGCAAGGAAAAATTTCACAGTAGCTCCTATTATAGAATTATATTACAGAATTTTTCATGTAAAACTGCTAATGTCAATATTATGCCCCCTTTGAGAAATGATTATATTTTGTCATTGACTACAGTACAAACCACTGTTATATAATTAACCCAAGTTATCTAGTTAACCAAGTTAAGCATTTAAATTACACTTTGGACTGAATACTACAAAAGAACTAGTAAAATATTATGTACTCTCATCATGGCAAAGACAAATGAAATTACTTTGTAAGAAATCAGTTCTAAAACTGTTGCTTAAATTGTTAAAACAGTACTTTAATATTTAAAATATTTAATTATAAATATAACATTAACATAATATAATATGGGCAGCGCGGTGGTGAAGTGGGTAGCACTGTCGCCTCACAGCAAGAAGGTTGCTGGTTCGAGCCTCAGCTGGATCTGTTGGCATTTCTGTGTGGAGTTTTCTGGTGCTCCGGTTTCCGGTTTGCGTAAAACATATGCTGGCTAAGTTGGCGGTTCATTCTGCTGTGGCGACCCCAGATTAATAAAGGGACTAAACCGAAAAGAAAATGAATGAACAAATAATATAATATTCTAATAATTAACATTTCACAGGAGGGCTAATAATTTGTCTTCAATTGTGTATATTTAGTATTATATATAGTATATATATGTTTTAGAAGAAAAAAAACACTTCCTAACTATGATGGTCTGGCGTGACGACTACATAAAACGTTTTAAGGGTTTGAGACTCTTTTCCTCTGTCCAGATGTTCACGACTAAAGACATAAACACTGAAGTTGACGTTTAATTGTAATTGACAGCGACACTGAATCTGCTGTATAGAGTGCTTAATGAAGAAACTTGAGTTATTTGACCTCAGTGCCGAACTTCAGAGCCTGTGCAAACATCCACATTCTTAGAAGCTGCTTTCTCACCAGTTACTGGAGTAATACATTCATTCATTTTCCTTCAGCTTAGTCCCTTATTTATCAGAGTTCGCCACGGTGGAATGAACCACCAACTATTCTGGCATGTTTTACGCAGCGGATGACCTTTCAGCTGCAACCCAGTACTGGGAAACACCCATATACTCTTACATTCACACACACACTCATACACTACGGCCAATTTAGTTTATCAATTCCCCTATAGAGCATGTATTTGGGGAAACCGGAGCACCTGGAGGAAACCCACGCCAACACGAGGAGAACATGCAAACTCCACACAGAAATGGCAACTGACCCAGCTGGGACTTGAACCAGCGATCTTCTTGCTGTGTGCTAACCACTGAGTCACTGTGCTGCCCTGAGTTAATCATTTATTTTGTTATTAAATCAAAATGCACAACACATATTCTTTAATGTACATATTAATCCAAATGTGGCTCTCAGCAATACGGCTGTGTCCAATATTGAAGAAAAATGTTATAGCATGCTAATAATGTGACATTTGATATGCATAATTTATATATATATATATAACATTTACATAGCATAACAATTAGGGATTTCCAAATCAGGTTTTTTTGCCCTCGAGTCTGAGTCATTTGATTTTTAGAATTTACCAATACTGAAACCCGATCCAATACTTCTATAATACATAAAAAAAGAATGAAGAAGAGCGAAGAAACAGATCCAGAATGTTTCTTATTTTTTATTTAATTCACCTTATTTTAACATTCAACAACTCTATTAACAAGTTGAGCACTCCTGTGAGGTAGCTTGAAAAATCAAGTAATAAATAACATCAATTCTTCAATTTTGGACTTTAGTGCAACAGTATATATAAAAAAATATAAATAAAAACAAACAGCACCTCAACTTAAAATTCCCGGCAGGCAAATAAAAAAAAAATAAATAAAATAAAAGTGCCACAGTGTTTGCAAAGCCAGTAATGTGCTTTTAGGAACTGCATTTCTAACTCTTAATGTCAACACACACTGAAAAAAGTGTTGCATGCAAAACTGTTGCAAACAATTTATTTGTGTTAAATTTAAACAAACAAATTAAATTTAATAATGTTCAACTTAATTTGTTTGTTCAAATTAATTGTTTACAACCACTTAACGTAAAAAATTGAGTAAATCCAAGGAAACATCTTTGAATAATTTTTTTCAGTGCAGTGGATGGAAATGTTTGTTTTTCTTAATGAAACTTGCTGTATGTGTCTTATCAGGTTTGTTGTGTTAAATGTAGCTTTTTCCTTTCCACTTCTTACAATCCCAAGTTTACATATCTCACAGTTTACTTTGTAATACTTCCAGACCGCAGACATACTTGTGCTTTCTGCTTCCATGTTTTACTTTGCTGGCATTTAAACTATTACGTCTCTGTGACAAAGTGATGTCAAGCTGCACGCGTTGCTGCTTCTGTGTGAAGTCAAGAAAGAGATCTAACTCTGTGCCTCCGCATAACTATAGATGTGTTGAAAAATAATGAGAATATATATATATAGGTTCCGATTGAGTCTGAAACCGATTGATGGGGCCCGATTTCCGATCACGTGAACGGACTTGGACATCCCTAATAATAACAATCCAATGGCTTTCCCTCTCTGCATGTAGATTTTGATAGGCACATATTGAGTTTTTGGTGACTCTTTTTCTCTCTCTTTCAGCTCTGCTCCTCGTAGTGGCAGCAGCTCTCCATCACCAGACTCTTACTCTCTGTACTGTTATCCGTGCACCTGGGCCGACTGCGTGACCTCTGACACCTGCGTGACCCCTGATCCCACCCAGCCCGCACAGGCTTGTTGGTCCCACCCACGAGGAGGCGGAGCCTACACCTCCAACATCCTCAACACACCTCTCCTCAGCACTGACTCCGCCCAAAAGAACTACTCTACCTGCACCAGACCACGACCAGTGGCACAAAACCGCTTCGCTCCTTTCGGCGCCCTAAACCCCTTCGCCAATCCAGGACACACCCACGCCTCCTCTGATTGGCTCACCACCGGTAGGGACTCTCCCACTCTAATACCTGACCTCATAAGCTCCACCCCCAAGGAGACTCAAGCCAATCAGGTAGCTTTAGAAAGCAGTCCTGAGCCTTTATCAAAACCGGTCAAAAGTTCAGAAGAGGACACAGTCACTATAGACTCCGCCTCCGGAACGGTTGCCATGGAAAGAGGGGCTGAGGGCGGGGCCGGGTCATCATGGCGACCTCCCGCAGAGCTCTGCTGGCTCTCGGTGGAAGAGGTTTCATCCAGTCTGCGGTTTATCGGCCTTTCGGATGACGTGATTGGTGTGTTCAGCCGAGAGAGGATTGATGGCTCTATATTTACTCAGCTGACAGAGGAAATCCTGTCTGAGGACTTCAAACTCACTAAACTACAGGTCAAAAAAATCATGCAGTTCATTAAGGGATGGAGGCCCAAGATATGAGAGCAGCATCTTTGTGATTTCATGGACATTTTTAATTGTGATGGACTTGCAATGTACGGAAGTCCTCGGAGGTCATGCGTTGTTATTATTAGGGGTGTAACGGCACACTGCAGTCATGGTTTGGTGCGAACCTCAATTTTTGGGTCACAGTTTGGAACAGGTATGGCACAACAGGAATAATAACAAACTTGCACATGATTGGCTCTCAGTAATGTCAGTTATGCAGCAGTGGACCAATTAGAAGAAGGCAGGGTAAGAGTTGCTCGAGCTTCTGTGTACCAAGTTGGCATGACAACAGCAACACGGCAGAACTATTTCTGAATGCTGCATCTCTTGTTTTCATACGCAAATACACATTCTTTGAATGGATGCTAAGTTTTTTCTTTCTAACTTCAGTGACTGGACTGGCTTATGTAGACTGAGTGTATTCATAGTGTGAGTGTATGAACCGAACCATCACCACTATACCGTGACGGTTTGGGATGAATACATATACTGCACTGTTACACCCCTAGTTATACTTTTCTTTCTTGAATTCTCTTAATTTTCTAGTGATCTCAAAATATCAAATGTTGTTTTCTTGTGATCAGAATTTTTTCTACTTATTCAGCATAAGAAGATGTCCTAGGTCAGTGGTTCTTAGTTTCGGTCCCCAGGCCTCCACCATCTCACTCCCCGCACATTTTTCTTTGTCTCTCTTATTTGACACTAGGCTTGGGCGGTATCCAAATTTTGATACCGTCAAACCTCCTCCCTGCTTTACCTCGGTATACGGTATTATCATGAATAATAAAAAAATTACTTCGTAAGGCTCAGACAGCGTCACCAAACTGTTGGCTAAACCATTCAGAAACTGAATACCAAACACTAATACTGAAATGATAACAAAATAACATGCACAACAATATTAACAACTTTTTATAGCAACAAATAGCAGTTTATAAAACACTGCTAATTAAATTAACATAAACATCCAGAACAGTTTTCGCGCAGAGACGCGCACACAAATTAATATAATTTTATTATGTCCTTAAAGGACTTTTTTCCACTGTGTGGAAAGACACCATTTCCTTCGCCAAGTATTTTGTCACTGCATCAGTACAGGTTTTCCAACAGACACTGTCCCTTTTGTACTTTGTTGTTTTCCTGAAGGCCCCCATTATCATCGGCTGCGTACTGGCAGTGAACCTAGATGTTGTTGGTCCTGTATTGAGAGGAACTCGGGTCCATCCTCGCAGCAGTTAATGCATGGTAGTTTCGTATATGAAACCTTAGGCTTCAGATATTTCCATCTCTTGTGGTCATGTGCCTTGTTCATATTTACAGCCTCTCTATTCTCATTCGGTCCAAACCTGAAATACTGCTAAATTGCAGAAGTTGTGCTCTTTTTCGAGACCAGGTCACTTGGTACGCGACTCGTCATCTTTCCCCATCTCTCTCTTTCTCCTCCACACTGTCCCATGATGACAACCATGCAAACGCATTTTTAGGCATTAAATAAAGGATATTTAATATTTAATCCTTGTCTCGTATATAAGTGCATTGTTTTTATGACGGTATAATGGTATTGAAACTGATACTGTTGCTATTTTTAGATCCTGCATATTACCGCCCAAGCCTATTTGACACACAACAATCCGTTCATGGATCTCTCTGTTAACGAGCTGATGATCTGAATCAGGTGTGTTAAGTAAGAAAGACAATAGCTGCGTCCCAAATCGCATACTTATACACTATTCTACGCCATTTTGTAGTATAAATAGTGTACGTAGAGCTTTCACACTGAAAACTCAAAAAATAATAAGTGCACTTTGATTACCCAGATGATGCACTCATTCAGCTGGTAAATTGAAGTGTGTAATGATGGACCGCAGGTTTGCTTACGTAGCAGAAGGGGCAGAGCTATCGGGCACACATGTTGGATAACTTTATTTATTTTGGATGGTGAAAGCAAAATTCTCCTACGTGGGTGATTATAACGACTCTCGATGGTGAATGCGGTTATACTCATAGCAGGTATTATTTGATAGTTTGGTCATTTATTTCACTGATTTGGCAACCGGCAAACGTCATCAGGGAAAAGGTTTGAATTTCCGCTTAGTAAAAAAACATTAGTGCTCCATTCGGGACGACACTACATACTTATTCTATGCTGTTGAGTGTGTAAGTTCATAAGTACATAGTGCATGAGTGCATAGTGTGCCATTTGAGACGCAGCTATACAAAATGTGCTGGGGGGGGGGGGGGGGGGGGTCCCGAGAACTGGAATTGAGAACCACTGTCCTAGATTAGAAGCAGTAAATGCACAGTATTTCATAGCACTTTTTTTAAGTAATTGAAAATAAGGTTGAAAAGGAGGCATTAAAGCAAGTTCTTCATTCTTCATAATCTAATTCATACATGAAACAAACTTAATTTGTGCCAGTCAGAACCTACGCTTAAAATATAAGCAGTGAGGAATTATAGAATATATAACACGATAATATAAACTTAATCATGGACATGTATAATATTAATAGATATTAATGATATTATTTAATGGCTGTACTGATTAAAGCCCTTAAGTTATCTCTTTTTGTTTTGCAGGGCTGGTTCAAACTCAACTGCTGCTAGGCATACATTGGGCAGGCATAAATAAAAACAACAATAATAACATTAATAATTAAATTATTAAATAAAAGCAGAAAAATTAAGTTGTGATAATGACAAAAAACAACTTTGTTATGTCAAGATCACAAGAAAATTGAGTCATCATTACAAGAAAACATTGTTAATATTAAAATCACTATAAAAGTAAGTTGTGATCACAAGAAAACAACATTGTTAATATCAAAATCACTAGAAAAGTAAGTTGTGATCACAAGAAAACAACATTGTTAATATCAAAATCACTAGAAAAGTAAGTTGTGATCACAAGAAAACAACATTGTTAATATCAAAATCACTAGAAAAGTAAGTTGTGATCACAAGAAAACAACATTGTTAATATCAAAATCACTAGAAAAGTAAGTTGTGATCACAAGAAAACAACATTGTTAATATCAAAATCACTAGAAAAGTAAGTTGTGATCACAAGAAAACAACATTGTTAATATCAAAATCACTAGAAAAGTAAGTTGTGATCACAAGAAAACAACATTGTTAATATCAAAATCACTAGAAAAGTAAGTTGTGATCACAAGAAAACAAGCAAGAAAAAAATATTTCAATGCATTGCCTCTTAGGACTTCCGTAACAATGAGTGGTGCTTCTCCTCAGACTATTGCTGATGTTAGTGTCTGAAATACACCTCTCTAATTCAAGGACTGACAGATTGTGACTAATATATTCTGGAGCACTATTTGATGTTTTTATTGTTGGGGTGGGATGATGGTGTGTGTGTGCCTTTAATGGACCGACAGAGCTCATTGTGTGGTCCTTCTGCTGCCTTTTAAGGGTTTGCTGACTTTGTTTTGACCTTTATTTTGGTCTGTTTCTAGTATTCTTATGTGATTTGCTCACTTGTCAAATTGGTACTTCAGTGGATCTCATGAAACCTGTCAGGAACATGTCCTGGTTATATTTCACCACAAAATCTAAAATACATATAACATATGAAACGGTTTAATGTGATATAATGATAAATTACACTTAAAAAATATTTATTTTTCAGATTTTTATTATTATTATTATTACTGTATGTGACTGAGTGACATTTAGGTGACTGTGAGTGACAGTCATTACTAGAGTAAAAGAAAACACAATTTGTGTGTAAAGTAATACAATACTTATTGTTCTACTGTATTACAGTTTTATATCAATTAAATAACCTAATTTTAATATTTTAAATGATACAAAGCTCAAAAGTAATACTACTGAACACAATTTTTTGTTACTAGTATTTAATTAAGGAGGGAAAATACTTGTAATTGTAATGAAAATACACAAAAACATAAATTTGAAAACATTTTTGCTAATTATTTTTGGGAGGTTCTTGACATGTTTAATGAGATTTACTTAGAGTGGTCAGCATATATGAGTACACCAATCACAAATCTATTTTTTACATTATAATATTTTCCATACATTGCTTCACAATATTATATTTGTGCATATACGTTAGTTTGGTTTGTACTGTAGTTAAATCTGGAGCTAATCTAACAAAGTAAGAGCCAGTCCTTCCCACACATAGACTTATATATTAACTGCCACCCAAGTGTTTTTAGTGACACTTTTTTTTTTACTATTACATCCTTTACAATTTCTTTTGCATCCGCCCAATAATCAAACATCCGCAATCGATTAAGTAGTGGAAAGTCTTCTCTCGTTTACCCATTTCGTTCTGTGTGCATGAGATCTGTCAACACACCCACAGACAGTCTCATGTGCTCTGCAGAACCACAGATACTTGCCTTTTTGGGACATAAACAATTCGTCCAGCCCGGGTTTCTAAATCTCGTAAAATGTCTGGGATTCAACTTTTGCTTTCGCTTTCAAAAGCTTGTATGCATTTTTGCATTACCTTTTTACTTAAGCCTATTCTTTCGATTGGCTTCGCAGCTGACTGAGAAACATTCAATTACTCTTTTTTTCTTATCTATACGACTCAGAAAACTTTACTATATACTCAAAAATGGCAAAATGACTGGTCTAAACTAGCTGCAAAATTTATGTACACCACTAGTAATAGTTAATCAAAGCATTTGCCTTATTTAAATAATCTACAGGTTTAATCTTGTAATTATGATTATTTTTAGAGATATTGTCTGTTTTTATTCATTTTTCTGTCATTTATTTCTAGTTTGATGATTATTTGATTAATTTGATGATGTTAATATATTACATTGGCTATTTTATAAACATATCTAAAATGCTTTGGCATTCACGTTTGCTTTGAACTTGAAAGAGAGAGAGAGAAGCAGATTTAACCAGTCAGAGGGTGCACATGGCTCCTGAATAGCATAAATGTAAGAGAAATAGTGGATTGCTTTTAACTTCAAGTCTTTTTTTTTCTTTAACCCATTGAAAAGGAAGTGTATAACAGTATCATAATAAATACAATTATTGTTAAAAATTTAATTATGTTTTGTTTGTCGCATATAGTTAATAGGGGTGTCAAAATTAATTGTTTCTTCGGTGCACCGCGATGCAGACGCGTATAATTCGGTATCGGTTCAGTAATAATCATAAACAGTTATTATGTACTGACGTCATTTATATCATATGCGCTCTGTCGCGAAGGAGGCGAGCGCGGGTATTTACAACACTACAGGCCATACTTAAAAATTTCACTGTGTGTATTTTCTGGAAAGTCTTTCACTGGCACTTACAGCAGAAGCCCCTATTTCTCTGCGATTGAGGGAATGAAAGTACTCCATTTCTCTCTCTCCCACTGTGACCCATTTCACCTGCTGGGGTGACTCTTCCTCCCCTCTATTTTCCTCTCGGCTGCATGCATTTCCAAATAAAAGTGCGGGAGGGGTCAGTAACTCTGGTGTAATTTTAACAGGAGTGGGCGGTCTCACAATATCGCTCCCGAGCGAGCAAGCAAGCAAGCGCGCCAGGCGTGTGTGTGTTTGTTTGGTGCGGTCTATGTTTGTGTATGTGTGTGAATGAGAGACAGTGTGGTGCTGTGTGTCCATATGTGTGTTTATACAGACAGCTTTTTATAGCCACCCCCCAAAATACAACACTGTGTATGGAAAGCATCGTCAATGCACCGTGATGCACCGAAATATCGAATTGAACCGAATCGATGGCATGATAATCGTAACCGAACCGAACCGTGAGACCAGTATAGGTTCACACCTCTAATAGTTAACTATTTATGTAATGTGGATAAATGGTGTTTCAATCTGGCAAACACCACAAGTATATTTTAAACCTGTGGGAAGCACTGAGAGCAATAAAAAAAATTAAAAAGAGCAAAATACAAGAGAAACTAAAAATTTATAAGACTTTGTAGTTTGTAATTTTTTTTTAATATCTCACATGAATTTAAATAATAATAATAATTTTAATACAAAATAACTCATGATAACGGTCCAAAAATTAGTGCTCTACACACAAATCTATATGTTTTATAGATTTTTTAAATCAAAAATTTTAAAAAGAGCAAAATATCAAGAGAAACAAAAAAATACATACAAATTTGTTGCATTTTTTTGCAGTATTTCACTTGAATTTAAATGATGTTCAGGGACTAAAATGTTATTTTAATAAATATATGCCTTTAATAAATCTGTTTAGTTCAAATGCACCAAAATATATGATCTATATTCACTGAGAAATGGATCGAAACATTCATTTTCAAAATGGGGTTTACTCATATATGCTGAGTACAGTATATAAAGCACAAGTTTTCTTCTTTTCTCCTGTGCACACTGAGCTCATATCAGGAGGAAGACTTTATGGAGATTTAAAAATAACGAGTTCAGTTTGTGATGTACACGCTAATAAGAGCAGCGAGACTTTACAGTCTAAAGAACACGCTGTAATTAGGTGACAGTAATTAAGAGTTTACTAACTACAGCCCACGCTGATGAAGGGTGTGTGTGAGGTGAGTCAGAGCTGCTGAAATGAGAATGGTTTACCTCACGTCTTCTTCTTTTGTTTTATCAGCATTTCAGGAAGGTTTCTGGAATGTTTATTTAACAGCGTCCCCCCTCAGTAGATGCATTTGTACTTTTAATAATATGTAACAGCAGTAGTGTGTTTCATGTGTACTGTGAGGTCATCTTGTATGATTTAATTGTGTGATTTAATCCTGATGGATCAACTTCAGAAAAAATTGTAAATAAATCAATAGTGCTCACTTGAACGGTGTGGTTCCCAATACTGGAAGGGCATCCGCTGTGTAAAACATAAGCTGGAATAGTTGGTGGTTCATTCCGCTGTGGCGACCTCTGAAATAGAGACTAAGCCGAAGGAAAATGAATGAATGAATGGTGTGGTATAATAAACAATTCCTTTAAAAAATGATACAAGCTTTCTGTTACTGAAACAAGTTATTAAAGTTATAGTTCACCCCCAAAATTTAAATGTATTCACTATTTACTCACCCTCAGGTGTTTCCAAACCTGTTTAAGTTTCTTTCTTCTGTTGAACACTAAAGAAGATATTATAAAGAAAGCTGGTCACCTGTAACCAATGACTTCCAATGTAAGAAAACAATATTATGGAAGTCAAGGGTTACAGGTATTCAACATTTTTTGAAATCTCTTCTTTTGTGTTTAGCAGAAAAAAAGAAACTTATAAAGGTTTGAAATGAGGAAATCGTGATTAAATTTATGGATGAACTATATCTTTAATCTTTTTGCATCAATTTGTATTGCCAGTATAGAGCAAAACCAGACAATACTGTGTCAAAAAAGTTACTTGCAGATCTCGAGTATCAGTATGAATGTTTTACTACTTCAGAAAACAACACTTATACTAGTGTGATTTAGGCAAAATATATGTTAGAATTATAAAAATGTAATTTTGAGCCACTTTAATTATTTAGGTGCCATTTTTATTATTTAGGAAAACTGCAACTTAGAGCTATTTCAAAACATCCAGCAAATAAACCTGATCATTATAGGCCTATTGACGAATATATCACACTGATAACTTTTCGGTTGTGTTTTTAGTTTAGTTCGGTTTATTTGTTTACAGAGTCAATGCACATTAATAAAATTTACTGTAAAATGTGCCAGAATTAGCCAAGAATGGCTATTTTTTATCTGTAGACCCCTTACAGAATGTTAAAAAGTCTCACCTAAAATAGAAGCACAGAATAATAACATAAAATACATTTTGATATATAAAATACAATTAAAAGTAAAAAACAACAGACTGATGGCAGCAGAAGAGGACAAAAGTGTCAAGAATACAGTACTAATGCTGACAATGCTGATTTGAAACTAACCAAATTTTAACACGAGACTGAAAATAATAAAAAGTAAGTGATCTTCTAATTGTTGGTGGGTTGGAGTTCCATTCTCTAGCAGCTTTCACTGAAAATACCGACTGACTAAATTAACTTTTTTGAGAGGAATAATACAATCCCCTCGTTCACCACCTCTAGTAGGTCGGTGAGCAGTCGTTCTAATATTCACAAACTGATTTAGTGGTGAAGTCGGGCTGTGTAAAGTCTTAAACATTAAACAGATATGTACATATTTGATTAAATTTTCCCAACTAAGCAGGTTGTATTTCTTTAATATTGAACAATGGTGAAACTGAGCTGATTTCTTGTCAAGGGTTTTTATAGATTGTTTGTATAAGGATTCAAGTGGCTTCAAAGTAGTAATGCTGGCTTGGGACCAAGTGGTTAAACAATAAGTGATATGAGAAATGATCATGGGGTGATAATAGATTAGGGCAGCCTCACATGACATCTGATCACGAATAAATCTACAATTTGCTACACTGAATCTTATACTAGTGTGATTTGGGCAAAATATATGTTAGAATTATACAATTTTAATTTTGAGCCACTTTTATTTATTTAGGTGCCATTTTTATTATTTACGAACACTGCAACTTAGAGCTATTTCAAAACATCCAGCAAATAAACCTGATAATTATTGACGAAAATATCACACTGATAACTTTTCGGTTGTGTTTTTAGTTTAGTTTAGTTTATTTGTTTACAGGGTCAATGCACATTAATAAACATTACTGTAAAATGTGCCAGAATTAGCCAAGAATGGCTATTTTTTATCTGTAGACGCCTGACAGAATGTTAAAAAGTCACACCTAAAATAAAGCACAGAATAATAACATAAAATACATTTTGATATATAAAATACAATTAAAAAGTAAAAAACAACAGACTGATGGCAGCAGAAAAGGACAAAAGTGTCAGGCATACAGTACTAATGCTGAAAATGCTGATTTATCACTAACCAAATTTTAACATGAGACTGAAAAGAACGAAAAGTAAGTGATCTAATTGTTGGTGGAGTTCCATTCTCTAGCGGTTTCACTGACAATACCGACTGACTAAATTAACTTTTTTTTGAGAGGAATAATACAATCCCCTCTTTCACCACCTCTAGTTGCAGTCGTTCTAACTTTCACAAACTGATTTAGTGGTGAAGTCGGGTTATGTAAAGTCTTAAAACATTAAACAGATATGTACATTTTCCCAACTACGCAGGTTGTATTTCTTTAATATTGAATAATGGTGAAATTGAGCTGATCTTATCAAGGATTTTTATAGATTGTTTGTATAAGGATTCAAGTGGTTTCAAAGTAGTAATGCTGGCTTGGGACCAAGTGGTTAAACAATAAGTAATATGAGAAATGGTCATGGAGTGATAATAGTTTAGGGCAGCCTCACATGACATCTGATCACGAATAAATCTAAAATTTGCTACACTGAATCTGACCCAGTTACAAACCTTTTTAACCTGTGAGTTAAATGATAGCTTTGAATCTAACAAAACACCAAGGTACTCAGATACAACTTGTAATCTTTCCCCTGATACAAATACATCTGGTACTACACTTAGTACTTTAGTTCTTAAGTTTAATTCTTTTTAACTTCTGGAAATGCCACTAAAATGGTCACACAGCAAAATAGACACCGTTTGGTTAATGGTTCCACATACTATTCATTTAACAGTATATTTAGGTTAAAAATAAAGTGTTTCTGTTTGTATACAGGTATACACGGTAGGCTACAAGGTTGCGTAAAACATTTAGTGAAACTTCCACCGTCATTATGCTGGAGTTAATTCCCACACGACTCCATAAATCTTAACCCAAATACACCATGTGGGCTTAAGTAATAAATGATCTACATGCAACAATTAGCTTACTTTGCCGAAAGCACATACTGTCAGCTTCAACTGAAATAAGTTCAATTATTAACCTAAATAAATTAAGATCCATTTTCAAAAGGACCAACTAAAAAGTGACTAAAATTTGTAAATAAAATTATTAGATGTTGTAAAATCAGATTTTTGTTTCAATGTAATATAACCTGATGATTCAATATTAGACGGCTATCTTATCATCTTTTTATTAGCTAATGTTAATGTCCAGAAACAAACTAATAAGCTTAAATATAGACATGTTAATTCATATTCCCAAATAATTACATTCCTACCTTGGTGAGTGGTGTGTACAGCTGTTTTCTTACTCGCAGAAAAGACGACAAGTGTTGTAAATATCCGACGACGATCCTCCATGTTTGTTTTTGCTATTAACGTGCACTGGCGGGCTTTTCTGATATAGGCGCGAATTTATACGTACTGGCGGTGGCTATACAGAATTTAAAAATAAATTACAATAAATGTTAAAACAAGAAGGTCGCAGGTTCGAGCCCCGGCTGGGTCAGTTGACATTTCTGTTTGGAGTTTGCATGTTCTCCCCGTGTTCGTTTGGGGTTTCCCCCACAGTCCAAATACATGCGCTATAGGTGAATTGGGTAACGTTAAGCTAAATTGTCCATAGTGTATGTGTATGTGAATGAGAGTGTATGGGTGTTTCCCAGTGATGGTTTGCAGCTGGAAGGGCATCCGCTGTGTAAAACATATGCTGCATAAGTTGGTGGTTCTGTGGTGACCTGATTAATGAAATGACAAAGACAAAAAGAAAATTAATGAATTAAATTTTTTCCCCAAACAAAAATAAATATACTTTTATTTCATCTAGTTCCAAAAGCAACATTTCTTATAACCTACTGTAGTTTTACTTGATGTAAAATATAATAGAAATCAATATAGTCTACGGCAAAATCATTAAACTAATTTACTAAAGTTAAGATGAAAATACACAATAAAACGCTAAAATATTAAAACAACAGCAGTATCTCCAAAGCTGCCACAAAGAACAAATTATATATTGTATAACAAATATAAACTCACCTATTTGCCTTCAGAAATGCCTTAATCCTTCGTGGCACAGATTCAACAAAGTACTGCAAATATTCCTCAGAGATTTTGCTCCATATTGACATGATAGCATCACGCAGTTGCTCCAGATTTGTCAGCTGCACATCCATGATGTAAATCTCCCGTTCCACCACATCCCAAAGGTGCTCTATTGGATTGACATCTGATGACTGTGGAGGCCATTTGAGTACAGTGAACTCATTGTCATGTTCAAGAAACCAGTCTGAGATGATTCACGCTTTATGACATGGTGTGTTATCCTGCTGGAAGTAGCCATCAGAAGATGGGTACACTGTGGTCATAAAGGGATGGACATGGTCAGCAACAATACTCAGGTAGGCTGTGGCGTTGACACAATGTTCAGTTGGTACTAATGAGCCCTAAGTGTGCCAAGAAAATATCCTTGGCAAAAATATGCTCTTCTGCAGACCTCAGTCGTAACAAGTTGCCTTTCCATCAGCTCCAACCAGTCTGGCCATTCTCCTCTGACATCAACAAGGCATTTGCGCACACAGAACTGCCGCTCACTGTATATTTTCTCTTTTTCAGACCATTCTCTGTAAACCCTAGAGATGGTTGTGTGTGAAAACCCCAGTAGATCAGCAGTTTCTGAAATACTGAAATACAGCCCGTCTGGCACCAACAACCATGCCACACTCAAAGTCACTTAAATCACCTTTCTTCCCCATTCTGATGCTCGGTTTGAACTGCAGCAGATCGTCTTGACCATGTCTACATGCCTAAATGCATTGAGTTGCTGCCATGTGATTGGCTGATTAAAAATTTGAGTTGACCAGCATTTGGACAGGTGTACCTAATAAAGTGGTCGGCGAGTGTATATATTTTTAAATCTGTGTAAGAACTACATATTAATTCATTTCTAATTCTTTCAATGATTTTCCATTGCATATAGTGAATTATGTGCTGGGTGTAAACAAAAAAACACACATACACTTTCAGACAAATTTAGGGGATGTTAGTTTATTGTAGCAGAATCATATGCAAACATACAAACTATGCTATACAAAAATACAACTAATAACTGTGCAAAAGTCCTTGTCCAGCTCGACTTGGAGATAATCTGAGGCACACTGGTTAAAACAAAAACAACGTAGCTGCAACATTCAAAAAAAGGCTTTAACAGAAGCGATGTGATGTGTACCTGAATAAATAAACTACCATCAATCATTAAAAAAACATGGTGTTAAGAAGAAGTCTCAATTTTCAGAGATGTTATATTGTTTGTTTGACTATTAAACCGACAAATTATATACAGGCCAAACTAGTAAAGTGCTTTTGAACCCAAAAATGATACAGCACATTTACAGTGCACTAAAGTTACGCAAGTAATGCACTAAGTGAGCAAATGTGACATTATTTTTAATGTGAAATGATACTGATGTCATTGAGGAGATTACAACAGTGGTGAATTTTTTCACTTGTGGAACCTCTTGCTGTTATTTTTAGCATGATCGAGGAGAAGCTGGCAGGGACTGAACTGGTTCCCATAGACCTCCTCAAAGCGCTTCATTTTCTGGATAAGTTTGTCTGCGCCGTAAGAATCCACGAAACGGAACGGACCTGAAATGCAGGAGAAAAAGAGGTTGCTACAGTTTACTTTGTATCTCCACAATTATCACGAGGCATAATGTGGTGTGCCTCAGGGCTCGGTGCTAGGCCCACATCAGTTACGATAAATCACTTTAATTACAAGGCGTGTGATATGTGCTTTACCTCCCAAGCAAGGCGGGAAGCCAAGTCCAAACACTGCTCCAATATCTCCCTGAATGGGGTCGGCCAGAATGCCTTCCTGTAGACACAACACGGCCTCGTTCACAAATCGAGACACGAGTCTGTACTGAATATCCTCATCGCTGGAGCTAAAGGCAAGGCAAAACAAATGTATTGATATAGCACGTTCCATACATAATGGTAATTATGTAATTCAAAGTACTTCACGTAAACAAGTATGTGAAATACTTAAATAAAATGACAACAAAGAATAAAAATGATTAAAAACAGATAAAACTCATTAAAAATGTGTTAAAACAGATTTTAAAGGAATAAAAATTGAATAAAGAGAGAAATATGAAGGGTTTCTAGTTGCAATACTTTGTGGAGTTAATCATATAAACCGGCTTACACAGCAGGGGGCGCTGTTAGCTTGAAGCTCTTGAGAATTTCTTCAGCTTCTGAGTTCACTTTCTTTTCTTTTGACTTGGCTCCGTACACATAACAACCCTTTCCAGACTTGCGTCCTGAAGTACACACAGACACTCAGAATCAGCAGTCAAATTGTTTAATGCATGTTATACTTTGTATTTAGTGAAATTTAAAATGATAATTCATTCATTGTTGTTAAAGGGATAGTTCACCAAAAATTGAAAATTACCTCATTATTTATTCTCCCTCATGTGTTTTAATAAACATGTTTCGTTTTTTCTGTTGAACACAAAAGAAGATGTTTTGAAGAATGCTGGTTGCTAGCAGCCATCAAAATCCATAGTAGGAAAAAACGCTACCAGCATTCTTCAAAATGTCTTCTTTTGTGTTCAGAAAAAGTGAAGGTTGAGTAAGTAATGATAGATTTATAAATTTTGGGTAAACCAACCCTTTCAATACTTACCCTCACACTATCCTTAAAAAATAAAATAAAATAAAATAAATAAATAAAAATAAATATATAAATATAAATCTCCGAGCCTGCAAACACTTCCAAAATGCTAGCTGGCAGAGTTTCTTTGTGGATGTTTTGTTTTTTAGCTACAACCCACTCATTTAGAGGCAGGAACCGGCGAACGTGCAACAACTTTAATCATAAGGTAAACACAAAATAAACCCTGCTGAAAAATCCAGCTTAAACCAGCCTAGGCTGGTTGGCTGGTTTTAGCTGGTTGACCAGCCTGGTTTTAGAGGGGTTTTGGCCATTTCCAGGCTGGTTTCCAGCCATTTCCAGCCTGGTCATAGCTGGTCAGGCTGGAAAATGACCATCTAAATCCAGCTAAAACCAGCTTGACCAGCCTGGTTTAAGCTGGACAAAGCTGGTTTTGGCTGGGCTTCCAGCCTGGCAAGGTGGTCAAGCTGGTTTTAGCTGGTCATTTTCCAGCCTGACCAGCTAAGACCAGGCTGGAAATGGCTGGAAACCAGCCTGAAAGTGGCCAAAACCCCTCTAAAACCAGGCTGGTCAACCAGCTAAAACCAGCCAACCAGCCTAGGCTGGTTTAAGCTGTTTTTTTCAGTAGGGAAAGTTTCCATCTGTAGCTCCTTCATGGGTCTCAACAATTGTAAACAATCACTCCATCAGGCTCGCTGCTGTTCTGCGGCCCTCAGCCCCGCCCACACCTGTTAACGCTACCAAGCTGACCAATCACAGAGCTTGTGCTACGTGTCGTTGAGAGGTGTGGTCAGCGTCAGCTTGATGGGTATGCGGCCGCGCGAAGGCAGCGCTGGACTAAACCAGAAGTATAAATCAGCCTTAACCCTGTTAATATGCTAAATTGTTCAATCTGCAAACTTGTTCAATATACAAAACCTCCAATCACATGTTTGGGTATTTACTTTCAAGACTTTGGATATTTTAATGCTACAGCTACTCACACAGAGCATTTAATGAGAGTCAGAAACGGAGAAAATGGTCAAATTACTTTTAAATTATTTTTATGTAAAAACCTAGATAACATTATACGTCATTTATACAACAATGCTTGCAGACAAAACATTTGATGAGTTTTGCATATTTGTTTACATAACCGCATAATGGGGACTGAAACAAGGGACGTTTTTGAAAACGCCGCCATTATCATTTCCATGTAAACGCCCCCAAATTTATTTTTTGGGTGTACCAGCCCTTTAAAGGCACGTTATGTAATTTTCAACACTAGAGGGCGTGTATTCACAACAAACAAAGGCGGCAGCACTTTTTATTAGACTAAATACATTTTAGGTTTCAGTTATAACGCTGCTCTGTGCAGACTAATAAAACACAACATATTAAAGCCTCGCTGCTGTTTTCCTGTTTAATATAAAACCAAAGCATGAACACACAGCACACACTCCGTCTCGAGTTAAAATCGCTTATTTCAAAGCATAAACACACAGCACACACTCCGTCTCACTAGTTAAAATCGCTTATTTCAAAGCATAAACACACAGCACACACTCCGTCTCACTAGTTAAAATCGCTTATTTCAAAGCATGAACACACAGCACACACTCCGCCTCACGAGTTAAAATCGATTATTTCAAAGCATAAACACACAGCACACACTCTGCTCACTAGTTAAAATCGCTTATTACTGTAGATTTGAACATTCATCGAAACATCTGAGATAACGCAAGTATATAAATCAGCAAAATATACAACAATGTTCTAGTAGTTTTTGCATATTTTAATGAAAATATTTGACATATTATGCCTTTTTTTGTCTGAACTTAATTATAACTTGGTATCGATAAGTGCGTTTACGTGGACACAAATCCTCAGATTTTAATACGAATAAGACAACACTTCGATTAAGACCTCAATCTGACTAAAGTCATAATCAAACTGTACACATATCAAATTAAGATGAAATTATATCGAATTATGTGGAGCATTCCTATTTTACTAGCACTATTGAAGTGCAGTACAGACTTGTTAACAGCTTAATCAAACCATTACCCTTTTATAGTACTTTTTGCGACAGGACGCACACATAGCAGCTGTCAGGTGTTTGACGACAAACAAATGAGAATGGCTTCGAGCAAGAGAGCAGATTTTGGGTGTAAGCGGGAAACGAATCCTGGAAGAAATTAATATTATGAAGTGCCTTGACTTTGTCGCAGGGGCATGAATGAAAAGTTAGTGAATGAAATGGCAGAGGTGGCCTGTTGCTTGAGAATTTGTATCCGTCGTCGTCTGTTTGCACGCATAGTGTGAGAGATTAACTGCAGTTGAATGTGTCGCAAAATTAAAAACAAAACGCCCAAAATCACATACGGTGCCATGATGAACATGAACTGTTGCGTGAAACGCCGGAGGAAACTAGCATTGAATGCTGAGCTGACGTAATGACGTTAATCGAACTATGTGCTATAACATGTAAAACGAGATCATGAAAGGAACATTTAAAAAGCAACTATTGTAAACAGTCATTCATTCATTTTCCTTCGGCTTAATCCCTGATTTAACAGGGGTCGCCACAGCGGAATGAACCGCCAACTATTCCAGCATATGATTTACACAGCGGATGTCCTTTCAGCTGCAATGCAGTATTGGGAAACCCCCATACACTCTCACATTCACACACATCGGCCAAATTAGTTTATTCAATTCACCTATAGCGCATGTCTTTAGACTGTGGGGGAAACCGGAGCACCTGGAGGAAACCCACGCCAACATGGGGAGAGCATGCAAACTCTACACAGAAATGCCAACTGGCCCAGTCAGGACTTAAACCAGTGACCTTCCTTCTGTGAGGCGACAGTGCTTACCACTGAGCCACCCATCTTCATGTGAACACTTTAGTCATATTATTGTCATATTCAGATTAAGGCAAAACTTTAGATTACTGATGTCCATGTAAAGTAGTCACTGTTCTGTAATCCCTAACTAAGAATTTATGGAGATAAAGCTGCATGTGGTTAAACTGATGTACCTTTGAAACCTTTTTGCACCATGGTCTTCAAGAAGTCAACATTTCCTCCTCCAAACCGCGCTCCAAAAGCCTTGCCAAGATCCTCTGCAACATGAGCCGCCACGTCAATACCGACCTCGTCAGCAAGTGTCGCTAAGCCCACAGGAAACCCGAATCCTGTTGTCAGGGAATCCAGTTTCTTGGGCCCGACTCCTTCCTTTCAGCCAAAGTGATGAGACAGGAAGATTAGAGTTGCCTCATATGATCAAAATAATTTTAAAGAGACACAGAAGAACAACTACTGACTAAACGCTTTATGAGAAAGAGCACCAAAACTAAGGAATTCATATTTGCATTGGTACAATTTCTTTTAATCAAAATATTTGCAACATAAAAATATATTAAATACTTCCTTTTACAAAATGTAACAAGACTACCAAGTGTAAATACTGTAGATAAATCTATTACATGATTGAACATGAATGATGTTGAGTAATAGAGTTTTTATTATGTCTAAAATATTCGAATTTACCGATATTGACCTCATGAAAAAATATAGAAAATACACAATTAACATTTCCCTTAATCTCACTTCTGTTTAATATTAGGATAAATATTGTTTACAGAATAAAAATAGTTTTTTTACAGGGAGAATTTTGGATTTCGCCACTGGCTTGCATGGTTCGGGATCTGTAGAGCTGCGCATCGTTGGATTTGCTCTTCAGTATTTGGACTCTCAGTAGTGATTATTAAACCACACTGAACTGAGCTAAACTGAACTGAAACACTGAAAACTGAACTACAATGTTCCTATTTACTGTGACCTTTTATGTGAAGCTGCTTTGACACAATCTACATTGTATAAGCGCTATACAAATAAAGGTGAATTGAATTGAATTTCCATTTATATAATTTCCTAATTCATGAAAATACTATTAACAGAGAAAAAATTATATATAAATTAGTATTATATATAAAACATTACAAACGTACACTACATGACAAAAGTCTCGTCGTCAATGCCGGTAGTAAGAGCAAAAATGAATAACTTGACTTCTAGTTGATCATCTGGAAAAGTTGCAGAAGTTAGATATTTCTGCTGAATCATCTGTTGAACTGCATCCCAATCATCACAAATACTGCAGAAGACCTACTGGAACCTGCATGGCCCCAATATTCTCATAGAAATCAGTCAAGTTTAATGAAGGAAAAATCATGGTTTGTTGGTTACATTCAGTATGGGGGTGTGCGAGAGATCTGCAGAGTGGATGGCAACTTCAACAGCCTGAGGTATCAAGACATTTGTGCTGCACATTACATTACAAAGCACAGGAGAGGGCAAATTCTTCAGCAGGATAGCGCTCCTCATACTTCAGCCTCCACATCAAAGTTCCTGAAAGCAAAGAAGGTCAAGGTGCTCCAGGATTGGCCAGCCCAGTCACCAAAATGAACATTATTGAGTATGTCTGGGGTAAGATGAAGAAGGAGGCATTGAAGATGAATCCAACGAATCTTGATGAACTCTGGGAGTACTGCAGGAACACTTTCTTTGCCATTCCAGATGACTTTATTAATAAGTGATTTGAGTCATTGCAGAGATGTATGGATGCAGTCCTCCAAGCTCATGATGGAGTCAGATACAATATTCATTCTGTTTCCACTGCAGCATGACTTTATATTCTATACTGGACATTATTTCTGTTCAGTGACAGGACTTTTGTCTAAGCAAAGTCAGACCTTACTGTCCTAATTAAATTTGTAAAAATAAAGGCATGATCATATTTTATTGTGGTAAAAATCAGCGCATTCTAGAGTGCTTTGCCTTTCATATAAGCCACTTCTTTTTTTTTTATAATTATTGTTCTGTGTTTTTCATCTTTATCTGATAGGACAGTAGAGAGCATTGACAGGAAAGCATGGGGAGCAGAGAGAGGGGAAGGATCGGCATAGGACCGCAAGGCGGAATCGAACTCGGGTCGCCGTAAGCAACGGAGCGCATGCGTCGACGCACTAACCACTACACCACTGGCACTGACTCATATAAGCCACTTCTGATACAAAATGATCAACTAGAAGTCAAGTTATTATTTCTTGTTCCTAAAACTTGGATAGGTGACAAGACTTTTGTCAGGTAGTGTGTAAACATAAAATATCATAACTCAGATATGAATGAAACCATAAATTTTGGTGTAGGAACTGCTGAAGTGAAGATTTATTGCATGGCTCAGTGCAGGAGAAACAAACTAATTTTGAGAAATAACCTTTCAAAATATGTATTGTAATTAATATCTGCATTTGCATATTGAGAAAGTGCAATAAATAAACACTTTAATGTGTATTGCAGATGTTTTCTTTAGATTAGACTGAAAAATAAAACTAACTTCACGAAAAGCATTACAGCCCAAAACATATGAGTTTACCTGAAGAATTCGAACTGCTTCAGCTAACATCGGCGCCAGACAACGAGTGGTGTAAAACCCTGGACCATCCTGTTGAAATGCACACTTGATCAGTAAATATGATACACAGATAATACAACAAAAGGTAGAGAACCAAAATGTGTTCGTACCCCCACCACTACGATGAGCTTCCCCTGTTTGAGTCCGATGGCCACGGCAGACGCGGTGGTGTCTTTGGAGGTTTTGTCTGTGGTGACGATTTCCAGCAGCTGCATTTTATCCACCGGAGAGAAATAATGCATCCCGATCACCTACATCAGCGAAGAAATATTCGGTAGAACTTTACAATAAGTAAATAAGTTGTATTAGTTAATGTATTTATTAACATGAACAAACTATGAGCAACACATTTATTACAGTATTTGTTCATGTTACTTAACATTATTTAATGAAAATACAGCCATACACTGTACATTGTTAGTTCATGTTAACTCACCGTGCATTAACTAATGTTAACATGCATGAATTTGTATTTTAATAATGCATTAGTAAATGCTGAGCTATGATTAATAAATGCTCTACATGTATTGTTCAGCATTAGCTCATGTGAGTAAATACATTAGATAATGAACCCTTACTGTAAAGTGTGACCAAAAATGTCATGACTCCTGGCTGATCGGCTGGTTCTATGTTTTGTTTGTTTGTACTAGCCACATGTTCCTTTGATTGTGCTCCTAATTGTTTCTCTCCACCCCCTCGTTCTCATTCATTTAGTTGATTTTGTTTCACCTGTCTTTGCTCATTTTCTCCTCGTTAGCTCCCCTATATATTCTCTTTTGTTTGTGCTGTTCTGTGCCAGATTGTTGTTTGCTTCTGAACCTGCAACATCCCAGATAGGTGAACTGAATGTTTTTAGTTAACCTTTTTCTGTTTGACTCCAGGACTCTCTCCCTACCTTCCCAGACTTTCTGTGTAGTCCATGGCTTGCCCGAAGTCATTGCTCTTGCGCTGCCTGAATTTATGCTGTCCTGGACACTGGCCTGGTTTTGACCAATTCACCTGCCTCTGTTTCTACTGGACAGTCTATTTTTTTGTTCCTGGTTATTTCCAGTCATTCTCTCCCAAACTATTCCAGCAAAGTCTGCAAGTATTTTCTTTTTGCCATTGTTGTTCATTTTTTTTGGACTAAGTAATTTTTTGTTCTTTCTATTAGACTGAAGACTGCTTGCTGAAGAGCATTTTGATTCCATTTGTTGAACAGAGTTTTTGTGTCTTCCCCGCTGAGACTGAGACATTGCCTTCTAAAGGATTTTTTTTTTTTTTCTTTTTTTTAATTTTGCACATGGACTGATCTGTCTGATTTTTTTTTTTGCCTTCTACAATAAATCTTTGTCTTCACCTGCATTTGGGTTTTTTTGTGTTACTGGCCTTGACAAAAAAATGCATTTGGAGATATAAATCAGAATTTAAATGACAAAATTACATTAATATAATTGCCACAAAAAATTTGCAAAACTGGAAAATATTTTTTTAGCATGCAAGCTCTTTTTTTTTTTTTCTTCGATGAGGGCCAAAAATATATTTTAATCTTCCACGATGATGATAAATAGACAATATATTTGTGTTTGTGTGTAACCTTTATTATAGCTAACATTAGTGTCTATACACATTTAAAGTCAGAATTATTTGCCCCCCTGAATTATTAGCCCCCTTATTTATTTTTCCCCAATTTCTGTTTAACGGAAAGAAGATTTTTTTTTTTTTTAACACGTTTCTAAACATAATAGTTTTAATAACTCATTTCTAATAACTGATTTTTTTTTTTATCTTTGTCATGATGACAGTGAATAATAATTGACTTGATATTTTTCAAGACACTTCTATACAGCTTAAAGTGACATTTAAAGGCCTAACTAGGTTAATTAGGTTAATTAGGCAAGTTATTGTATAATGATGGTTTGTTCTGTAGACTATCAGAAAAATATATAGCTTAAAGGGGCTAATAATTTTTACCTTAAAATGGCTTTTAAAAAATTAAAATCTGCTTTTCTTCTTGCCGAAATAAAACAAATAAGACTTTCTCCAGAAGAAAAAATATTATCAGACATACTGTGAAAATTTCCTTGCTCTGTTAAACATCATTTGGGAAATATTTGAAAAAGATATCAAAGGGGGGCTAATAATTCTGAATTCAACTGTATATATCTTATTATGTATATATTTTAATTACAGTTTAACTTATTTGTTTATTAATTATTCATTTTTTTTAATTTTCCAGGTTAGACTCCTTTGTATGCCGTATACCTGACCTGTTTGCTTGACCTGTAATACAAGACTTTTGCAAGTGACAATTCACAGACACACACTGATACACACACACACCTTCTCAGGCCTCTTGCTGGCAGCTGCAATGTCTTTTATGGGCAGAGCGGATGTGTTGGTGGCAAAGATACAGTGAGGAGGAATCACCTGCAGGAATCACAGGCTTTGTTAGTAGTGTATATTTCTATAAACGCAATAGGAGAGCTGTAAAACACACATACACGTAAATATATACACGCACACACAGAGACAGAGACAGATAAAAGCATACATACTGTACACACACACACACACACACACAGGTAAATACAGTATATACATACGCACGCACACACACAGAGACAGATAAAAGCATACATACTGTACACACACACACATAAATACTGTACATACACACACGCACACACACACACACACACACAGGTGAACTTACAGCCTCGACCTCCTTCAGCACTTTATGTTTTATGGCCAGGTCTTCAAACACTGCTTCGATGACCATGTCTGCTTTTTCAAAGCCGTGGTAGTCCAGCTGTCCCGACAGCTTTGACATAATGCCATCTCTCTCGAACGTCGTCAGACTCTTCTTTTTTGTTTTGTCATTAAGTCTGAGAATGAAACAGTGAGTTTGACAATATATTAATTTTTACATTATATTTAAATATACATATATACATATATATACATATATACATATACATATATATATATATATATATATATATATATATATATATATATATATATATATATATATATATATATATATATATATATACATACATACAGTTGAAGTCAGAATTATTAGCCTCCCTGGATTATTAGCCCCCCTGTTGTTTATTTTTTTCCGCAATTTCTGTATAATGGAGACGAGATTTTTCCAACACATTTCTAAACATAACAGTTTTAATAACTCATTTCTAATAACTGATTTATTTTATCTTTGTCATGATGACAGCAAATCGTATTTGACTAGATATTATTCAAGACACTTCTATACAGCTTAAAGTGACATTTAAAGGCTTAACTAGGTTAATTAGGTTAACTAGGCAGGTTAGGGTAATTAGGCAAGTTATTGTATAACAATGTGTTGTTCTGTAGACTATCGAAAACAAATATAGCTTAAAGGGGCTAATAATTTTGACCTTAAAATGGGTTCAAAAAGCTAAAAACTGCTTTTATTCTAGCCGAAATAAAACAAATAAGACTTTCTCTAAAAGAAAACATATTACAAGATATATATATTTTTAATGTTGGGGAAAGTTACTTTAGAAAGTAATGCATTACAATATTGAGTTACTCCCCAAATAAGTTGCGTTACTTAGTACTTTTTATGGTAAGTAATACTTTTGAGTTAGTTTTTCTGACCTGGCTGACACTTGATCTCTTTCAGAACTTGCAGGATTTTTTTTTTCTTTTTTTAAACAGAGGAGCTCTACAGTTAACAATGCACAGTATAGCCTACACCTACATTTACCTTCCAAAAAAAAAAAAAAAAAAAACACATAAAAAAATAACAATGTAGGATAATATTATCTTAACTTAACTTCTTTGACCCTCAAGCTATATGCCATATACAAGTCAGGTCAGAATTATTAGCCCCCCTTTGAATTATCTTTTCTTTTTTATATATTTCCTAAATGATGTTTAACAGAGCAAGGAAATTTTCACATTTTGTCTGATAATATTTTTTTCTTCTGGAGAAAGTCTTATTATTTTGGCTAGAATAAAAGCAGTTTTTAATTTTTTAAAAACCATTTTAAGGTCAAAATTATTAGCCCCTTTAAGCAATATTTTTTCTGATAGTCTACAGAACAGATTTATAAAATAAATCAGTTATTAGAAATGAGTTATTAAAACAGTTATGTTTTGAAATGTGTTGAAAAAATCTTCTCAAAAATTCAGGGGGGCTAATAATTCTGACTTCAACTGTATATAGATTAATAAGTGTACAGCAATGTGTTTTCTACCTTTGTACTTTTTTGTCTTATTAGTGAGGTAAAAATCACTGTCCATTCAGACAATCCCCTTTTCCCTTTTTTGATCCGTTCAGAATAATGAAAAAGGCTGCCATTTTGATTTCTGTCTGTTCCTCCATTCTGTCTGTTCCTGAGTGTGGGATTCAACGTGACTTTGTTCATTTTAATTCAGCTGTTTATTTTTTTATAAGCTAATTAAATAAACTAAAATGTAACTAGCATTACAATTTTTAAAAAGTAACTCAAATATTATTAATTTAATTTTATAAGTAATGCTTTACTCATTATTTAGAAAAGTAACATTAGTATGTAACTCGCATTACTTGTAATGCGTTACCCTAAACGCTGTATTAAAGTCTTAAAGTAAAAAATAATGCAATTCAATTCAATTCAATTAAGGCTTAACTTATCTTATTTACATTTTAGATTTATTTATTAAGAATATAATTACAAGTAGAACAAATCCCATATAAAAATGGGTAAATATATCTTTAACATACATAAAAATAAAGAATATTTAATATAAAAATAAAATAAGACACTTTTTTATTAAGCCTTATTTAAAATGTTGTCAAAAAAAGTTTGTGTGTATATATATATATATATATATATATATATATATATATAAATAAATAAATAAATAAATAAATAAATAAATAAATATATATATATATATATATATATATATATATATATATATATATATATATATATATATATATATATATATATATACACATATACTTTCCAAACAATGTACACATTAGAACATAGGTCTCAAACTGGATTCCTGAAGGGCCGCAGCTCTGCACAGTTTTGCTCCAACCCTAAACAAACACAGCTGATGCACAGCTGATGCAACTAATCAAGGTGTTCAAGATTACTAGAGACTATTAAGCAGGTGTGAGTTGGAGCTGGTTGGAGCTAAACTGTGCAGACCTGCGGCCCTCCAGGAATTGAGTTTTTTTAGGCCTGGAAATAATAATAAAAAAAATTCATAACATTTCTAAGCTTGCCATTTCTACTGTAACAATAGTCACAGCAGTTTATTTTAATCTCCTTTATCTGTTCTCTCATGGGCACACACAGAAAGAGATCACAGCACTGACATCTGGTGGCTCTCTGCTTTCATTGGTTCTTTCTGATGCTGTGGAGTGCAGCGCCCTCTGCTGTTTGAAAGTTATAAGTACCTAGGTACTTTTATTGATAATAAATTTAATTTTAATGACAATACTGAAAGACTAATATAGAACAGGCCAACAAAGACTTTTTTGTCTGCGCAAATTAGCAAAGTTTAATATTGATAGGACTCTTATGGTTGTTTTTTATGAGGCTTACAGTATGTAGAATCAATTTAACCATCTTCACTGATGCTTTGCTTCTTTAAAGGTGCAGTAGGTGATTGTCTTCAGAAATTTTTTTTGTTGTGCTGGTTGAAAGTCTCTTCACATTCCAATAGTACTGATTAAAGTAAATGACCTAACTGTATTTACTTGTATTTTTATATTCTGGGTAAGCATAAGACTAAAAAAAATGTTCATCCAATTAAAAATTGTCAGGCCGACAATTCCCTTAATTCTGATAAGTAGTCCAAACTGTCTATTAGCAAATGTAGATTTGTACAACTGCGCATCTCTGTTCACGCAGATCCGCCGATGCGCGTTCACGCGCGCCACGGTCACGTGGACACAAGTGACAACGTTAAAAAAAAATGCTGAATCAAAACTTTTAAAAATCCTGAATCAATATTGGAGTTAGTTTTGCACACTGGAGGAAGGACGGCACCATGGCTGAAGTATTTCTGTTAGACAGGTAATGTTGTGTTTTTAAACTCTTTTTGTGTTGTGTTACGAATGGGTTATATGCACAGAAGTGTTGTTCAGCCACAGAAATCTCCCGGTGATAGATTGATGCGACTATTCTCAGTTTCATAAGGTCCTTTTACAGCATCAATAATGTAGATTTTATATAGTTTAACAACAAAACATCAGTAATTATTCCACCTAGCCTGCTTTACTGAGGTGAAGTTTACTGAGGTTTTATATTCACATTGGTTCAATTTTGAACAATGACAGCCTGTTACAAGCTCACTATATTGTTTACTATGCTACTCTGAATATTTGGTCTGAAATAGCATGTAAGTTTGGCTTAGTAATAAGTGTAATTCCTGCACCCATCTGACCAACCTAAGCATACAGTAATCGCTTTAAGACAAAGCCTGTGAGAGAGTGAGACCAGCGATCCTTGCATGCATGAAATATTGCACATTATGACAAGTTTTGCTTGGTACACAACTGAAAACATGCTAGATATAATACAGTTTTTCGTTCAGAATTGTAGTATTATAAAGTATTATAAAGTTTTTTAACTGGTGAATGACATGATCTAGTGGGTCTCTGTCATCTTTAACGTGTGCGTTCGCAATTTCAGGAGGTGTTGCTTTGGACGACAGGGGAGGGATTGTATTTAAAAGATATTATGCTAACCGGTTAGCATCTAGGCAGATGACCTACTGCCCCTTTAAAAGTAAAACAGAAGAACTCACTGTCTAAGGTTTTAAATACCTGCAGTAAAGTTTTATGACTGAAAGTGCTGGGGTTATCCAATTTGTATGAAAGCCAGGTGTTAAAGAAAGCCCACCAGATTACATCTAACATATCCCATCCTCTTCTTTAATACTATTAACGTTGTGTAATGTTTGTCTTAAGTATGTGGTGTGTTATATATGTTGTAAAATTATTATGTTCCAGAACAAATCGCCCCAAAAGGAGACAATAAGATTTACTGTAACAATAACCGTCTCACTGTGACCTGTTTAATACATGGTTTTAGAAAACAAGCTGCTGTATGAGGTGTATTTTTGTTGCTACAGTATACCGACCCTTTGTACACCTGTTGTTCACCTCTGGCGAGTCCTTCCACTGTTGTGTCCTTTAAAATAGTGGCCACACCCTTGTCTATGGTCACCTGGGCGATTCCCGCTCCCATAAGCCCCGCCCCCAGGACAGCCAGATTCCTAAAAATAAACCAAAAAGCAGATTCAGATATTATAATCTCATCCTGATGACATCACATCTCTCTGCCCCTCCCACCAGACCCAAGGTAAAGTCTAGAAGAGATACAGCTGCAGATGCATCAATATAGCCTAATATTTGTGACACTGTACAACAATTAATATTTTTATATTACTGTGAGGGCTGTGTTTGGGGTAGGTGTGGACGTTAATAAAATACAATTTTAATGGGTAATTTAATAAATAATATGAATAATACTCTGTATAATCACTGTTTTTACATTATTGTGATGGTTGGGGTAGGGGTAGATGTTAATAAAATATAATTTAATGGATAAGTTAAATAATAACATGAATAATACTCATGAAAGTACTGTTTTTACATTACTGTGATGGTTGTGTGTAGGGTTGGGTTGCAGTAAATGCTCATAAAATACAATTAATGGGTTATTTAATAAATAATATGAATATTATCAGAGTAATTTCTGTTTTTACATTACTGTGTTGGTTGGGTTTGGGGCTGGCGTAGGGGTGGACATTAATAAAATACCATTTTAATGGGTAATTTAATAAATAATATGAATATTACTCTGTATAATCACTGTTTTTACATTATTGTGATGGTTGGGGTAGGGGTAGATGTTAATAAAATATAATTTAATGGGTAAGTGAACTAATAATATGAATAATACTCATGAAAGTACTGTTTTTACATTACTGTGATGGTTGTGTTTAGGGTTTGGTTGGGGTAAATGCTCATAAAATACAATTCAAGAGTTCACACTTAGATATTGTTTGACAACTGTTAGCAGGTTTGGCATGCTGTCCCGGGAGAGAACTCTGAGCTCGGAGATAGGTGAGCCCAGGGCTCCCGCCTGGTCCATAGAGCATATGCGGGGAGTACGAGATCAGGTGGTTCTCGAGAGCTCCCCATGGTAAGAGGAAGAAAGGAGGAGAAGGGGTGGATGGGGGGTTTCTTCGGAAAACGAAGATAAGAGAGTAGTTCTAGCTAGGCTACTTATAGTGAGTTGGGGTTAATCTGATTGGCTAACTAGTGAATGTAGATGAGTGGCCAGCTGCAGTCAATCATATCACGTGCTCCTCTCGAAATTAGTTTGAAAACTTCACTTAATGGGTTATTTAGTAAAAATTATATGAATAATTATCAGAATAATGACTGTTTTTACATTAATATGATGGTGGGAATAGGGGTGGACGTTAATAAAATACAATTTATTGGGTAATTTACCTGATGATATGAATAAAACTCAGTATAATTACTAGGGATGCCCGATACTTGGATCGGATATC
Source organism: Danio aesculapii (assembly GCF_903798145.1). Lineage (NCBI taxonomy): Eukaryota > Metazoa > Chordata > Actinopteri > Cypriniformes > Danionidae > Danio > Danio aesculapii. The sequence continues at coordinate 48,492,577 of NC_079454.1, read as the reverse complement.
GATTCGATACTGCATATTTTTGCTGGATCGAGTATCGGCCAGCTGTTACCGATCTAAATCCGATCTTGCGCGTGCGCTATATTCTGTGTTCATTAGCCAACAAAAGCCAAGAAGGTATCCTATTATAAGGCACTAGATTGTCATGTGGGCTACTACAGTATATCCCAATTGTTCTGAAGCCATTCTATAGTTTAATGTGAAGTACAGATGAATATTTACATGGTTAAATTCATGTTCAGTTCAGCTGTGCCTGTCAATTATTCTCCATTCAATCACAATTCAAACTGTGTATCGCGTTTATGACAACACGAAAAACTCCCCAAGACTATTTGTTCCTGTTGGTTTAAATAATTAGTTGAGAAATGCATTTAGTTTTGCAATAAATGGCTTCATTTCGACTTGCAGCATGGAGCTCATTGCAGTTTCTAAATCATGTTGCGCTGTGGCTGTTATTTAGATCAGCAGATCGCATTTGCAACACTGGAGTAGAGAGGGTTATTACCTGCTCTTCACACACAAAGTAGGCCTACCTGAAATGTTTAATTAGAAAAGGCTCAATGCCCTTGAAATTTTGGTTTCAAGATCGAATAGGTTCCAAAAAAGTGGCATTGGTGCATCCCTAATAATTACTCTTTTACATTCCTGTCATAGATGGGTTTAGAGTTGGGGTAGGTATGGACGTCAATAAAATACAATTTATTGGGTTATTTACCTAATAATATGAATGAAACTCAGTATAATTACTGTTTTACATTACTGTGATGGTTGGGTTTAGGGCTGGGGTAGGGGTGAATGTTAATAAAATACAATTATTAGATACTTTAATAAATAATATAAATAATTGACTTCCGGCCACAGCTGTATCCTTTCTAGCAACAACCCAGACGCACTTCACTTCTCTCTCCGGCTTCCCGAAGTGGTTCTTCTTGCAGGCCACCTGACCGTGATAAAGACCAATCAGAGCTCTAGATTCTGATGACATCGCCAGCTGACCGAAGTTCTGGAAAACAAGATTTATTTGTTTGATTTTTTATTATTAAGGATATTTATTTGGCCTATTTGTCATTGTAAGTTTTTCGTTTACTTGGAAACTATCATATTCATGTAAATAAAATGGGCTAAAGCTAAGCCAAATTGTGAACATTTTATAAAAGAGATTAAAGGTCCACTGAAGGTAAAATAGAGTTTTTTTTTAAGATGTTAGAATCAGTATTGTTAGTTTTTAGGAAATCTATATGGTAGCGTGCTCCAAATCAGTGATAAAATTCACATTTAGAAGATATTAAACTGATATAAACATGTAAAGCTTGTAGATCACCTCATACTTCAGTTTCTCATTAAATTTTCTGACCAATCAAATGCTTTCTAGTGTCTGACATGCCCCCGCCCCCTTCAAGATGCTTCTAATTTGCTTTTCATTTCATGTGCTCAAGCTCAACCACTCTCACTGGCAGGGCTGTGATAAAACAAAACACTATTCAGGGTTCACACACATTTTTACTACTAAAAATCCATGACTTTTCCATGATTTTTCCAAAACTTTCAGGTAAATTTTCATGACCTAATGTTTCATGCAATGTTTACATACAGTTGAAGTCAGAATTATAAGCCCCCCCGTTTATTTTTTCCCCAATTTCTGTTTAATGGAAAGAAGATTTTTCCAACACATTTATAATCATAATAGTTTTAATAATTAATTTCTAATAACTGATTTATTTTATCTTTGCCATGATGACAGAAAATAATATTTGACTAGATATTTTTCAAGATATTTTTCTATTCTATACAGCTTAAAGTGACATTTAAAGGCTTAACTAGGTTAATTAGGTTAACTTGGCAGGTTAGGGTAATTAGGTAAGTCATTGTATAAAAATGTGTTGTTCTGTAGACTATCAGAAAAAATATAGCTTAAAAGGGCTAATAATTTTGACCTTAAAATGGTTTTAAAAACTGGTTTTATTTTAGCCAAAATAAAACAAATAAGACTTTCTCCAGAAGAACAAATATTATCAGACATACTGTGAAAATCTCCTTGCTCTGTTCAACATCATTTAGGAAATATTTAAAAAAAGGAAAAAAATTCAAAGGCGGCTTAATAATTCTGACTTTCAACTGTATGCGTGGTAAAAGAAAAATGATGCATGTTCAAATTTCACACGCAATAATCAGTTCACACGCAATAATCTATTTAGTTTTAGCTTATATTTAGATCTATTTAAATTTATTTAGATAATGCTTACACTGCACTAATAATGTGAGAGTATGTGATTGGCCAATGACAAAAAAAGAAGTAAATAACCTATATTCAAGTATACAGATATCTGTTTTCCATGACTTTTCCAAAACTTTATGCATTTCCAAAACTTTTCCAGGCCTGGAAAATGGCATGTCAAAATTCCATGACTTTTCCAGGTTTTCCATGACCATATGAACCCTGACTATTAGCTGTTATTTAAAAATGGGAGGGGCAACACTATGTGTTTCAGTTGAGATTAAATCAAACATTGACTAAAAATGCATATTTCAAAGCACTTCACAGCACCTTTAAACAATATAGTACTACACTGTATAACATAGTTAAAAAAAGCTTAAAAAAACTGTTTTAAACTATATATAATTTTGGTTAATTAAAAGTTTTATTACTATTATTTTTATCTATTTATTTTAGAAACACTAGGTCTCATTCACTAACCATGCGCACACACAAACGTATTTGTGAAATGTGTGTTGGATGTTTTCACGAATAAATAATAATTCATAAAAACTTCTGTACAAAAAATTATTCTAAATGTGCAAAAAAAAAATTCAAGAGCAACTGATAATCATGCAATTATCATGTACACCCAGGGCCCTATAAACATGTATGAAGAACACTACAAATAATAAGATGTTATTTACAGGGTTAATGAAAAGTGACTAGATATTAAAAATTCTGATAAATAAATACAATTTAAATACTGACCTGAGCTTCAGCCAGGTATCCTGCAGCATTTCCTTTTTCAATGCCTGTCTGAATACACTGAAAACACATAAAACATGCGAGTTCATGAGCTGGTGTGTGAGTGTATATGTGTGTGTGTGTGTGTGTGTGTGTGTGTGTGTGTGTGTGCTTACCTCTATAATCTTCAGCGGTGCAGGATAAAGGCCCTTACTCTGTTTCATGACTTTACCATGGACAGTTTTGTAGATCTGTTTCCTGACCAGCGACAGACCCATCACAAAATCCTGCACCTCTGGAAAAAAAGATTACATTGTAATACAAGTTTTTTTAAAGGGCACCGATTGTGCCCCTTTTTCAAAATTTAAGAGAAGTCTTTTGTGTCTCCAGAATGTGTCTGTAAAGTTTCAGCTCAAAACACCCATCAGGGACCAGGGGGTGTGCCCCGGGTTCTGCGCTGGTTGAGAAAATTCCAAATTGAACCAAAAAAATCCATTACAATTGGCTTAAGATTGGCAAGCAAACTTCAGGACATTGCAACCTGCAGAACCTGGGAACCATGATTCCTACGTGCCTGTCAGAGTGTGCCACAATCTCCGTCTTCGTCAGATAAACAGTACAATGACAGACATGAAGGAAGCAGGTCTTGTGTAACATTTGTGAGTAATACTACAGTAAGAACTTTCCCAATGATTATTTGATGTAGTTGTTGTGGAGTTAATTCAAGCCCTTCTGCAATGATGAGTCACACACAATGTCGTTACAAAGTTCACACACCCACAGACACACACATACAGGGGACACACATGCACAGCGCACGTGTTTGTCTTTGTACTGTTATTGCATGACAAATGTGACAGCATACATGTTAATATCCACTGCTGTACGGATATCTGTTATGTTAATGTACAAATAAACCTGATTTAACGTCCACACGCCGGGATCGAAGTGTCATCTTTTATAATTGTACTGACATTTGCTGTGCTGATAAATAGGGTAAAATCGCTGTAATTCATTATAAACATGCACTGTTTTAAAATGTTTTAAACTTGTAAAACTCATTCTTGATCACATTTGATGATGATTGATGATCACAGAGAGCTGAACAGATCTTTTAATCCTAGTTGCTTTGCGCACCTCCTGTCTTGTTGATATGATTATACCCATTACTACGGAGACATGTTAATACGCAGCTGTCAATAAATTTGGTGGACTGGGAAACCTTATTGTGTTTCTATCACCCCAATATGACTGTGGACACCCTATACCTACACACAGTTCTGTCCAAACAGCTTCCAAAAGATAGTTTTCATCAAAGCTGCCCTTTAATAAACAGATAAGATGACAGCCTGTCGTAGTGTTGTCAAATAATATCGATATTTCTATATATACAAAAATATTTAAAACAATATGAATGTTACATATTTTCTTTAAATAATTAAATAATGATATAAAAATAATAATATAAATAAATATCCTAAGTAGTGAGTTTTTGTTTGTTATTGTGTGTGTGCATTGCTTATGGTTCTTTTCTCTCCGCCTCTGTCTCCAAATAGGTTTCATCATACCGCACAGGTGCGGTGAATCAGGTGCCAGCACGTGGACGGCGGCTTGTTTGTGAAGACCATTTAATCCGGACTGGAACGTCGTTCGGAGAGTCTCCTCTCTCCCGGCTTGTGTTGTGAAGTAGAAACTGTGTTGTATTTACTCGGCTAAATTGTTGCAAGTTGAACGCTGAGTGTTGACTTTGAGATCTATACGGAGATACGTGTGCTGAGGAGGGTGCCTTTTTGTTTTATTACATTTTCCTCATGTTTTGTGGTTAGTAGGGAGGTAAGTGAATGTTATTTTATTTGTTTTTATTTCATGTGCAGGTAAGAGGGTTAAAAACTTAGTAAGCTGTTGAGTTTTGTTTGTTATTTTGGCATTTACCTCCATAAGCTTTTTATTGTCTCCGTTTTGAAGTTTAAGTCAAATAAAATTGACTTTACGTTATTTCCTTGATCATTCGTCTTTGTTGTTTTACCTTTTGAATGGGAGATGAGACTCCGGGTTCCTCGTTAATTTAGAGGAGTTCTAATTATTTTAATTTAATATTATTTATTGTTACGGGTTTGGCTTGCTGTGTGGAGCCGAGCAAGGTTCAAGAATTTGTAACAGTGATCTTGCTTTTGGTTAGTTTCAATAGCAGCATAGCTCATTCTGGTCCATTAAACTATTTTAATTAATATTAATAATATTAGCTATAATAGATACCACTTTTGTTTTAATCAGAAAATAAAATAAGAAATAAAAATAAAATGCAGTCTGCAGAAACACTGGGAGAAACACTGAACACTGGCATTCTCCCTTTATACGTGTCATCAGGGGGAAAAGCTCCACCCACTAGAGACGATCTCTAGCTCATTAGCATAAACAGCCCTGAGTGAGAAGCAGCCATCCTCCATTAAGCTGCGGTCACATTGGGCTTTTCCTCCCATAGACTTTCATTCATACGCACGCGAATGCGTCAGACCGGAAACACAGGGTGATGCGTCGAGTTTCGCAGGTTGCTGCAGTGCAAAGTTCAAGCTTGGTGAACTCCGACCTGCAAAATCGCATCACTTGACTGCATAAGACCAATCGAGGATCAAAACACGACCTCTCTGGGCAGAAATTTAAAGCATGGAGCAATCGCTCGCTTTTTTAAATGTCTAATAAGCTTGTTTAATCCCGCCCCTTTTTGCAGCGCCGCACGACAGAATTTTGCACACACAAAGCCCAGTGTGACCGTAGCTTAAGAGTTTTCACCTGCTGAAGATAATGTCAGCGATAAAGAGGAATATAAATGTAGAGTTTTAGGATGCACACATGAACACCGGAGTCTCCATAGGCTGACACATTCTGAGACACTTCTTTTGACATTTTCAGTTTTTTGCTGAGATAACATTAGTCCTGTTTTGAATCTGCCACTATGCTGACACATAGACACATCTAACTCCGCCCTCTTTTGAAAAGAGCACAATCTCATTTGAATTTAAAGTGACAGTCGCCAAAACGGCACAATTTGGATCAAAGCCTAAAAGGGGCAGTTTCAAAGAGATAAAATATGGGTGTATTATTTTGAGCTGAAACTTCACACATACACACATTAGGGACATCAGAGATTTATTTTACATACTGTAAAAAGTGGCATAATAGGTCCCCTTTATCATATACTTAGATAATATTATATTGAATGAATACAAGTAATGTATGTTGCAATCACAATTTTTCTAGTTTTTCTAATGTGCGCTCCCACAAGATACCTTATAGATATACCTTTCTCATATTCTAGCCTTGTTGTTTATCTTCTAATAAAAATCTAAAATTGTATACAACATTTCAGCAAGACAATGATCCACAGCCAAGAAAACCCTTAAATGCTTTCAGAGAAAGAAAATAAAGCTGTAGAATGGCCCAGCCAATCACCTAATATTTCTCCAACTCATTTTTCAGATTTTTTTCTTTTGTTTTATGTTTGTATTAGTTGGGTTTTTACCGAAATCTGGTTCAATTTCATGTCAACAGCTCCTTTAGAAATATTATTTAAAGAAAAAAACATGACGTGTTCAACACTTATTTTCCCCGCTGTCCTCTTAATGTTGTGATATCGAAAATGTTATCGAATATCGATATTTTTCAAGGTATTGTATCGAAGTCAGAAATCCCAGTACTGTGACAACACCAGTCTGTCGTATGTTGATGCTGATGTGTTTGTCTTACTCTGCATGAGCCCTTTCTTCTTTTCCACAGTGACTTTTCTAGCAGCGAGACCTTTAGCAAAATCAACAGCCACTTCCTCCAAATACTCGATGGTCCTTTCTTCTGGACTCTTCAGTCCGGGACCTGCCACATACAACACAAACATGCGCAATTTAGCATCTGTGCAACATTTAAATCCACTTAAATTAAACGCTTTCAAAAATTCTTGCATCAAAAGCAGTTTCGTCCTGAAAAGGATTAAGACTGTAGCCATTATATTCAGTTTCAACAATTGTTCAGGAATATAGGTTTTTAGTATTATTTATATGATTCGGTCCCTCCAGGAGTTTGTGAATCAAGTGGTTCTTGTGATGAGAATGTTTATAATAAGATATTTGTGTATTTTCACAGCAAAACATAACTTTACTATAACTTTACTTCCCGGGAAATTAAAATAGTTTTTTTTAGATGTTAGTATCAGTATTGTTAGATTTTACGATATCTATAAGCTAGAGTGCTCTAAAACAGTGACAAAATTTGCATTTAGAAGATATAAAACTGATATAAACATGTGAAGCTTGTAATTTGTCAGTAAATAGATCAACAGTTTGCCTCAACAGATCAATGATTTTATTCCTGTCATCTCATACTTCAGTTTCTCATCAAATCTTCTGACCAATCAAATGCTCTCTGGTATCTGACATGCCCCGCCCCCATCAAGATGCTTCACATTGGATGCGATTGATCTCAACCACTCTCAATGGCAGGGGTGTGATAAGACAAAAGGTTATTGGCTGTTTTTAAGGGGGAGGAGCTGCTCTATGCCCTGCCCTCTCTTAAGGTTTTGGTTGAAATTATGTCAAACATCAAATAAAAAATGCACATTTCAAAGCACTTCACGGGACATAAAAAAAAATCCCCTGTCCACACGAACATGGGTATTTTAAAAACTGCTGTTTTTTTCTATCCAATATGGCCATTTGTCCACACAAAAATACAGTATTAGGTGACTAAAACAAAAACCATTTTCCGGCAAGGTTGAAGATTTTCCGAAACTTAAGGTATAGAGCGGTCGGTTGGCCATTACAACTGGAGTTTTTGCCCATGATGTCAGCATGCGCACTGTTTTCTCCTTTTTGATTGGCCAACAGGGCTGGGTTCACACCAAAAAGACAATCAACATGGCATATTCAAATGCTTTGAATATGCCATGTTGCTCGCACCGCGGGATGGTAATCCACCTCTGTTCTCACATTTACATTGACCTCCGTGCCGTGTCTCCTGTACAGTACAGATTGTGTTCAGCTTGCCAAATTTACACAAGTCTTTAAATCGCTAGCAGTGTGACTCTGAAGTGCTGTACTTAATGATTGCAAGTTTCTCCCCAACAAACCCCATAATATCGACTAAACATTCTGCACCGTCAAAGGCACTCACGGTAGCACCCAAAAGGCAGAGGTAGATGGTAGCCGTCGCACAAAAAGTTGGACTTCTGGATGGTAGAAGGTAGAAGTTACGCGAGTGTTTAAACAAGAAAGAAAAGTGTGAAAACATTAATGCCTATCTGAGAAAAATAGTGTAGCAAGGGATTTTACAGCCTTAAAGCATCTATAATATTTGTAAAAAATAAAGCTGAATACTTCGTGGATTTCACCTATTGTGGGCCATTTTTAAAAATGCAACTCCCGCGATTAACGAGGGATCACTGTATATCTAAAGGCTGCCTACTATTACCGAAATCACCTACTACTCGACTAGATACTACATTTGTATTGTAGGCACAGGCATAGTCTTTACTTGTATGCAGTGTAATTGTTCGAATACTTGGTGTGAACCCAGCATAAAAGGCTTTTATTGCCACCTGTTGGTACGGTGTGCCTTTAACATCCATTACAGTTGCCGTATATTGGTAGGATTTTTGGCTTCCTGTTCTCTCTCTCTCTCTCTTTCTCTCCCTCTCAGCCTATCATATCCTTTAGGTCCGCTTTCGCGACAGCCGATTGGTTGGGAGACCAGTCACTCATCATTGGGATCACATAAAAGGACGCCAGGGAGAGCGGACGAGAGAGCGCTTTTCCTTTGATCCCGTTTTTGCAGACATGATTTTGTTATTGGTTGTTTTTGCTTAACTTTCGTTTGGATAAAATTATTTCGTATTATTTCTGCCCATTTTTGAGCTACTTTGTGATTTTTTGTAAATCTTAATTTCGATTGTTTGTTTGTTACTTTTTGGTCCAGCTCTTACCTGGCAAAATCAAGAGATTGTATTGAGAGTTGACTTTGTCCTCAGAGTAAGGTGGATAGGGAAGATGTCGTACGACTTCCATTCTGCAAACACGTAGTCAATCCATTGTTTAAAACACCAGGTAAGAAGTGAACGCCATCTGTGTATTTATATTTTTGTAAATCTAGTTCAGCATAGGTAAGATTTTTCTTTTCTTTATCTTTTAATGCTTCTAGCGAGGTAAGGGGTTTGTTTATGAGTTAGAATTGTTTTGTTATATTTATTTCTTTGATTTTGGCTTCGCTAGCATCCCCTTACTCTTTAGTTGACCTAATTTTGTTTGATACTTCATTTGCTACTTATTATTATTATTATTATTATTATTATTGTTGTTGTCGTAAATATTTCTTCCTTTTTGTAAATATATTTGGGCATTCTGGTTTCACTTTCTTTTGTACATTAAATCACTTTTGTTGGCAGTTTAGTTGTTTGTCTTTTGCTTGAACCCATCACCTGTGAGAGGACCACATCTTTTTAAATGTTATTACTTTTATCCTAGACTAACATCAAAGAGGTTGTAACACAGTATGTTTTTGCATTTTCATGTGGAGAGACTTTTTATTATTATTTTTTAACCATAAAATTGTAATAATTGAAGTAAAATTGGATCCTTTTTTTTTTTAAAGTTATAAAAATAGCTGTATATGTGTGGACATGGCCTAATATAGCGAATAACTCCCAATAGAGATATTGTATTTTCATCTTCACAAATCTTTTTTTTTATTTTTTTTTTATGCTCAATCTGCAACAGAGAGTGTCACAATCATAATAGGAGCCCATTGAATCATTATAATTGATTAAATTACCCAGAGGATCCACCAGCTGATGGACGAGCCCCATTTTCTTGGCTTTATCTGCCCGTATGTTCCTGCCGGTCAGCATCATATCAAATGCAGCAGGAAGACCGACCTAAAACAAAGAAAAACATCAAAAATACTGATAAAAATAAATGTTTTTTTGTAGTTCAGAAGGGATTGTCTACACTAGGGCTGCACAATATATTGCTTCAGTATCAATATCGCAATGTGTCCATTCGCAATAGTCACATCGCAGCATCTACAATGTTGAGTTGGACAGTTTATCAGCAATGAAGACTGTACAGTGTCATTTCACATTACATTTGATAATTCAATTACTGTACTTGAATATCTGACTACTGTTTATAAACCATAAAGCACTGCTTAATACACCTTTATCTTTGTTTTTATCCATCAAACCTTATTTATGCTTGCAATTATTCACTCTGCTACAAAAATATCCCTGTTAATGCAAATGAAGGATTTCATTCAAAATAGAGCTACTCAAGCCATCTGCTGAAATATCGTCCGTTATTGTGCAGACCTAGTCTACATGTCCATGATGGTGAGTGTTTGGGGAGGATCAGTCAGTAAACATTTCACCATTTTGGGCAGTCTCTGAGTGCCTCCGGCGCCAGGCAGCAGACCCAGCATCACCTCTGGGGTGCCCAGAACAGTCTTCTTACTCTTAGTGGCAATGCGGTACTGACACGCAATAGCAAACTGTAGAAACAGGAGAAAACAATGAAAACCACTTTTGAAATTAGGAGAACTTTTATAGTCTATTATAAAATTACAGTCAGAATGAATTAGAATCTTTCAGCATATAGATCCTGCTTGTAATCGCTGTAGCTCCATTCCAGCCACTCATGCACGTATGCTTTAGTCTTGTATAAAGCTTATCTGCATTTGGGACACTATTTTTAAAACTATATCTGCTTTTTGGGGTACATCTATCTCTCCTTGCCCACTAATTGCCATTTTTGGAATTTTGCAAACCCTGTCATATAATCTTACAAAGATACAATCTGATTGCATAGCTTTTATTGTGCTCCTAGCCAAACGACTAATATTGATTAGGTGGAAGGATCAGAAACCTCCAACCCAGACACAGTGGATCTGTGATGTCCTTTTCTTCCTAAAGTTGGAAAAAATTTGACTGTCTAGAGGTTCATCTAACCAGTTTAAGGAAATATGGGACCCATTTAGCAAATAAATCCAAGAACATGTTTTATTGTCAAATATAGACCAAGTCCTTGTGCCAGCAAATTGACTTTTTTTCTTTCCTAAGTGCAAGGTAGAGTTTATTGTGTGATTGTACATTTGTAGTTTTTGTTAAGCCACACTATTATTTACCTTTTTATTTGTTGGTATGTTTTTGTTTGTTTGTTTTTTCTTATTGTATGCGCTTAAGTTGATACTATCTACAATTTTTAAAATATAATTATTTTGTCTTTTTTTTACTGTCATTTTGTAACATAAAAGTCATGAACAAAATTATTTAAAAAATTAATAATGGATTATAATGCACTGTATTATTAAATATAAATATTAAGTAAGCACAGGAGACAAAACCATTACTTACAGTAAATTATATATTTTTATTATTCGTTTTTTCAGTGATTAATACATTTTTATGATTTACTAATTATAATTTAACAATTGCTACACCTTTTTTTAGTATTATTATATATAAATTATATAAAATATATATTTTGTATATATTAAAATTGTATAATATAAAATTGGCTATATATAAATTAATTCATTCATGTTTTGAAAAGCATTTTTTAATGATATTTTAGTATATTCTAGTCTTATATATGTATATAGAGAAATATAAATATTTTAACATATATTAAAAATATAAATTAATTTATTAATATTTTAAAAAGCATTTTTTAATGAGATTTCATTATATTCTAGTTTTGCTTTTGTTCATTTTTTTGGTTTTGTCATCAGTTTACATTTATTAGAATTTAAAATAATAATTTTAATTTCAGTTTTAGTTGAAAAATGAAATTTGGTATTAATAAAATGTAAAAACAAATTTAATCTCAGTTTAGTTTAGTACAAAAATGTTGTTCCTTTGTTGCTTTGATAACTTCTGTTGTTTATTTGTCATTCGCTTGGGATAAAGTATCTGCCAAATCATCTAAAATGATCATTTTACAAAATGATAAATATGGTTTTAGTAATTTCAGCCATTAAACTTTATTTCAGTTACAAAATGCAATGAAGAATTTTGTATGAATCATTGTGTATGGGAGTGCAACGAGATCTAAAGATTAGGAAATAGATCCTAATCATGATTGGTAAATTAACTCAAGAAAATATACATTTGGTTCCTAAAATATGTTTATTTCATATATACCCTGTAAGCCTGGATCTGAACACAAGCAAACGCAAACTATTAGATTTTAGTTTACTCCAAGTGAAGCGTGTTATTGCTTTAAATTGGAAAAAAAATCTCCATCTTGTGGCCAGTGGATTAAAGAAAAGACTAGCAATCTTGCTCTAGAGAAGCTGACACACACTGTTAAAGGAAAATGACAAGATTTGTATCAAATATGGACCCCCTTTCAACACTGTCTCAACCAGGTGGACCATGCAACATGTTTTGATGTTTGAGCTTTCAAACTCTTGTTGGTGTCTCATTGTATTGTTCAAATGTCTTACATTTCAGCAAGTTAACAAATTTGTTTAACCAGTAAAACTGGAAAGCTGTGAAATGCAAGGTACAAAAATATGTATTGAACATTTTTATTATTAATTTATTTATTTTTAATTATGTATGTATGTTATTATTTGAATTTATGCAATTTATTTGGTCACACTTTGTTTTGATGGTCCGTTTGTTGAATTTAAGTTACATTGCAACTAATTCTCATTAGATTATAAGTAGACTGTTAAATTGGGGTTAGGGTTGGGGTTAGTGCAAGTTGACATGTACTTGCAAAGTTTCTTATAGTCAGTTAAATGTCTGTTGAAGGAGCAGCATCAACAGATATTAAGCAGACAGTCTACTAATATTCAAATGGACCATCAAAATAAAGTATTACCATTTATTTATATATTTATTTTCACCTTTTTAACCATTTGTTGGATTCCCGATGTTTCAACATTTCATTTTTTTTGTTTTGTGTACTCATTTATTCATTTTCTTTTCGGCTTAGTCCCGTTATTAATCTGGGGTCGCCACAGCAGAATGAACCGCCAACTTATCCAGCATGTTTTACACAGCGGAAGCTCTTCCAGCTGCAACCCATCACTGGGAAACACCCATACACAATCATTCACACACATACACTACGGACAATTTAGCTCACCCAATTCACCTATAGCACATGCGTTTGGACCGGAGCACCCAGAGGAAACCCACGCCAACACGGAGAGAACATGCAAACTTCACACAGAAATGCCAACTGACCCAGACGAGGCTTGAACCAGCGACCTTCTTGCTGTGAGGTGACAGCATTACCCACTGCGCCACCATATCGCCCCTTAATTTAAGTATTTTTATATTATTTTATGTATTTTTTTGTATTTTGTTCTGTAGTTCAAACAAAACCCAATAAATATAATTTGGGAAAAGAAACTATTTCAGTTAGTTGTCAAGACAAAATTTCACATTTTGATTTATGTGCTTTATTTTGATTGTCAAATATTTTTATAGATCTAGTATTAATTAAAAATACCTCAACTAATTAACAGATTTAAAGCGACATCTCAAAATGATTTCAAATATAAAATAATGAAATAATAAACAACAATAAATGAAGACAGGATCACCTCCAGGCCTCCGCCCAGACAGGAGCCGTTTATAGCAGCCACAATAGGGATTGGTGATTTCTCAATCTGTTCAAACATCTTCTGTCCCGCCTGTGAGAGTGATGTCACTTCCTCTGCTGTCGTACAGGCCTGAATCATACTGAAAGACGTAAATGAGGATGGATATGCCTTTATTAGTGCTCTAAGAAATTTTTGTGTGCATGTGAGTGTGTGTTGTACTTGATATCGGCTCCTGCAATGAAGCATCCTGGTTTTCTGGAGATGAGGACAGCGCTCTTCACTGCTGAATTCCCCCAAACTTCATTCATCACCTCCACCATCTCCGCCTGCATGTGCTTGGAGAGAGTGTTCACCTGCAAAACACACACTGCTTTTATACTAAGAACTAGTAATATTCAGTCATTCATTTTCCTTCGGCTTAGTCTCTATTTCAAAGGTCACCACAGCGAAATGAACCACCAACTATTCCAGCATAAGCTTTATGTAGCGGATGCCCTTCCAGTCACAACCCAGTACTGGGAAACACCCATACACACTCTCTCACACACACAGTTCACCTATACCGCCAACTGGCCCAGCTGGGACTCGAATTAGCGACCTTCTTGTTGTTAGTGCTAACCACTGAGCCACCATGCCACCCAGAACTACTAATAATGCACTGAAGCAGTTTCAGTTGACTAGAACTTTAATGTTAAGCCATTTATGAAGAGTTTAGATGCAAAAACCTCTAAGTGCCGTCTAAAATTTCCATTCAAAATGAGCATTTTTCTCAGGCTGTTGTGTGTAGTTTCAGTAATTTTAAGTTACTTAAAGTGAAATAACTGAACATAAACATAGGACGCTCAGAAAAATCTCATATTTTTGAGGAAAAATGTAAACAGCGTTAAAACTGCGTCTAAACTCTTCATATAAAGAACTGCAATATGTTCTAAAGAGGTTTACTTTAACCTGCTCCAAACACATACAACTCTCTCACCAGCATATTTGCTTTAGCTTATAACTAGGGCCAGACAGAATGTGCGGACATTTTTTGTTTTTCTGCTGAGAGTTTTGTGAAAAATCTGCAGATTTATGCGGAAAAATTTTGGGAATATCATAATTAAAAACTTAACATACCGGTATGACATCAAAATAATCCCTTTTTAACTTGTATTTAATGCTTACAATGCAAATCCAATTAGATCCACTTATTTGATGAACAAAGCAAGTCTCTCATTTAATAAATCTACTAAAATAAAACTCATATTAATACAAACTGTATTGTAGATGACTCAAATGAACACTTTTATATTAGCCAATAATATTACAGATTCTGTGTGGGCCTACTTATAACTTGCAGTGTTCCCTGTACATATCATTATCATCATGTATTTTTATAGCAAGCCTTCATATAGTATCATTTATCCACCTTCAGCTTGTGGTTAATGTGCCTTTTAATTTGCTCTGATTTATAAAATAAATGTCTCATTAGTGACATTCAAAGCGACCAGAATTTCATCTGACTTTGATCGAAATTTGCACCAAATTACCAATAACTTTGCTAACCTTTTAGCTAACTTGTAAACATTTTGTTTTGCTAACGTTGAGCCTCTGAATTAAACTGTCATACTATTTGAGCCATAAAACCATGGCATGTGTGATCCTGGACAACAAAACGTATGTCTTTTTTGCATGAGTATATTTTTGGCAATATTCAAAAATACATTGAATTGTACATAGATTTTTCTTTTATGCCAGAAATAATTATAATATTAAGTAAAAGTCATTCATATATATATATCAAAATTCAATTTCTGGTACTATGTATTGCTAAGCACAAAAGAAATTGAAAAATAAAATAAAAACTAGAGAGTGTTTATTAACAGTACACTACCTGAGAAAAGTCTTGTCACCTATCCAAGTTATAGAAATAACAAATAATAACTTGACTTCTAGTTGATCATGTGGCATCAGAAGTGGCTTATATGAAAGACAAAGACCTCTAGATTATGCTTACTGGACCAAAATAAAATATGATCATGCCTTTATTTTTAATGCTTTAATTAGGACAGTAAGGTCTGACTTTGCTTAGACAAAAGTCTTGTCACTGAACAGAAATAATGTCCAGTATAGAATATAAAGTCATGGTGCAGTGGAAACAGAATGAATATTGTATCTGACTCCATCATGAGCTTGGAGGACTGCATCCATACATCTCTGCAATGACTCAAATCACTGATTAATAAAGTCATCTGGAATGGCAGAGAAAGCGTTCTTGCAGGACTCCCAGAGTTCATCACAATCCTTTGGATTCATCTTCAATGCCTCCTCCTTCATTTTACCCCAGACATGCTCAATAATGTTCATGTCTGGTGACTGGGCTGACCAATCCTGGAGCACCTTGACCTTCTTTGCTTTCAGGAACTTGGATGTGGAGGCTGAAGTATGAGGAGCGCTATCCTGCTGAAGAATTTGCCCTCTCCTGTGGTTTGTAATGAAATGGGCAGCACAAATGTCTTGATACTCTGCAGATCTCTCACACACCCCCATACTGAATGTAACCCCAAACCATGATTTTTCCTTCAGCAAACTTGACTGATTTCTATGAGAATCTTGGGTCAATGCTGTTTCTTCTGCAGTATTTGTGATGATTGGGATGCAGTTCAACAGATGATTCAGCAGAAAAATCGACCTTCTGCCACTTTTCCAAATGATCAACTAGAAGTCAAGTTATTCATTGTTGCTCTTACGACTGGGATTGACGACAAGACTTTTGTCAGGTAGTGTATACGTTTTCTATGCATTTCTTTTTTTAAACTATTACTACACCTCTTATTTTAGTACTATTAAACACTCATTTATTATTCATTACATTTGTTCAACTGTTCATTTTAGATGAATTTTCATTATAATTTCACTTTGTATTTTAGCAATTATGTTATTCTGTTTTTATAATTTGTTCTATCATAGAGTATATTTCTAGTTAGCTTTTACACTTCAGTTATTTGAATCTAAAACAATTTTTTATATATTTATTTCAATTTAAAATTAAAATGCAATACATTCCCCAACACGAACAATACATTACAGTATTTATTCATATTTGTTAATATTACAGTAGCTAACGAAAATGAAGAACTACATTGATAGTCCATGTAAGCTTACGGTGCATTAACTAATTATATACTTACTATATTAATATTAATTATAATATAGTTAGTTAATTATTATATAATTGTATATTATTTTAACTATAATAATTAACTATAATAATTATAATAGTTATATAATAATAATAATAATTAACAGTTAATAATTATACTTTGTTCATGCTAGTAAATGCATTAACTATTGAAACTTTACTTTAAAGTGCTACCCTTATCTTTGTTAAGACATAAATAAGCCTTGTGATTAATTTAACGCATCCTTGCTGAATAATTTCCTCCCCCAAAAACATCAAAATGAAGAATAAACATTTTAATCAGTAAATACCGACATGATTACATCAGAAGAGCAGAACACACACCTTTGAGGTGGGATCATTGATTCGCACCACAGCCACATTATCCTTGACCTCATAACTGACATGAGTGCGCGCTGCAGACAGACACAAACATCTCATTAAAATGGAAATATCGAACATGTTTTAATAATCTATTCTGTTTTAATAGTTACCCAGCACAGCCGATGATACGGAGAGAGATCTCTGTCCATGACCTATGACCCAAAACATATATAAACATGATTATCCACAGTGATAAAGTTCCACAGTGACTTCATGACCTTCATGCCACACAGAGGTTATGCACTATATACTTTGCACTTATACAGCATGCACTTTTATACCATACACTATACAATTTTGCACTCATATACTATACACTTAGTTTATACACTCTACACTTACTATATACACTGTGAACTTATATATTTATGCACTTATATGTCCTACACACTTTTACATTATATATGCATTTAAACACTACGCCAGGGCCATTCAATTCGAACCCGGCCCCCGAAGCAATTTGTTTCGGCCCTCCAAATAGTGTGACCAAGACATCAAAAAGAAATTAAGTTCGGTCGAAAAACGGCCGCTATAGTTATGAAGTGACGTACATCTGTTCAATATAGCACATGCTGCAGTTGAAGCATGAGTTACCTAACATTAAGCGAGTGAGTGGCGCGAGCAGCCGAAAACATTTGGATATGTTTGTAGAAAAGGCCTTTGTACAATGCACTGATATCGTTAATAGGGATGCAACGATTAGCCGATTTCACTATTAACGTGCTTTAATTCATTACAGTTAATGAATAATAAATGCTTCTCAGCGTATTATATATTGCACGGAACGAAACTGCTGCAACTGAACAAAGTTATGCCAACTGTGTGCTAGTTTAAAGTTCCGAGCCTATACTGAGACTAATACACATGCACATTGGATAGCAGCAGGCCGTTCACATATTGCGTCTTTTCCACGCGCAAGTTCATTATTTACAATGGAGACGTGCGCATATTGGGAGCGATGCACGCACAGCTCGTAGAGCGGACTGACGCACAAAAGGAGAAGTTATCTCACGCCGTTGTGGTGAGTGCAATGTAAACAAAAGATATGTAGACAAATTATTACACATTATTAAAATGATTATGTATGTATGAACACAGATGATAACAACAGTTCATTTAAATACTTATCTAATATATAGCTTAAATATACATTAGACAAGTAATATTTTTATTTATTCTTATTTTTATTTATTTATTCATTGTTCTGTCATTTATTTTCATTGTAAAATTATCACTCATGTTTAAATCAAAAACATTTTCATTTATTTTTAAGTCCAAAGAAAGAAATTGACTATTATTTGTGTTTTATTTTTTTATTTATGTATTGTAATATTTTGTGCTGTATTTGGTTACTGAGCAGCAATAAACAACACTTTAAAATAAGCAGTTTTCTTGTGATTTTCTAAATTAGTAGTGTTACTAAGCACTTGTGCACTATGCATTTATACACTATACACTTATGCAGTTAATCACTTTACACTTATGCACTACACACTATGCAATTCCACACTATGCGTGCACTTATTATATACTATTCACATATGCACTTATACAGTATACATTTATACATTATGCACTTATACACCATGCATACACTAACATACTATATACTTATACACTATACATTTATACATTATGCACTTATATATGCACTTACATACTATACACTATGCCCTTTTACACTATGCATCCACTTATATACTATACACTATGAACCTATACATTATGCACTTATACACTATACGTGCACTTATATACTATACACTATGCACTTATACACTATGCATCCACCTATATAGTATACACTTACACATTATGCACTTATACACTATGCGTGCACCTACATACTACACAGTATGCACTTATACACTATGCGTGCACTTATATACTATACATTATGCACTTGTACACTATACATATTATCCACTATACACTATGCATGCACTTACTATACACTGTACATTTAAACATGATGCACATTTACACTATGCATCCACTTATATACTATACACTATGCATCTATACATTATGCACTTATATGCTATGCATCCACTTATATACTATACAATATGCACCTATACACTATGCACTTATACATTTTGCACTTATACACTATGCATCCACTTACATACTATACACTTTGCACCTATACACTATGCGTGCACTTATATACTGTACATTATGCACTTATACATGATGCACTTGTACACTATAAATTTATATACATATAATACACTATACATGTATACACTTATACACTATGCATTTGTACACTACGCTTATGCTCTATACACTATGCAACCACTTATATACTATACACTATGCACTTATACTGTACATTATGCACTTATACACTGCATGCACTTACATACTATACACTTATACACTGTACATTTAAACATGATGCACTTATACACTTTGCATCCACTTAAATACTATACACTATGCACCTATTCACTATGCATCCACTTATATACTATACATTATGCACTTATACACTATGCGTGCACTTATATACTATACACTGCACTTATAAATTATGCACTTATACACTATGCCCTTGTACACTATACATTTATATACATATTATACACTATACACTGCATTTGTATACTACACTTATGCACTATACAATTACACATTATACAATTGTACACTATGCATACATTTATACATTACGCTCTTATACACTATGCACTAATATACTATACACTATGCACTTAAACACAATACAATCACACACTATGCACTAATATACTATATACTTATGCACTTAAACACTACATTTATGCACTTATACACATGTATGATACACTATGCATTTGTAAACTAAGCACTTGTGCACTATGCACTTATACACATATTCAACAAACACTTATGCACTTAATCACTTTAAACGTATGCACTATATTTATGCACTATACACTATGCAATTACACACTATACACTACACATATAAAATATGCATACACTTATACATTATGCACTAATATACTATACACTATGCAATTACACATTATACACTATGCATACACATACATTATGCTCTTATACACCATGCACTAATATACTTTACACATATACTTATGGACTATACACTATGCACTTAAACACCATACACTTACGCACTTATAAATCTACTATAAAGTACACTATACACTTATGAACTACACACTTACACACTATACATGCATTTATACACTTGTGCACTACACACTTATACATTACACCTATATTCTATAGACTTACGCACTATGTATACACTAATCACATATACACAATGCACTTATATACTATATACACACTATGAACTTATACACTATACACCCAAACTCAGTCCTGGACTTCCTTTAATTTTGGTCATAGTGCAAATGAAACATGTCTCATATATCAGTATTATTAAAAGACGGAGGCTGTAGTTTTTCTGACAAAATTGGACATGCTACTCTGAAAGAGTAGGAGAACTGGCTGGGATCATATACTTTTACATCTAGATGTTTATTCTGCAGTTACTTTTTAGGACATATTATTCACAGACTATATCAGCCTGCTATCGTTAGACTGTGTGTTAAAGCAGGTAAAACACGAGTATTGATGGCATTCTCATGATCAACTCACTCAGTAGCGACCTTGAGTTTATGTAGCTTACACTTTTCGTCGAATAAATGCTCCTGATGTCCACCGTTTTTTTTTGTTTATTTTTTTTTGCTGCCGCCATCCTCGGTGTCACACACTTTACACACCTTTAATTCCAATCACAGCCAATCACAATGTTTATATGTGTTTTGGGGGCAGTTCAACTTGAGAAGTGAATGTGATTTAACCCTTTCTGCATGTCTAGGTTAATATTGACAGCTCGATTTTGAGTGAGTTATATTATTGGTGGGGACATTTCATTATTTGGTGGATATTGGTGGGGATGCGCTAAATCTACGCTAAATCTACACCCCTGCTAAAAAACCATAACGTGATCCAAACCGTGAGATTTGTGATCCATTACACCACTACTATTTACTACAAAATGGTGTAAAATAGTGCATAAGTATGTGATTTGGGACGCACCTACAGTAACATTCATCATTATTGTAATTCAAAAGCAGCCAGGCTTGTGTTTATAATGATTAAACAAGGGATTTGTCAACTCTTGTTCAGTATCATTACTTAACAACCTGCTCAAGTAAATAATAAAAAAAAATCCATGTCAGTAATACAATATCTGTGTTCGGTTATGATCATTTTTGCCCAAACAGATTATAATCCATATTTTATTTGCCATATTACAATATAAATACAAAGATCAATAGGTTCTACACCACATGAGGGTATTAAAGATCAAAATTTGTAATTCAATTTGCAATCTCTTATTAAATACATGTATATATTGTATTTGTATATGATGACCTTTAACCTAGTCCTTTTGTCATGGGAGAGACGTAGGACTTCTGCTCCAGATCCTCATATAATCCCACCTGTCATATTCACATGATCAAACACACACCTCGTGTGTGTGTGTGTGTGTGTGTGTGTGTGTGTGTGAGTGTGTGTGTGTGTGTGTGTCTGTGTCTGTGTGTCCAATCAGAGGTCAGAGGAAGTTTGCAATACTTTAAATAATGCTTAATAAATATTACAATTACAGCACAAGTTGAACAAAGACATATTGATATTTTTAATTAGTAATACTTGTATTATTGTTGGTAATAAAACAGCTTTTTGAGGCCATTATTACCATTTTTAAAGGCAAAATTATTAGCCTTTCTGTGAAATAACTCATTTATAATAACTCATTTCTTTTGTCCTTGCTATGATGACAGCACATAATATTTGACAAGATATTTTAAAACATGCTAGCTTTCAGTTGAAAGAGCAATTGAAAGACTTAACTACGTCTTTTAAATTAGGCAAGTTAGGTTAATTAGGCAGGTCTTTGGGCAGGTGGTTATTATTTAAAACATATTTATTGAGCTACTAATATTGAGCTTACAATTCATATTTAAAAAAATAATTAAAGATTAACAATTTGTTCTTTAAAACAGCACCTTTTTTATTTATAGAAAGGGGTAATAATTGTGTCCTCAACTATATATATATATATATATATATATATATATATATATATATATATATATATATATATATATATATATATATATATATATATATATATATATATATATATATATATATATATATATATATATATATATATATATACATACACGGGCCACTTTATTAGGTACACCTCCAACTGCAAACACATATTTCTAATCAGCCAATCACATTGCAGAAACTCAATGCATTTAGGCATGTAGACATGGTCAAGACTATATGCTGCAGTTTAAACCGAGCATCAGAATAGGGAAGAAACGTGATTTAAGTGACTTTGAAAGTGGCACGGTTGTTGGAGCCAGACGAGCTGTTCTGAGTATTTCAGAAACGGCTGATCTACTGGGATTTTCACGCACAACCATCTCTAGGGTATACAGAGAATGGTCCAAAAAAAAAAGAAAATATCCAGTGAGCGGCCTTGTTGATGCAAGAGGAGAATGGCCAGACTGATTCCAGCTGATAGAATGGCAGTAACTCAAATAACCACTCGTTACAACCGAGGTCTGCAGAAGAGCATCTCTGAACCTCCTCTGAACACACAACACGTCCAACCTTGAGGCGGACTCCTGTCAGCTAAGAACAGGAAACGGAGGCTACAATTCACACAGGCTCACCAAAATTGGACAATAGACCCGTAACGGTCATCAGCATCAGAAGTTTTACATTTTTTATAAAAAACAAAAAAAAAACAAATAAACATTTATACGCATTTATGAATGTATATTATATCCCCTTTGTGTCAAATTACAAAAAACAAATTACCGCTTGTGCGAGGGGTTTCTAATGCAGCATCTATGGGACATCATTGTGAAGTTTTTCTTTAATATTATAGCAAATAAGACTTTAAAAAAAGTTCTCCCATTCACTGCGCTTTAAGTTTTCCCAACTATGACGACTTCCGCTACTGAGAAACCCGGAAATGTGAAAAGGGTCTATAGAAGATTGGAAAACGTTGCCTGGTCTGATGAGTCTCGATTTCTGCAGCGACATTTGGAGAGTAGGGTCAGAATTTGGCATTAACAACATGGAAGCATGGATCCATCCTGCCTTGTATCAACAGTTGAGGCTGGTGGTGATGGTGTAATGGTGTGGGGGATATTTTCTTGGCTCACTTTGGGCCCATTAGTACCAACTGAGCATCGTGTCAACGCCACAGCCTACCTGAGTATTGTTGCTGACCATGTCCATCCCTTTATGACCACAGTGTCTCCATCTTCTGATGGCTACTTCCAGCAGGATAATACACCATGTCAAAAAGCGTGAATCATCTCAGACTGGTTTCTTAAACATGACAATTAGTTCACTGCACTCAAATGGCCTCCACAGTCACCAGAGCTCAATCCGATAGATTTACATAACAGATGTGGAGAAAACAAATCTGCAGCAACTGCGTGATGCTATCATGTCAATATAGACCAAAACCTCTGAGGAATATTTCCAGTACCTTGTTGAATCGCTGCCATGAAGGATTAAGGCAGTACTGAAGGCAAAAGTGGGTCCAACCTGGTACTAGTAGGGTATACCTAATAAAGTGTCCGGTTAGTGTGTGTCTAGGTAGGTAGGTCGGTCGGTCAGTAGGTAGGTAGATAGATAGATAGAATTTTATAGTGGTATTTCAATACAGACAAACAAATTGGTGTCCAATCTTTAAACATCTTATTTATTACAATTATAAAAAGCTTTATATATTTGATTACTTTACAAGCTACAACAACTGTAACCACAGTAGCCTTATAGATTTGAATAATACAATTGATCAAATTTAAACAATATTACCTAATAATTTGCACAAGTATTGAAGTATAAATCTAAAAATGTATACAAATAATAATGTGTATATATTTTAAAATTAAACATGCTATAATTTACACTAATATTACTCTACCTACACTGATTCACCTGTCAACGAACAGCAGTCTACTGACCTGAACTGTAAAACTAGGTGAAAGTTCATTCGTGCAGGTCACCTCATACAACCTCAGTTAAAAGCGCTAATGACGTATTGTCAGTTGTAATATGAAACAAACAACATATATGCATGTATATTACAGATTATGAAGTATATATATGACATTCCAACCTGTAAAACTAGACTTCACGCCTCTGCAGCCTCGAGCCAACAAGAGTCTAGCGCTCGCCATCCTTCTCAAACCGACGTCAGCGTGAGCGCGCGCGTACGCAATGACAAGCGCAATCCCGTCCAGCCGCCATTAAGGCTGCCAATGTATCGCCTTTAAATAAAACTATACAGTTTTGCAGAACTTTTAACACTTTTGATTAAATTTTATAATATGGTATATTTGTGTATTTCAAATAACTACAATGTCACTTTTATTAAAGGAGAAATTAAGTATGTAACCGCACCTC
This sequence comes from Danio aesculapii, assembly GCF_903798145.1. Lineage (NCBI taxonomy): Eukaryota > Metazoa > Chordata > Actinopteri > Cypriniformes > Danionidae > Danio > Danio aesculapii. Next base: position 48,468,026 of record NC_079454.1, on the reverse strand, counting down.
TTTTTTCCGCTCAGGCACGGAGTTGGGTCTCACTTGGGTCCTACAGCTCGTGCACTGCTGTAGTCATTAGACCGACGCGGCGATACATCAAACATTATTCTCTCTCCACATTCACAACAATAACAGGTAAAATATGATTCATAAGCTTATTTTACGACCAATAATTTGCGTGTGTGCTAAATTCTGATGAATATCTTAAACCGTCTTGTTATACAGGCGGAGGAATTAATCCGTTTACTTGTTTGTGTGTTAAAGTGTTATTTGCACGTCTCGTAACGGTCATTTTAATGTCATGTTTGGTTATGAAATGATTAATGTTGTTTTATAATGACGATATTATCTTAATAAGCTGTTTACATGCTTAGTGCCTTTGTATTTGTCCTTGTCCAGACTACTGACAGAACTAGGTGAAGGGTCACACACACACACACACACACACACACACACGCACACACGCACACACGCACACACGCACACACGCACACACACACACACACAGTGATTAGTGACATAGATACTTGCATAACTGTTGTATTATAACACATATTTAAAGTATAAATTTAATAAAGCAGTCAGGGAAAAAATAGCAAACTACAACCTTTTGCATTGCTGCGAAATATCTATGATGAATTTATTTGAAAAGATGGTCTGTGCAAGCATTTATTTCTTCAAATTTATAAAAAACTCTTATTTAATTATTCATATACAATATAGATGCCATGTAGTGCTATTTGATCATTCAATTTATGCACCTGAATTCTTATGAAATAGAGCTATTTAAGTCATCTGGTGAAATTGCATTCATATCGTTTTATATATATATATATATATATATATATATATATATATATATATATATATATATATATATATATATATATATATATATATATATCGCCGAAAAACAAAACATTGCAATGTCAGATTTATCCTATATTGTGCAGCTCTAATATACAGTATATACATATGTCTTATTAAATACCTTGTGCACCACAGCCTAGTGGTAAAATATGAATGCAAAGTATTTATAAAACACTGTACATTAGTTGGGTATTATTATGACATTATAGCATTTGTTTTGCTTATTTTTGCAAAATTTCTTTGCTAGTTTTGCATTTTCATCGAACCTTACTGTATTTATCCCTAAATGAAAATTAAAAACAAACTTTTATGTATCATTTATATTTTATGTATTATTTAGATGTTACTAGGCTTACATTGTAGTTTGTTTAAAAATTAACCCACAAATCTTTGTGTTTATTGTGATTATATTTACACGTATATACCTGTTATTAATTTTATGGTATTATTTTATAAATGTAATACATTTTTCATAAGCTTTCAAGTATTAGAATGTATTTTTTTTTCTGATCAAAAATAATGATTTTAACACTTAAAAATAAAAAGATGATTCACAGAAGACACCCTTTAAATATAATTAAGTGCAATAATAATGTATTTCGTGCTAATTTAATTATTTGTCAGGCATATTTAGACCATGAATAATTTCATGACTTTGAGTCACTATTTTTAAGGAATTACAGTTCAACCTTAAAAATACTATATTATTTTTATCTACCAAACCCCAAGCTTTTACCAATTTGCTTTATGTATTTCATATTTAAATAGTTTAGTGTGCTCAGTTCTTCTTTTATGTAATTATATAAGTGTGGGTGAGATATTTCAGTACAGGTCAGAAAAAATTGCTTTTTTACTTGAATATAACTGTTACACTAATTGACGATGAACAGTATTTGACCTATATTTTGACATTTTAGGTATTCATCTTTCAAAACCCATTACCCATAGTTTAGGTGAGATATATTTATTCTGACCTGTACTTAAATACGTTTTTTTTTCTTGAATATTACTGCACTGTAAAAAAAAGCTGACTTCCACTCAGTTCATTCATGTTGTCCAAACACAAATTAATTAAGTTACCCAATTACTAGAATTGTGATTTTTTTTATTTTTATTTTTTATTTATTTATTTTTTTGTTTGTTTGTTTGTTTGTTTTCTGCTTATTTTAAATGAGTGTGGGTGAGAATATTTCAGTCCAGGTCAGAAAAAAATTGCTTTTTTTACTTGAATATAACTGTTACACTAAATGACGATGAACAGTATTTGACCTATATTTTGACCTTTTATGTATTCATCTTTCAAAACCCATTACCCATAGTTTAGGTGAGATATATTTATTTTGACCTGTACTTAAATACTTTTTTTCTTGAATATTACTGCACTGTAAAAAAAATGCTGACTTCCACTCAGTTCATTCATGTTGTCCAAACACAAATTAATTAAGTTACCCAATTACTAGAACTGTGATTTTTTTTTTTTTGTTTTTTGTTTTTTTGTTTTCTGCTTATTTTAAATGAGTGTGGGTGAGATATTTCAGTCCAGGTCAGAAAAAATAGCTTTTTTTACCTGAATATAACTGTTTACACTAAATGACGATGAACATAATTTGACCAATATTTTGACATTTTATGTATTCATCATTCAAAACCCATTACCCATAGTTTAGGTGAGATGTATTTAAGTACAGTTCAGAATAAATGTGTTTTTTTTTCTTGAATATTACTGATCTCTAAAAAAATACTGACTTCCACTCAGTTCATTCATGTTGTCCAAACACAAATTAATTAAGTTACCCAATTACTAGAATTGTGATTTTTTTTCTGCTTATTTTAAATGAGTAATTTCAACAAGCAGCAAAATATTTTTTTTGAGTGTGTTATTATTTTCATCTTTTAAATCGCTACACTGAAAAAAGTGTTGCATGCAAAACTGTTGCAAACAATTAATTTGTTGAATTTAAACAAACAAATTAAATTTAATAATGTTCAACTTAATTTTGTAAACCTAAAGTTTGTTTAAATTCAGCTCAAATAAATTGTTTACAACAACTTAAAGTAAAAAAATTGAGTAAATCCAAGGAATCATCTTTGAATAATTTTTTTCAGTGCAGCTTTTTTTTTTTATATTATATTTTTATTTTCTTATAACAACACAGAGCGATACAGAAAGCAACAACGATTATAAAGACAAAACAGAAGCAACGGGAAAAAAAATAAATAAAAAAATAAGACAGAAAAAAAAGATTTTAAACCATTACTAGTTCCTCCAATATTATACATGGGTCAACAATGTTACACATTTATATCTAGGCCAGTGGGCGCAGGCAATATGGTGATCTTGCAGATGATAACAGGGTTATACCTTTAAACTGTTATCCTGGGCATTTGATAAATAATTAAAAAAGGGTTTCCAGGTGGCTTCAAAGCCGGCAATGGTATCAGAAAGATTGTGTCTTAGCCTCTCTAAATGTAAAGTGGTAGAAAATTCTAAAAGCCAGGATTTAAAAAGTGGTTTTGATGGCTTTTTCCATAAATAATCACTGTAGCTTTTTTAATATGTAAAATAGTTTAGTGTTATCAGTTGTTCTTTTCTATATTTATACAAGCGCTAAGATACGCTTAAGTACAGGTCAGAATAAATATGTTTTTCTACTTGCAGATAACTGTTACACTGAATGAAGTTGAACATTAGTTGATCCATATTTTGACATTTTATGTATAATTTTCATCTTTTAAAACACTAGCCTTTACCTATTTGTTTGAAGTGTTTAATATGTAAAGTAGTTTAGTTTGCTTAGTTGTTCTTTTATATGTTTATATAAGCACTTGTGAGATATATTTAAGTGCAGGTCAGAATAAATATGTTTGTTTTATTATTTTTTCTTTACCATAATCGTTACACTGAAATATGTTGAACATTATTTTACCCCCCTTTTGAGTTTCTGTGACTTTATTTGAGACATTACAGTAGAGAATTGCTTGCTTATGTATATGGTCATTTCTGTTGGTTGTTTTAAGTAATCATTACTTCATATCTTTCAGATAATCAAACATGGCGTCGATGTTGATGACTTCACTGAGGAGCAGCCCTTTGACGTCTGTGCAGGCTGTTCAGTTCGGTGAGAAGTCCTGTTTCTTAGCAGAACTATTATGAATACACTTCACATGAATCAGTTTACTCAGCGTTTACATGTTCTTATTATTAATTAGAGCTGTTTGACTAACTGGGTCACTTTTTTCTTCAGCTGCTCGTTCTCTCAGCACGTCTGTCCATCTGCAAGCTCAAGGTAATGTGTTCAGACCAGTCATATTTGTATGTATCCTCTATAGCTACCCATTAAAATGATTAAAGAGGTAGTTTACCCAAAACTTTCATGTACTTATTATTCACTTGTCACAAACCTGTTTGAGTTTCTTTCTTCTGTCGAACACAAAAGAAGATATTTTTAAAAATGTGGGAAAAAAACTTCCATTAACTTCTATGTTATGTTGTTTCATCTATTGATGTCAGTGGTTACAGGTCTCACATTTTTCAAAGCATCTTCTTTTGTGTTTAACAGAAAAAGGAAACTCAAAGGTTTAAAATAACTTGAGAGTGAGTAAATTGTAATTGTTTTGGATGTACTGCCACTTTAAATGCATTTTAATATATGTATCAAAAAATTCAATATAATTTAACAGCATTTTTTTATTTACTTTGTAATTTTTTTTTATTCAAACAGCAAAGAGCAAGAAGTCTCTGGCCAAACCAGGAGTGAAGAACATTGTTTTGGTTGAAGGTGTTCGAACCCCCTTCCTTCTGTCTGGCACCACGTAAGAAAGTGTACATTCGTTTGGGCTTCAGATGAGCATGACCTGATAAACTGCACACATTGTTTCTCTGAAGTTCACATCAAATATTTGTGGATTTTATGTTCATACTGTATTTATGTATTTACTGTATTTTGGTTGATGTACATTGTGCAGTAAAGATCCAACATGTATTTTATACATAATTGGCATTGTAACTAATATGCTCTTTTTATGTTAATTAATTACATAGTTTATTTCTCTCTCCTTTTTTTTTTTTTTTGGAGTTTTCTTTTATTTATGGTGGAAGGTCTGGGAATTTGTTTATATTAGGAGAACAATAAATATATACTGTTATTTATGTAAAATTTTATTAAAACGTATTATAAAATAATAAACATTTTTCAGGAATATTACTTTTTTCCATTAGGAATGTGATTTATATTTTACAATTAAACACAGAGCAAAATAATTGCATCAAAAGTAAAATTAATTATTTTTAATTAATTTCATTTTCAGTTCTATTTATATTTTAGTACCTGTGAAAAATTCATTAGCATTTTTTTTTTAAGTTGCAAAAATGATTGTAATGTATTATGATCTAAATTTTAAAGATACATTTAATGCATGTTTAAACATCTAAATATAATGCATATTTAATTATTTATTTAATGCGTAATCCACTCTAACTAATTTTAAGTTGTTTTTGTGTAGTTTTCTTTTGTTTATGGGGGAAGGGCTGGGAACAGCGTTTGTTTCTATTAGGAGAATAATGGATATATTTATAGTGATATATTTGTAAAGGTTTAGTAAACAGATTTAATTTTGAAAAGATTTTTTAGGAATTTCACTTCACTGTTTCCTTGCATAACACTGTTTAGTCATTCTTTGTGCCTTTCTGATGTCTTTGTGTTTCTCATTAGATACTCAGACCTGATGCCTCATGATTTGGCCAGAGCTGCATTGCAGTACGTCTTACACACACACGCATGTATACAGCTGAAGTCAGTATTATTAGCCCTCCTGAATATTTTTTCCCTAATTTCTGTTTAACAGAAAGATTTTTTTTCCAACACATTAATATTTTCATTGGTCCTTAACATAATAATTTTAATAACTGATTACTTGTAACTGATTTCTTTTATCTTTGCCATGATTACAGTACATTAGTATTGTATTAGATACTTTTCAAGATACTAGTATTCAGCAAAATCTGCGCTCTCTAGTGGTTTATTAACATTGGTATACCCAAAGTTTGCACTTCATTTGGTCGCCATTTCTTTCAGTTTTCTGCTGCTGATGCTTGGAATCATCTGCGGCAGATCTTAAAGCTCAACACTTTTATTCCACTATCATCCTTTCAATCCAGTCAATAGCACAAGATCACTGTGCTTGTCTTTTAGTTTTTCCAATTGGTTTTAAATGTTATTATCTGCATCTGTGAAATTGTTTTGTATTGTGTCTCTGCTGACAATCGAAAAAAAAATTGCTTAAGGCTAATAATATTTAAATGGTTTATAAAAAATTTAAAACTGCTTTTATTTTAGTCGAAATTAACCAAATAAGACTTTCTGCAGAAGAAAAAATATTATAGGAAATACTGTGAAAATTTTAGCTCCGTTAAACGTCATTTGGAAAATATTTCAGGGGGGAAAAAATTCACTTATAATTTTGACTGCAGCTGTACAAATAACACACATAAAGCTGTGCTGGTGATTCTGATGTAGATTTTCTCTGTTTTGTTTTAGGGGTTTGCTGAACAGAACCGGGATCCCTAAAGATGCTGTGGATTATATTGTCTATGGAGCTGTAATACAGGAGGTGAAGACCAGTAATGTGGCCAGAGAGGTCAGTCTGCATTCCAGTCTTTGCATTTGGATGCTGAAGCTATTTTTAGTTTGTCAGATCTGTGTTCTGTTAGGGGTCGGCGATGTGAGCTCAAATTCATATGATGATATTTTCCATTGTCCAGACAATATTGATATTATATTTTGATATGACCAAAAAAATTCATAATATTTTAGTAAATCCATTAAAGAATAAAATATTAATTCAAATTATAATATTGATTTTTTTTTAATTAATTTTATTAACTTGTATGACTAGAAATTGTGACATTAAAGAGGTAGGCCTGTATTAAATGCAATAAGCAAATACATAAACATTAATAATACACAAACCTCACATGTGGCTTCTCAAACTGATGTTACAGATGTTCCTAATGTTCTTCAAAGCAATTTATGTTTTTAGATTAATTTACTTTATAGGTTTATTTGTGTATTTTATATATATATATATATATGTCTATATATACAGTGGAAGTCAAAATTATTAACCCCCCCTTGTTTATTCTTTTTCCCTAATTTCTGTTTAACGGTGTGAAGATTTTTTTTTTCAACACATTTCTAAACATAATAGTTTTAATAACTCATTTCTAATAACTGATTTATTTTCTCTTTGTCATGATGACAGTAAATAATATTTGACTAGATATTTTTCAAGACACTTCTCTACAGCTTAAAGTGACATTTAAAGGCTTAACTAGGTTAATTAGGTTAACTAGGCAGGTTAGGGTAATTAGGTAAGTTATTGTATAATGATGGTTTGCTCTGTAGACTATCAAAAAATATATAGCTTAAAGGGGCTAATAATATTGAACTTAAAATGGTGTTAAAAAAATTTAAAACTGTTTTTATTCTAGCCAAAACAAAACAAATAAGACTTTCTCCAGAAGAAAAAATGTTATCAGGAATACTGTGAAAATTTCCTTGCTCTGTTAAACATCATTTGGGAAATATTTACAAAAGAAAAAAAAAAATTCATTGGGGTATTAGTAATTCTGATTTCACCTGTATATGTGTATATATAGTGTAAAAATGAAGTATATATAAGTTTAGTGTAAAATTATTCAATAATTGTATTAATTTCGATTTAAATTTTTTTATGTAATATGTTTAGTTCTTACTATAATGTAGTATAAAATGTCTTATAGTGTAAAATATTCAAGAATTGTATCAATTTTTAATTTTTTTAATCAAATACACTTTCTTACAGGCTGCTCTTGGTGCTGGATTTTCAGATAAGACTCCTGCACACACAGTGACAATGGCCTGCATTTCCTCCAATCAAGCAATGACCACAGGTACTAAACACACAGACACACACACACACACACTTTATGCAGACGATTGAAGGCGTCACATGCAGTACGTTTACTTTTACATTTAGTTATTTAGCAGATGCTTTCATTCAAATTCACTTACAATCAGTGTTGGGTGTAGTTGTTTACAGATTAACTAATTGCTGTATTCAGATTACTTTTCTGCTATAAAAATAAGGGATTACATTGAATTTTATGTATATTAGTTACCTTAAATACTATACATAAATTCAACAGTTTTATATAAATCAGTTCAGAGAAGCGGTCTTATTATATCTTATACTATATATAGTATTTGTTTTATTATTTATTTATATATAATTTTTTTTATTTAACCAAAGAAGTTTACATGACAGTGATGGCACATGCTTAAGAAACAATGAAATGAGTAAAAAATTAATTAATTGAGTTTAATTTCCATTGTCTGTAATATATTTATAGGGATTTTAATAGTATTGAGTCGAATTAAGTTACTTTTCAGACAAAGTCATTAGAAATGTAATTTAAAAATGATTTGTCATAATCTAGTTATGGCTCGTTTCCACTGACTGGTACGGTACGGTTCGGTTTGGTACGGGTCACCTTTATCAAGCTTGCGTTTCCACTAACAAGGGCACCCTTTGGTGGGCGTGGTGTATGACAAAGTTTCAGTCGACGTCATTCTCACTCGAGGAAATGTCTACAATAATGCTGTACGAGTCGTTCACATATCATATGAAAAGCACCTCTCACAAAACAGATGCTTCATACACATAAATACTTGTGTAGAAATGTTTATTACTAACTTTTCAATGAACATGAGTTGATTATAACTGCAGATCAATGACAGTGCGAAACAGCCTACTGTACCGTCTGTAATTATATAAAATAACTAAATAAATGAACATATATAAACACATACAGCCCCTTACAGTCTCCGATATGTTACCAACTACAGAAGAACACGCACAACAGACATTTCGTCCGTATTTAGGTTCAAAACAACACAATATATAGCCCACAGTCAGCGAAAACCTCTCATCTGTGTCTGTAATCTTCAGCAGCACATGTAGCCTCTGTTATAGTAATTCCATCATTTTGAGTTCATATTAGTCCAAAAGGTGATAATAACAATAATAGTTAAACATGGCATTTTGTTCATGTTTGCTGAAAAAATAATGTGCTCCTTTTTCCCGGCTTCTCCTTTGTTTTTTCGCGCTTCACTCTCGCGTTTGTCAGTGTCTGACAGGATCGGGTTTCAAAAGCACGTCAATAATCAAGTGCAGGTTATTATCATCAGCTCAAGAAGTTTGTTATTTCAGATATAATGTTAGACGCGCGGCGAACACAAGCAAGAAAGCGAAACCGCTCGCGCCTCAGACTGGCTCGTAAAAAAACTACGAGGCACAGGGTAAATCTGCTCTACTTCTTGGCTTTGTGGCTGTTTATCATGATGACGACAAGGTTTGTTTGAGCCCGGATCGACCATGGCTCGTTATTATATGTATTTATAATTCCGCTGTAATCTCTCGCTGTGTATTTTAAATATGGCGGGTTTTTTGTTTTCATTCTGGCTTGTTGCGTAAGCGAATGACGTATCTCTGTAAACCAATAGCGTTCAGCTGCGCGTCTAACTCCGCCTTTTGGTACCCTTTCTCGTGTTTGGTACCCTTTCGAAACGGTGCCGAAAAAGTGGTACGTTACGGTTTGGTTCGGTACGCCTTTTGACAGTGGAAACGGCCATAAAAGCGTTCCAAACCGTACCGTACCACTCAGTGGAAACGGGCCATTAGTAATCAGTAATTTTTTTTAGCAAGTAACTTACCCAACATTGCGTACAACAAGGAAGGCATCAAGTGATTCTTCATAAAAAGTGCTGCTAATGCAATATTTCTGACAGTTTAAAAACATGCTCTATAGATGCACATGTGATCCTGTCTGCATAAACACAACATTGAGTAAACGAATCACTTCCTCTTAGTGTACATAGTCCGAGTGAACAGAAGATAGTTAAATGCAGTGAAGTATTGGTCATGTTTATGTGTTGTAGCTGTGGGTTTGATCGCTGCTGGTCAGTGTGATGCTGTAGTCGCCGGCGGGGTTGAGTTTATGTCTGATGTACCGATTCGCCACAGCCGCAAAATGAGGAAGACCATGCTGTCTCTGAATAAAGCCAAAACTCTCGGGGCCCGAATGTCTCTGCTGGGCTCCATTCGTCTCGCTCACCTGGCTCCTGAGGTACTACATCACCCATAATGCACTTCACAACGGTATATCATATAGCATTTGGAATAATAATACAAAAATAATAGAACAGTTTTTATTTATTTCTATTGAATATGTATTTAATATTTATTATTTTATTACATAATTTATATAATTAATTTTTTTTTAATATTATCACATTACTACTACTACTACTACTACTAATAATAGTAATTATAAAAACAACAATAGAATTTTAACAAAAATATTTAACAATTTATACATGTATTTTGTGAAATTTTTAGAACTCTTTTTATGAAGATGACATTATTTACTACATACTGTAGACTTATTAATATGTATGTTATTCTATAGTAATACTACTACTACTACTACTAATAATAGTAATAATAACAAAGAAATAATGATTATTTTTATAAATTTTATAGAAATGTTACATTGTCTTTTACATACAATTAATTATTAATAAATATTGTGGTGTTATAATTATTTGGATTTGTTCTTTACATGTTTTGTATTATTTTTTGACATGTTTAAATTAGTACATAACATCATATTAATATATATTATAGTAGTAATGATAATATTATTATTATTATTATTATTATTATTATTATTATTATTATTAATAAATATTTGTGTAGTAGTAGTAGTAGTATTAGTAATAATAGTAGTAGTAATATTAGAAATAATAATAGTAGTAATAATCTATTCTGTATATGGGGCAACTTTATACATACATTTATACTAAATTAGCCCTTGTGGCTCACTCTGGCTTATTTACAGTTATTACTGTTGATTAAATGAGCATTGTCCCTGTTAAATAAAATAAATAAATCAAAAATCTTTACTCTTTAGAAGGATGGTTAGCAAATATAGCTAGAAATTATGGCTGTAATTTCATAAACACAATTTTTAAAACAATAATTACATAGTCTCTCCAGGCTTTTGCAGCAATTCTGATTTTTGTGACTGCTTTTTTCAAAACCTGCTTCAATTCTTGTGTTTTTCAGTGAAAATATACAAACATCTTGTCAACTTTTCCTTTTTGTTCTCTTTGGACTCTCAAAATCCTGGAGGGACTGAATAAAACAGCATTATTGAATGATTGTATATTGATTATATGTTCAGATGCTATAGCCAGAACTGTCTGAGATATCGTTAGTACATCTATATTTAGTTTAGTCACAGTTCCTGTGGTTTTATTATGTTTTAAATGTGTGTGTGTGTGTACAGTTGAAGTCAATTTTATTTTCAAATATTTACCAAATAACGTTTAACAGAGCAAGACATTTTTCACACTATTTCCTATAATATTTTTTTCTTGTGGAGAAAGTCTTATTTAGTTAATTTCGGCTAGACATACAGGCTGAAAAAACAATATAATGAAATTTGTCAATTCAACTACTCTCACCCCCCTCCCCTGCGGTCTCTTTAAACTGGGGTATCCAATGAATAGAGATTAAGAGAAAAACAAAGCCAAAGTACAGTATCAATTATAGAAAATAAGGCAATCATTCTGGATCCTCATCATTGTTTTGTGTAATAAACATGGCGATTTTGTCAGCAGCTGAAGTCCAGATCTTTAATGTACTCATTTGTACCAAGTTCACTCGAGCTGTGGAAAATTCCAACATTATAATGTCCTGAAGTTGTACCAACCACTTGTGTGTGCGTGTGTGCGTGCGTGCGTGCGTGCATGTGTGTGTGCGTGCGTCCAAATTGTCTGTAGGCAACCAATGTTGGGCTAGTAGTTTTTTTTGCAGAAATTCAGCCATCTAGCAAATAATTTTTTTTAAAAAACATTAAGGTCAATATTATTAGCCCCCTTAAGCAATATTTATCTTTGATTATCTACAGAACAAACTACTGTTATACAATTGCTTGTCTAATTACCCTAACTTGCCCAATTAACCTAGTAAAGCCTTTAAATGTCACTTTAATCTGAATACTAGTATCTTGAAAATTATCTAGTCAAATATTATGTGCTGTAAATGCTTCATGCTTGGAAAATTATTTATAAGCACAATTTCTCGCCACACTTTTTTTTTAAACAACTGTAATATTTTACATAATCTTTATTCTTTAAAAACTAATTCAGTAATGGGGTGATATTAATGTACCAGTTATTTGACAGTAATGGTAATTTATTTACTTACTCTGATTTTACTGTAAGATATACTCTACCCATATCTAAAAAAATAATTTAATATTGTTTGTAAGGCCATCTCCTCTGAAATTTGTATGCTTTTTAGAAATAATAATAATTCATTGATTTCTGTATGTTCCCCTAGACCTGAATCTACTGTTGTCGGATCCATTTGTTTCTCCACAAAAAAAATCCAATCATAAAATCAGATCTTTATTTTTAGACCTTTTCATCTAAAATTCTTCTATTTCTTATTGGAACAACCTTTTTGACGATATTAAATGGTCGTATGTTTGGTCACTCACCCAGAATTTTTTTAACAAATAAAATGAAAGAAATTTATTTTTAAATTATTCATAGATTTTATCCAGTTAAACAACTTTTACAAAAATGACATTGTGTCTTGCTTGTTCTGTGAGACTTCTTCTGAGTCTGTTGCTCACTTGTTTAGGGAATGTCCCTTTGTTAAATCGTTCTGGTCTGATGTGAATTCTTTAATTGTTCAAAAGGTTTATAGTTATTTTTCTTTAAGCTATAGACACGGGCTGTGTCCGAAACCGCATACTTCCTTACTGTACAGTAAGCTAAAATCAGTATGCGAGCCGAGTAGTATGACCGAATTCATAGAATACGAAAATCAGTATGCGAGAAATACCAGGATGACTTACTACTTCCGGCGAGATTCTGAAGTGCGCATCCCATGCATGCTGCGCTATCCCATGATGCCCCGCGAGAGAATTCATGAATGGGACTGAAGCGAAACAACTGACGCGGGTAGGTCACATGACCATGACAAAATGGCGGATGTAGTACGCCCGAATTCAATTCATACTTCTCACATTCATACTGTATAGAACGTACTTTTCTAACGGTTGAGTAGTACGTTTAAATTCAAATGCAGCACTGAGTAGTAGACGGTTTCGGGCGCAGCTATGTTGTTTTGGGGTTTTATATTAAAGAAAAACAATTCCTTAATTCAACTTTTGGTATTAACCTCATTTTATTTATTGAAAAGTTTATTTTATAAACAAATGCAAATAAGCTCAATGTAAGCCAAATATTTTATTTTTTTAAATGAGAGTTGGAAATGTATTTAAAAACCAGCACAAGTCTTATAACAAAAAAAGCAATTAACTTATGAAACAAGTGCTTTATTTAATATTCTGCATTATTTGTTTTATTTTTTCTTGTGTTTGTTTTATTTTTTTGTTTTTCTTTTTCTTTCTCATTGTCTTTCTTTCTTTTGCTTTACCTCTATATTTCTTTAAAATTGTTAACTTTCTCTTGTTGCAAAAAAGTAATATTTGTATTGCTTGAACTATACTTCTATCCATTTGTATTTCTATCTGGTGTAATTGCCTGTTGTTATTGCAATACAATATTTTTATTTTTAAATTATGTGCTGTCATCATGACAAAGATGAAAGAATAAATCAGTTTTTAGAAATTAGTTATTAAAACTATTAAGTTTAGAAATGTGCTGAAAAAATCTTCTCTGTGTGTTTAGCTGCCGGCTGTAGCTGAGTTCTCCACAGCAGAGACGATGGGTCACTCCGCTGACCGTCTGGCCGCAGCTTTCGGTGTGTCCCGTCTGGAGCAGGACGAGTTTGCTCTGCGCTCTCACACACTCGCTAAGAAAGCTCAGGACGGCGGGCTGCTCAGTGACGTTGTCGGATTCAAAGTGCCAGGTCAGTATTTAAAGTACACATGAAATCAAAACTAACCATATTGATTTTGTTAGCTCACATTGCTAGTTTTGTGGTGAACAATTCATCTGTGCATGCCTTTAAGAAGAAAAAAAATGTTGGCACTTGTAGTCTAAAATTGAAATCTGAAAATACACTTCCTGTTTGTTTTCAGTTCAATTCTCAGATTAGGTTTGTTATTGGTAGTTGGCTACCGATCTCCACTTGCAGAAATGAGCGCATGCACAAATGAATGATTCACTCCATGAGTCACACAAAAGATTTCTTCAAAATGAACGAATCGTTTAAGAACGACCCATCTCTGACACGACATGGAAGAACATGCAGTGCCGCGTTGTATCGAAATCTGACTCACCGGACAAATCTGACTCCCCCTCGCGTGCACGCACGTCACACAGCACCGGCAGCTGTCACAGCGGTTTATCAGAAACCTTTTATCAATAATTTCTTCCTCAATTGACAGCAAAATCGAACATAGAAGTCTTGTCAAATTGACAAGCAGCACCTGAATGTGTTAAAAATGCCAAAATTGGAGGAATTTATACTGCATTTCGAAAGTGAAACCACCTCATATTCACTGATTATAAGTTCAGTATTTATTACACATCGGTCTCTTCTTTACACTTAAGTTATAACACAATTAGCTCTGCGTTCTGCTCTGTTATAATCACTGTTTACATTTATATGCTTAACCAGCATTTCATCACAGCACTCTGAAACTATTTCGTTACTTCTCATATCTATAGTCTATTCATTTTCATCTCCTTATTTAATATTTAGTAAAACAGGTTTAGTCAAAACAAAAGAAAAAGAGTAGTATTTTGTACATGGAGTTAAAAGACTTCTCTTTAGATCTCTTCGATATGTGCACTGTTTAATAACTGTGCACAATACATACATGTAAATGTGTAACTAAAAACATATACAGCTGATTTAATTGTTTATAAATCACACAGCTGTGATATACAGGATTACTTATAACAACACTACAAAATACTGTTTCATATATACATTTTTTTTGTGGTTCTTTTCTGTCCTACAATACTTTTTGTTGTGTCACTATTTAAGTGTGCTCCTTTTTTGCTCTGACAATATTGCTGTTTTCTAGTTGTTATTTGCACAACAGCACAGTAGTGCTTTGTATAATGTGTTAAGCAGGAAAAAACCTGTACTGTATTTTATTTATCAAAAATTTTGTTTATAATTTGAAATGTTGTGCAACATAGTTTTAAGCAGGAGAAAAACCTTTACTGTATTTTATTCATCAAAGATTTTGTGCACCTGTTATTTTTGTGTAAATGTTTATTTGTTAAAAAAAAAAAAAAAAGGAAACTTGTTTAATATTGTTTTAATAAAGGCTTTAACTCTCAAGTACACATCTATGGGAAAATACCGGATATATATCGTTTACCGTGATTCCTCCTTAAAATACCGGGATATGATATTTTGCCCATATCGCCCAGCCCAGTGATCAGATCAGTTCCTGTTGTGTGGACTTTGGGGGTTTTACGATGTGGTCACATGTTGATTGGTCAGTTTAAATGTCTCAGCATTTGGGCTTTGGTCACATGGTCAAGAAAGATACAAAATAGTTGGTAAACTTTGCTCTGTCTCTTTTTTTTCTGCTCTGCGCTTTCCTGCTCTGCTTCTCTCCTGTTCTGGTGTCTATCTTCTCTGGCTCTACTGCTCTTAGGCTTTCTTTGAGGCCTACTTACTCTCTTTGTCTCTCCCTCCCACTGCCTCTCCTTCTACCTCTAGTAACTTTATTTTTACATTTAAGCTGGGTACAATTATAATCATATGTTTTTATCATTTTTATATTTTATCATTTTATACGATTATTTGTAATTAATTCAGTTGTAACCATAGCAAGTTATTGTCATTAAATAATTTCATTTTTAAGGATTTGTGAATGACTTTTGATTTAACTTCAACACTTAATTGCTCCATATTGTAACACTTAATCACATAATAACAACGCTCTCCCACATTTTTAGCTATTATTACTGCCCTTATTCCCGTTTTTGAGATCAGATTGCAGAAGGATGGTTTGACTAGAAATGATCAGTTTTTTACCATCATGCTGAGAACTTTTTAGCCACTCGACAGAACTACAGTTCGAACCGCTGTGGTTAAAACCCATTCTTACAAGACTGTACTGTTAATAAGTGCTACAAATAAAAAGCTTCTGGAAAATCACAAGCTAGAGCAGGTAAGGATACTTTAAGTTAATTGCTAACAAAAAAAACAAAAACATGCAATTACAGCAGAACTTAAAATGTGATTACTACAGGTCTAAACCTACACTGGTCTCACGGTTCAGTTCGGTTACGATTATCATGCCAGCGATTCGGTTCCATTCGATACCTTGGTGCATTGACTATACTTTCCATACATAATTAGATTTTTTTTTTCTTCACAACACAAGATTTTTTTTAAATTAAAATCTATAAATATATTTATATTTCTATTATGTTTATACAATTTTGTCCTTTAATACAAGCAGTCAGATATATGAACTGCACCTTTAATTTGACCTGCTGAAAGAAAACACTCTTTCTGAATGTATCAAACAAAACTCCAATACATGCACAGAAGACAGCATGAGCATTTATAGCAAATAAACTAATGTAAATATTATCCCGCTTACTTTTTGAGCGCTGTATTCTATCCCTATGATTGGTCATTGTCCTCACCCGCTCAACAGAAAGGGCTGCGCTTGGCTTTAGAAATGAAAGCGATGTTCACCGATGAGTCACGCGGGAAGAACAGCCGCGGTTACAGTCTATATGTGCATAATAGGCAGTTATCACTGATAATCCGTAATAGACAAAGTGGTGAAAACTCGCACCTCAGGCACGCACATGTCTGGATCAACAAGTATCGCTTTAACAGCAAGAGAAAAGGAAAAGTTACCTCACAAACACGCCAGCGCAGCGGGTCAAATGTCCAAAGTGTGTGTGAGAGAGAGAGAGGCAGAGATGGATTTTTACAGCATCTCTCCCTAGTAGTGAAATAGCGGCATAATTATCTACTTTTTACGTAGTAGGATCGTTTTATTTAGTCACCCTCGCCTCCACCATAGTATTCTACTGCGACATCACAGGTAGGAAATAAATGACGTCAGTACGTAATAACCGGTTATGATCTATTACTGAACCGATATCGAATTGTCCCCATCTGCATCGCGGTGCACCGAAGAAACAATTAATTTTGACACCCCTAGTGATTCATTCATTCATTCATTCTTCTTTGGTTTAGCCCCTTTATTCATCTTTATTCATCAGTGGTCACCACACCGGATTGAACCACCAACTTAACCAGCATATGTTTTACATAGCAGATTCCAGCCACAACCCAGTTCTGGGAAACACCCATACACACTCATTCACACACATACAATTCGGCCAATTTAGTTTATTCAATTCACCTATAATGCATGTGTTTGGACTGTGGGGGAAACCAGAGCACCAATTGGAAACCCACGCCAACACAGGGCGAATGTGCAAACTCCACCCAAAAATCCAACTGGCCCAGCCGGGACTTGAACCAGCGACCTTCTTGCTGTGAGGGGACAGTGCTAACCACTGAGCCACCGTGGCACCCTGATTACATTCACTACCAGAGAAAAGGTTTTGTTGAAATCCCAGTTCTGAGTGGTTGCTAGGGGCATCTAGACAGTGTGCTAGGCAGTTTGTCCACAGAAAAACGAAGATTTACTCAATATTTACTCTCCCTCAAGTGAGTTATGAGTTTCTTTCTTCTGCTGAACACAAAAGAAGATATTTTGAAGTAGCTGGAAACCTGTAACCATTGACTTCCATAGTAGGAAACACAATTACCATGCAAGTCAATGGTTACAGGTTTCCAACATTCTGCAAAATTTTTGTGTTCAACAGAAGAAAGAAACTCATAAAGGTTGGAAACTAGGAAAGGGTGAGTAAATGATCACAGTATTGTCAGTTTTGGGGTGAGCTACCACTTTAATGTCATAATGTCTGTGTCACAGGGAAGGATATCGTGTCCAAAGATAACGGGATTCGTCCTTCCACCATGGAGCAGATGGCTAAACTCAAACCTGCCTTCGTCAAACCTCACGGCACCGTAACTGCAGCAAACTCATCCTTCCTGGTCAGTTTAACTCGCTTGATTCATCATAGCATTAACTGATGCAACATATGTCAGATTTGTGACTGTGTGTGTTTGTTCACTCAGACTGACGGTGCGTCTGCAGTTTTGATCATGTCAGAAGAGAAAGCACTTGCTATGGGTTACAAGCCTAAAGCGTATCTCAGGTACAGAACAAACAAAATATAAAAATATTAAAAAACAACTGCTAGCAGCTTCTCTGTCAACATCAAATGTGTTTTCCTAGATAATGGAGCTGATCTGTGCTATTTATTTATTTAATTAAGTTGCCAGCCGCCACCGACATCAAATTTTTGATGATTTTCACCTAAATTTGACAGCCCTTAGAATATTTTCTGCAATGAATATATGACCATATTAAATATGAAATAAATCACAAATCCTCTGCTTTTTAACCAAAATGAACTACTTTGTTCTGTTTTATTACCACTTGAATGCAGATAGGTTTCATAAAAAATGCAACATTTTAAACAAAAAAAAATTGAAAAATGCATTTTTACTACACTTTCAATATATATATATATATATATACACTTGAAGTCAGAATTATTAGCCCCCCTGTTTATTTTTTTCCTTCAATTTCTGTTTAATGGAGAGATTTTTCCAACACGTTTCTAAACATAATAGTTTTAATAACTCATTTCTAATAACTGATTTATTTTATCTTTGCCATGATGACAGTAAATAATATTTGACTAATAATATTATTTTATAACGATGGTTTGTTCTGTAGACTATCGAAAAATATATAGCTTAAAGGGGCTAATAATATTGACCTTAAAATGGTGTTTAAAAAATTAAAAACTGCTTTTATTCTAGCCGAAATAAAACAAATAAGACTTTTTCCAGAAGAAAAAATATTATCAGAAATACTGTGAAAATATCCTTGCTCTGTTAAACATAACTTGGTAAATAAAAATTCAAAGGGGGGCTAATAATTCTGACTTCAATATATACATGCATGCATATGTATGTATATATAAATATGTATGTATGTATATGTTTGTGTGTGTTTGTTGTATTTAATAAATACAAACATACACTCATACAAGCATACACAGACACACTGCTTCAGGCAGGTCAACAAGGGCAGATCATTTCATGGTGGCGAGCCCTAATAATAAAAACAGTAAGCCAAAGAAAAGTTATATTCTTATATAATTTATATCCCGCTCCCAGGACACCCAGAAGTCCTGTAAATCATTGTTACTCATGCGCTATAGTGCTTGATTTACCATAATACACCTAAACAAACAAACACTGAGCCACCGTGTCGCCTGAATTTGTATAAATAAAGGAATAAACCATAAAACTGTTGGTTCAGCTCCGCCACTGAGACTGCAGCTCTGCACAAGACGTTTGGCCAGTGGAGAAATTAAAATGATTGTGCCCAACTGAGCCTGGTTTCTCTCAAGGTTTTTTTTTCTTCACTTTCGCCATTTAGTGAAGTTTTTTTTCCCTCTCCGCTGTCGCCACTGGCTTCGATGGTTCGGGATCTGTAGAGCTGCGCATCATTGGATTTGCTCTTCAGTGTTTGGACTCTCAGTAGTGATTATTTAACCGAACTGAGCTGAACTGTTCCTATTTACTATGACCTTTAATGTGAAGCTGCTTTGACACAATCTACATTGTATAAGCGCTATACAAATAAAGGTGAATTGAATTTAATTGAATCACAAGAAATGGATATTGGATAAAATACATTAATATTCAGAAAATAAGGTGCATTTATTGTTAAATTAATTTGTCAAATATTTCCCAAATTATGTTTAACAGAGCAAGGAAATTTCCACAGTATTTCATTTGGTATATCTTTTTAAATAGAGAGTCTTATTTGTTTTATTTTGGCTAGAATAAAAGCGGTTTTGTATTTTACAGAACAAACCATTGTTATACAATGACTTGCCTAATAACTCTAACTTTAACTCTAGATTAAAAGTAATCTAGTACAACCTTTAAATGTCACTTTAAGCTGAATACTAGTATCCTGAAAATATCTAGTCAAATATTATGTACTGTCATCATGGCAAAGAGAAAATACATCCGTTATTAGAAATGAGTTATTAAAACTATTATGTTTATAAATGTGTTGAGAAAATGGCTTCAGTTAAACAGAAATTGGGGGAAAAATTTACAGGACGTCTAATATTTCAGGAAATATTAGGAAATATAATATTTCAACTGTATGTCAACATCTCTTAGTAACTTACAGTGCTGATGTTGTTTTACTGCTTGTGTGTTTTTACCTTCAGAGATTTTGTGTACGTTTCTCAAGACCCAAAAGACCAGCTTCTTCTCGGGTGAGCCTCTGCTTCTCTTCTTGCTTTCTCTTTCAGGCCTGTGAGCTTTCCTGCTGTGGGTTTTGTTATTGTTGTGGTTTGGTTTTGTGGTTTGTGAGTTTGTGACTGACATTCGTTCAGTCTATGAAAAATGAGACTCTGTGGTATAGATTCCTGTTTGAAACGTTTTATATGGTTTAATAGATTTTTGTTTTGCATGTTGTTCCATAAATGGTAAATAAATGTTGCCTGGTATACATCCATTACAGATAAAGGCTAATAGTAAGTTTAGTATATTTATTTTATCTAAATTTACACTTTTATTTAGTAATTTAATGTATAAATTGGTTATTATTAGTATTAGTATCATTATTATTAGTAGTATTACTATTCTCATTAGTATTAGTCATATTAGTATTATTAGTAGTATTAGTATTATTATTAGTAGTAGTGTTATTAGTATTTAGTATTATATTTAGTAGTGTTATTAGTATTTAGTATTATTATTATTAGTAGTAGTATTTAGTATTATTATTATTATTAGTAGTAGTAGTATTATCATTAGTATCATTAGTATTAGTCATATTAGTATTAGTAGTGTTAATAATATTAGTAGTGTTATTAGTATTTTGTAGTATTAGTATTTTGTAGTTTTATTAGTATTAGTAATCTTATTATTATTATTATTATTATTATTCTCATTAGTATTATAAGTATTAGTATTAGAATCATCATTAGTATTAGTAATATTGGTATTATTATTAGTAGTATTAGTATTGCTATTATTATTAGGATTAGTGTTGTTAGTATTATTATTAATAATATTATTATTATTATTATTATTAGTAGTAGTAGTAGTAGTAGTATTAGTAATAGTAGTAGTAGAAGTATCAGTATTATTATTAGTAGTAGTAGTATTGGTATTATTATTGGTATTAGTAGGATTATTATTAGGCAAGGCAAGGCCAGTTTAAGCACATTTCATGCACAATAGTTATTTAAAGTGCTTTACATAAACAATTATTATTATTATTATTATTATTATTATTTATCATCATAAATGTTGAAAACAATTGTGCAAAATAACTATTAAAAATAATTTGAGTATTATTATTTATTGCTAAATAGTAAATAGAATAGAAAATGTAGAACAAACCTAATAAATTATTTGCAATCACTTTAAATCAATTTTAAATTATTATTTCTGAATTAAGTTGTTGTTGTTGTTGTTGTTATTGTTATTATTGTTGTTGTTGTATTTGCATAAAGGACAAATACTTATCTTACATTTTCATTTAATCTAAACGGATCACAAAATAACTTTGCATAATGGCATAAATACACGTATCATTGTCATTGAAATCCATGCTTTCGTTTTTGTATTCTAATTGGATATTACAGTGTCAAAAATGTAAATAAAACACATTCAATTTGGTTCTTTGTAGCAATTATCAAACATAAGATGTCTGCATTATTTATTCTCTGAGATCTGAGATTTTAATATGCTTCTTTTCTTTCTTTCCTCTTTCTTTTTATCTCTGTCTTGTTTCTGTCTCGTTTTTTATCTCAGACCGACATACGCCACTCCAAAAGTGCTGGAAAAGAGCGGTCTGACCCTGGATGACATCGATGTGTTTGAGTTTCATGAGGCTTTTGCTGTGAGTTACACTTTAAGCACATAAAGCTTTAAATATCCTGTACATTTCATTTACAGTCATTTTACCATATTAAAATCTGTAAACATTAGGAGTGTAACGGTCAAAGACAGTTCAGTACTTACATCATTTTTGAAGTCATGGTCTGGTATATATTCAGTACAAAAGGGGAGTAACTAAACCTAATATCACCTAATATGATCACTCTGACTGTAAATTATTTGGCATGTATTTTAAATTATCTTAAAGATAAAAAAAAAAGACTAAAATTGTAACAAACTCAAATTGTTGTCCATATCCATTCTAGTAATATTATTGGATAATATGCTATTTTTAATTGGTAATTTGAAACCATATATTGTTCAAAAAAGAATAAAAATATTCCTTAAAATAACATAGAAAGTACAGGCAGTTTATAAACTTTTTTTTATCGTGTTTTTATAATGTTTTTGTAAAACAGTTTACACTTAAACAGGCAATCTATCACTTTAATGACAATAAAAGTCACTCTCTTAAACATCAAAAGTTGTTGGAGGAAAGATCAAGGTAATAATGCCATTATGTATGTATGTATGCATGTATGCATGTATGCATGTATCTGTGTATGTATGTATGTATCTGTGTATGTATGTATGTATGTATGTGTATGTATGTATGTGTATGTATGTATGTATATGTATGCATGTATCTATGTATGTGTATGTATATATGTGTGTGTATGTATGTATGTATGTATGTATGTATGTATGTATGTATGTATGTATGTATGTATGTATGTATGTGTATGTATGTATGTGTGTATGTGTATGTATGTATGTATGTGGATGTATGTATGTGTATGTATGTATGTATGTGTATGTGTGTATGTGTATGTGTATGTATGTATGTATGTATGTATGTGTATGTGTGTATGTGTATGTGTATGTATGTATGTATGTATGTATGTATGTGTATGTATGTATGTATGTGTATGTGTGTATGTGTATGTGTATGTATGTATGTATGTATGTATGTGTATGTGTGTATGTGTATGTATGTATGTATGTATGTATGTATGTGTATGTATGTATGTGTATGTATGTATGTATGTATGTATGTGTATGTATGTATGTGTATGTATGTATGTATATGTATGCATGTATCTATGTATGTGTATGTGTATATATATGTGTGTGTGTGTGTGTGTATGTATGTATGTATGTATGTATGTATGTATGTATGTATGTATGTATGTATGTGTATGTATGTATGTGTGTATGTATGTGTGTATGTATGTGTATGTATGTGTATGTATGTATGTATGTATGTATGTGTATGTATGTATGTGTATGTATGTATGTATGTGTATGTATGTATGTATGTATGTATATGTATGCATGTATCTATGTATGTGTATGTATATATATGTGTGTGTGTGTGTGTGTGTGTGTGTGTGTGTGTGTGTGTGTGTGTGTGTGTGTGTGTGTGTGTGTGTGTGTGTGTGTGTGTGTGTGTGTGTGTGTGTGTGTGTATATGTATGTATGTATGTATGTATGTATGTGTATGTATGTATGTATATGTATGCATGTATCTATGTATGTGTATGTATATATGTGTGTGTGTGTGTGTATGTATGTATGTGTATGTGTATGTATGTATGTGTATGTGTATGTATGTATATGTATGTATAGAAATGTGTTGAGAATTTTTTTTCTCTCCCTTAAACAGAAATTAGTGGAAAACATAAACAGGGGGCTAATAATTTTGACTTCAATTGTTTTTATATATATATATCTACATATTGTGCTACACAGTATATGATGTGCATTCATTTTACAAATTAAGCATATAAACAGGTCAGTACCAAAAGTTGAGGTGGGCAGCATGGTGTATTAAGTAAAATAGATAATGATAATAAAAAAAAAATTTAAAAGAGAGAGAAAAGGGAAATTATATTAAACTGAACGCGTTCTTCAAACTTGTGGTTTTATCTCAAGAAAGAGTTGTATGCTCATGCTACATCAGCATTTCTAACAGTACTCGTCTGGAAGGTACTGACTAAAAGTGCAAGATGGGCAACCATTCATTTTACAGTATCTGCTTTAAGTTTCAGGGATTTAACATGCTCCAAAATTGGCAATCAAATATTCGAAAATTTGAACCTCGAAAACCATATTTAATTTTTTCTAATTCAACAAAAAATAATGCGTCTTTAATCCATTGAGTATGCGATGGAGGATGAGGAGACTTCCACTGCAACAAAATACACCGCCTAGTTAATAATGAGAGACAAAGCTATTCATTCAGAAACATAAAATGGTAACTCACAGTCTCAGGGTAGAAGTCCTAACAGGCCAATTAATATAGAATGATCAATTTGAATAGATGTAATTGCTGAAGATGAATCAAAAACAGACTCCCAAAAATGAAACAAAGTTGGACAGGTGACTAGATTTGCACAGTTTGGATTAATAGCAGGGAACATGCTGGCCAGTTTACACTTAGACCAGTGAATTCTGTGGACTACTTTGCACTGCAGAATCACATGACGAACACATACAGATGATGTATGGACCTTTTGTAAGCATATTTATGGTTAATGAATAAACCCCTTTGTGTGTGTGTGTTTTTTTTTTTTTTTTTTACAGTGTACAGTTAATTCCCTATTAAAACCACACTCAAATTTGTTTTTTGTTCAAACCACTTTTGTTTTAAACTAATTTAAAATAAGCTGAAACAACACAATTCTTGAGATTTTTTGGGGGGGACAACTTAATTGTTTTGTGGTGAATTCACTTAAATTTATTAAGTTAACTTAATCTATTTGTGTTGGGACAACATGAATGAATTGTGGGGAACCTTGCATTTTTTTATTACAGTGCAATGCTGTTTACATGTGTTTAATAATTAGAATACTAGGTTAGAATACACAGATTTGGTAGAACACTTTCTGTATAAATGGATTACATTTAGTAGAGACTGTGTGAATAGTGAGTGATGTTCTGTTGTGTTTGTGCTCTGCTTTAAACAGGGTCAGATCATGGCAAACCTGAAGGCGATGGGCTCTGACTGGTTCGCTCAAACATACATGGGCAGGAAGACTAAGGTGAGTGTGTGTGTTCACATCAGGCGGTGTAAATACTGCTTAAAGATCAAGCCACGGGTTGTGCGTTCGATGCACAGGAGGCCTTGAGTCATGAAGTACTGTATAGCTATTGTGCCCTTGAGCAACACACTAAACCTCAGGATACTCCAGGGGGATTTCAGCAGTAATAAAACTACTAGATGTCACATTAGATATAGGAATGCATCAGATTATTAAGAACAATAAATGAAACTACATTTTTTTTGCTGCTTGTTCAAACTACTTATTTAAAATGAGCTGAATCAACACCATTCTTGTTTTTTTGGGGGGGACAACTTAATTATTTCAGGTTCAGTTCAGTTAAATTTGTAAAAACAATTAAGGGTGCTTTCACACCTAGACGTTTGTTTCAGAATCTGGCATGTTTGCCCCCTTAGCTCGGGTTTGTTTCGCGTATGTGAATCCAGCAATCGCACGCTAGTCCACGGCAAAACAATCGGTCCAAGACCGCCTGATTGAGGTGGTCTCGGCTGGATTGGAACGATCTCTGGAGCGGATTGATTGTAGTGAGAAAGTAATACAATCCAACGAACTAACAAATCAGGTTATATCACAGTGTATTATGGAAATGTAATAGACATATACAGTTGAAGTGAGAAGTTATTCGCCCCCCTGAATTATTAGCCCCCCCTTTTATTTTTTTCTAAAACTAATATTTTACTAGATATTGTTCAAGACACTTCTATACAGCTTAAAGTGACATTTAAAGGCTTAACTAGGTTAATTAGGTTAACTAGACAGGTTAGGGTAATTTGGCAAGTTATTGTATAACAATGGTTTATTCTGTAGACGATCGAAAAAATATAGCTTTAAGAGACTAATAATTTTGACCTTAAAATGGTTCATAAAAAATTTAAAACTGCTTTTATTCTAGCCAAAATAAAACAAATAAGCCTTTCTCTAGAAAAAAAAAATATTACCAGCCATACTGTGTTGTCGCAATAGCCTAGTGGTTAGCGTGCTGACATATGGTGCAGTAGCACTTCAGGGTGTCTTAAGATCGAATCCCGGCTTGAGAACATATACCCTCCCTACTCGCCCCCTCCCTCTCCCACTTTGTTTCCTGCCTAAAATACTGTCTTATCCGATTAATAAAGGCAAAAGGCCAAAAATAATCTTTTAAAAAAAAGACATACTGTGAAAATTTCCCTGCTGTGTTAAACATCAATTAGGAAATATTTAAAACAGAAAAATAAATCAAAAGAGGAAGGGGGGGGGGGTAATAATCCTGACTTCAACTATAGACCATTTTAGTAATATAAGTTTGAGTTTAATTCTTCTTGATGAGTATTGTTGAATCAAAATTCACTTCTTTAACTTGACAAAGAGAGCAGAATCAAAACTTTGGTTTTACTATCTTTTAATTGCAAGGAACTGTTAGCCGACATCATTTCCAGATGACCAGTTTGTGCCTACTGGAAAACAAAATTGGCAGTCATCAACATAACAGTGATGATGTAGGGTTAATTTCTGAAAATTCAACTTTGGAAGGATGCGCAATGAAAATAAAAAGGGTCCCAAGACAGACCCATGAGGAACACCACACTGTAATTGAGCTTTTATGACTGCTTTATTATTTTTGTAAGCACATTAAAAATAATAAAGGTGGAACTTTAATAATTATTATCAGTTAATTAAATTTTATCCTGGTTATAATTTTATCTTAGTTTAACCTATCTCGTCACAACATAACAGTGATGAGATGTGGTACATTTCTGAAAAATGCAACTTGGGAAGGATGCACAATGCAAATAATAAGGGTCCTAAGACTGACCCTTGAGGAACACCACACTGTAATTGAGCCAAATTGGAGAAAAAGTTGCCTAAATTGCATGTTTATGTTAAATATTTTGTCAGCTTTGGACGTTGGACTGCTTTTATTATTTTTGTGAGCACATTAAAAATATTAGCGGTGGAACTTTATTAATAATAATTATTATTAATTAATGACATTTTACCTTCTGTATGCATTTACTGTATACCAAACAAAGTGTTGTTTTTAACTACTGCATATGTCCAATTTCTAGTTTTCGAGTACATTTGAGACCTCATGTAGCACCTCCCGTCTAATAAATGCAAGCATTGCATATTGTTACTTATAATTAGAAACAAAGGTGTTTTCTTTCGTATTCTGTCTGTTCAGTCAGGAAATTAAAACAATTAATGCTGTTTATTATTACACTTTATAAGCACTTCAGTTCTGACGGCGTTGGGGTGCAAGTGAATGCTGTCATTCTTCTTTCCTATGGTTATAACATGAAATATTAATAAACAAACATTTCTTGATCTTGATTCATGAAGTACTGTATAGCTGTTGTGCCCTTGAGCAACACGCTAAACCTCAGGATACTCCAGGGGATTTCAGCAGTAATAAAAACTGCTAGATGTCACATTAGGTATAGGAGCGCATTAATAAAGAACATTTACGGGAACTAGGTTTTTATTTTTTCGGGAAAAACAAATGTGAGCTGCGTTTATCATTTCAAAATGCACCTTTTTTATACTGGCCAATAAAAGGCAACTATACATTTGGTCAAAATTGAGTTAAAGAATAAATAGGCTTTGTTGGGGTCTGCTGATTTAAAGGTTTTTCCCCATTTCAGAGAAACAAGAATGTTAAAATCACAATGTAATCCAAGCTGATGTAAAAACATTAAATGTATTTTTATCATTTCACTGTTTGTGTAGGTGACTAAATGCACCAATGTGGATTTTAGTCCAGCTTTTAGTTGGTCAATGGCAAAACGCAACACGCCAGCAATGCACTTTAACACGCCTCCTTTTTAGACCAAAATAGCAACAAATTGCACCAAACACGTCTTACGGCTTATTGCGCTGGGTGTATGATAGGGGCCTAAATCTCAGTTTTTTAAAAAAGTGGCACTTACTGTATGACTATGGTTTTATGGTCCAGGGTCACATATGTGTTTTACAAATTAATAAAACGTTAGAGCATCTAAATACTGCAACATTACTGTATTCAGCCTATTCACTTCTATAATTATAGTTACATACTATCTGTTTTTATATATAAGATTTAAGAATGGCTAATGATGAAGCTGACCTCGTATACTTTAGGAAAGAGAAACCGTTTCATAATTTATGATTCATCACAGAAAAGGCATGGTCACTGTTTGATTCACACCAGCAGTGAGCAGCCAGCAGGTTGATCAGAAGACCCCGTTGCTCTGGTTATGGGTGTGAAAGGTCACTGATATATTGGCATTTTAGACCAAATAGCGCCTTGTAAACACAAATCAAAATTTAAAAAATCGACCCTGAATTTTGAGATGCTAAGACCGGGAAAATGTGATCCTTATTTTGACCCTGTTAACAGCGTGGCCGCTGAATTTTAAACAAACTGTAGACGAGACAACACAGAGCAGGCCAGGGAGTCTGACCTTGAGGAAATAAATGAGTGGATCGCAATTTCCAAGTTCAAATGGGAAAGAAAGTGTTTTATTTTGTACATTTAGATATCAGTTGATGAAAGCTACCCTTGAAAAAAGACACTGATCTGCTGTCTGAAAAGTATTGATGAGTCAAAGATCACTTCGTTTACTTGGTAAGGAGAGCAGAATCAAAACTTTAGTTTTACTATCTTTTAATTGCGGAGAACTGTTAGCCGACCAATATCTCTCAAGCAGTTTAGGTCATTTTCAGATGACCAGCTTGTGCTTACTGAAAAATAAAATTGGCAGTCATCAACATAACAGTGATGAGATGTGGTGTATTTCTGGAAAATGCAGTTTGGGAAGCATGTAGAATAAAAATAACAAGGGTCCTAAGACTGACCCTTGAGGAACACCACACTGTAATTGAGCCAAAGTGAAGAAAAAGTTGCCTTCTAAGTTGAATATTTTGGACGTTGCACTGCTTCTGTTATTTTTGTAAGCGCATAAAAATATTAGAGGTGGAACATTGCACATATTATTAATTTAATACATTTTCAACTTGTTTTTTTATGGATTATTATATATAAATATATATTTCGTATAGTAGATGTCTATGGTGCTCACTGGTTTGAACTTCCAAGATGCAGTTTCAATGCAGCTTCAAAAGGGCTTTACATGATCCCAGGAAAAAGGGTCTTGTGTAAAGAAACAGTCATTCTCTTAATCATTTTAACTGTCATTTCCTTAACTTGTAACTTAAAAGTAACTGGAACTAAACTTTACAAAAAAAACCTGAAGATCACAGTGCAAAAATTAGAAGAACCGAATGAATGTTTTGGGGAAAAATATTAAATAAACATTTTGATAAACATAAAAAAAAATCAAGAGAAACATAAAACATCTCCCTTTTTGTAATAAAACTTCTACCTTTTTCCCGTTTGTAATTTTAATATATATTTTAATATATTTAATAATATATAACTAATTGCATTCCAGTGCTAGTTCAAGATGAGCTTCTTTTTGGTTGAGTAAAGGAATTGAGAAATTAACATCTTTGGTGAAAAGAGGTTGAGTAAATTATCAAAACAAATCTATTCTGGAAGTGAAACCTTTAAATGAATCTAAGAAAAAGCAAAAATATGAATATTTCAATCACAAACTTTTTATTTTTTATTTTTTTGCAAATCTTCTGATTTATTTACTTTTTATTAAAAGCAACTTTCATTAATAATATTTATGTTTTTATTTTATTTTTTTGTTGTCCCCAAGATACAATTAAACAACTGGAAATCAATCTTCTTTTTATCATAAAAAAAAGACTTTTGCTGCTTGTTCAAAGCACATATTTAAATGAATTAAAACCACACAATTCTTTGGGGTTTTTTTTGGAGACAACTTAATAGTTTTATGTTCAATCAAAAAAAAAAAAAAACGATTACGCTAACTTATGCCAAGTTGACTCGCCGACAGGTTGTAAGAAATCGCCAACAACTGCCTGAAATCACAGGCAAATTGAAGCTCGTTCGCATAAGTAACAATCACACAGTCTGAACTATCAAAGACGTGATCTGAGAGAATCGCTGATGAGTCGCCGGCACCCGTGAGATATTTGGTATGCTAAATATCTGGAGCTGTTGCTGATTCAAATTATGCCGTGTGAAATGAGTTCTGATTGAAAATAACATCGGCGATCACTTACAGCCAATGAGAGAGCAGCATCCACTAGTGTGGGTATCTGCAGGCCAGCGGGAGGATGGGGGAGAAGTTAAAAGGGCTTCATTTCAGTCTATTTGGATCTAAGAAATGGAGGAAAAACTAGTTTAAATTTGGCAGGAGCACCCGTGTCTGGTTGACGTGTCATCTAAGCAATATCACAACTAGGTCGAAAGAAAAAAATTAAAGAGGAGTTGCTAATTCCCCTCCAAACTCTGGTGAACAAAATAAGTGCATTTCCCACCCCTTTACAGGCTTGTTTCTCATTATGAAGCTAAGTGACATGGAAACAACACAAGGTCACGTAGTATTTATTTTATTATTATCACGTGTTTGGTTGTGAGATGTAGTTTGTGGACCAAGCCAAAGTTGTCATCGATTCTCCTGTTGTAAAGTCATGCAGCGTGAAACCCCCTGTCGCCGATCCATCTTGCAGTGTAAACACAGCAGCAACGGAATGCTACCCCAGATAGTCCTGCAGTGTGAAAACATCTGTGACACCCCTACTTTGAAAAAAGCTCAGTCTGAACTCTGCATTAATCGATATGTGTTGGGACATCATGAAGGCATTGTGTGGAACCAAGCATGTTTTTTACAGTGATTGATAATCAATTAAAAAAATAAAAGCTCATGTGCATTGCTTTTTTTCTGTTTCATCAGGTCGGCGT
Source organism: Danio aesculapii (assembly GCF_903798145.1). Classification (NCBI taxonomy): domain Eukaryota; kingdom Metazoa; phylum Chordata; class Actinopteri; order Cypriniformes; family Danionidae; genus Danio; species Danio aesculapii. The sequence continues at coordinate 48,437,174 of NC_079454.1, read as the reverse complement.
CCCACCGATGGAGAAGTTTAACACGTGGGGTGGTTCTCTGTCCCTCGGCCATCCATTTGCGGCCACCGGCTGTAGGCTGGTGACCACTGTGGCCCATCGCCTGCAGAAGGAAGGCGGTCAGTATGGGCTGGTGGCAGCGTGTGCTGCTGGAGGACAGGTGTGTAACACAGTCTCTTCAATAAAGTGCCTTATACAAGTGTTTCTCAGCCACGTTCCTGGAGGGTCACCAGCTCTACACATTTTCCATGTCTCCTTAACCAAACACACCTGATTCAGATCATCAGCTCAATAGCAGAAACTAGATCTGTAATCAGTGTAACAGACAAAGGAGACATCCAAAACATGCCGCGTTGGTGGTCCTCCAGGAACGTGGCTGAGAAACACTGCCTTATACAATTACACAAATGGAAATAACCATAACATTGTGTTGTATGTGTGTTGCAGGGTCATGCAATGGTGATCGAAGCTTATCCTCAGTAATCTGCGCACTTCTACACACACACACTTAGATCCTGTAAATACTAACGTGCCGTAATGCCTTGAAATGAAATGTTGCTGTACGTTATCTGGAGGTTCTTGATTTAAGATTTAAAAATGCTGCTTGTGGATGTAAATGTGAACATAACTTTATTTGAGAACGTGTTTAGGAGAAGATCAGAAGATGCTCTGTGAGTTGCATGCTGAATGTAGCACAAAAAGGCCAGTTTGATTCTGATGCTAGGTAAGAAATCACCATTTCATATTTGATTTTGAAAGAGATGAAGGGGAATCTAGAATTCTAGACTTCTGTTCTAATTCCTAATTTCGAGATACTCCTTTAATTTATCCATCAACTTGGATAAATTAACTAGCTCGGTCTCATTCTCTGTTGTTTTATATGACAGTATCAGAAAATCCATTAGCAGTTAATGCATTTTAGCTCTTGAGGATTCGATTGTAAGAAGGACTGATTCTAGATCAGTGGTAAGGATGATAAAGGTTACGCTCTTAAACACGTGTGCCTCAGATTCAAGCAGGTGAACCTCTGGAGAACTGAGATCGCTTTCTCCCTTTTCTAACCGTTTGTACAAATAAACATTATTTGAAATCACAACCTTTTCACTTTTTTTTTTTTTATTCTTAGTTTCCTGATACCAAATTTTGGCTCAACCAAGCAGGGGCTTTTTCCATCTTGGATTTTAAAACAATTTTATATAAAACCCTTTAAAAAGTGTCTAAAATATTATAGATGTGTGTATATAGAACATATAAAGTATACTATAATAATCTTTTAACAGTGCCAAACAACTTTCAGTATCATAAAGCATATATACTGTATATACTCATACCGGCCACTTTATTAGGTACACCTTACTAGTACCGGGTTGTACCCCCTTTTGCCTTCAGAACTGCCATAATCCATCATGGCATAGATTCAACAAGATACTGTAAATATTCCTCAGAGATTTTGGTCTATATTGTCATGATAGCATCACGCAGTTGCTGCAGATTTGTCGGCTGCACATCCATGATGCAAATCTCCTGTTCCACCACTTCCCAAAGGAGCTCTATTGGATTGAGAACTGGTGACTGTGGAGGCCATTTGAGTACAGTAAACTCATTGTCATGTTCAAGAAACCAGTCTGAGATGATTCACGCTTTATAACATGGTGCGTTATCCTGCTGGAAGTAGCCATCAGAAAATGTGTACACTGTGGTCATAAAGGGATGGACATGGTCAGCAACAATACTCAGGTAGGCTGTGGCGTTGACACGATGCTCAATTGGTACAAATGAGCCCAAAGTGTGCCAAGAAAATATCCCCCACACCATTACACCACCACCAGCCTGAACCATTGATACAAGGCAGGATGGATCCATGCTTCCATGTTGTTGACGCCAAATTCTGACCCTACCATCCGAATGTCGCAGCAGAAATCGAGACTCATCAGACCAGGCAACGTTTTTCCAATCTTCTATTGTCCAATTTTGCTGAGCCTGTGTGAATTGTAGCCCCAGTTTCCTCTTCTTAGCTGACAGGAGTGGCACCTGGTGTGGTCTTCTGCTACTGTAGCTCATCCGCCTCAAGGTTAAATGTGTTGTGTGTTCAGAGATGCTCTTCTGCAGACCTCGGTTGTAATGAGTGGTTATTTGAGTTACTGTTGCCTTTCTATCATCTGGAACCAGTCTGGCCATTCTCCTCTGACCTCTGGCATCAACAAGGCATCTGCGCCCACAGAACTGCCGCTCACTGGATATTTTCTCTTTTTCTGACCATTCTCTGTAAACCCTAGAGATGGTTGTGCATGAAAATCCCAGTAGATCAGCAGTTTCTGAAATACTCAGACCAGCCCGTCTGGCACCAACAACCATGCCACGTTCAAAGTCACTTAAATCCCCTTTCTTCCCCATTCTGATGCTCGGTTTAAGCTGCAGCAGATCGTCTTGACCATGTCTACATGCCTAAATGCATTGAGTTGCTGCCATGTGATTGGCTGATTAGAAATTTGCCTTAACCGTAGTTGGACAGATGTACCTAATAAATTGGCCGGTGAGTGTATGTTGGTGCATTTAAACAAAACAGATTTATCAAGCAGTTATATTCATTAAAATAAAGGTTTGATCTCCTAACATCCTTAGCTCAGTTGGTATTTCTGTGTAGAGTTTGCATGTTCTCCCCGTGTTGGCGTGGGTTTCTTCCGGGTGCTCCGGTTTCCAACACAAGTCCAAAGACATGCACTATAGGTGAGTTGGGTAGGCTAAATTGTCCGTAGTGTATGTGTGTGAATGAGTGTGTATGGGTGTTTCCTAGTACTGGCTTGCAGCTGGAAGGGCAGCCGCTGTGTAAAACATATGCTGAATAAGTTGGCGGTTCATTCCAATGTGGCGACCCCAGATTAATAAGGGGCTGAGCTGAAAGGAAAATGAATGAATGAATAAAATAAATATAAAGTGAAATGTGTCATTTGAAGTCAAATCAAAATGTTAAACTTTAACTTCAATATCTTTAATAATATTATAATTAATTTTTGGTTTGTTTTCTTTTGGGTTGTTTTTTTGCTATTTTAATACGGAAGTTGGTAAAGTTTAAGGCAGAGTTGCCATAATTTTTCAATAAACTATCAAATCATAAAAACGTCAGATATATGAATACATATTTAAAAATATAAATTACTTTTATATCAATTCATGTCAAACAGCTCTATGAATTCTCATTCGTGTGGTCTCATTTGTCATAGGCTATATATAACCTAAATATAAAAACATAGTTATAGAACACTAATATTTTTTTATATTATTGTAGTGAAACGCATTTCTACAGAGATAATAACCTAGCCCGCAGTCACACATGCAGAACAAGACGCTAAAGTCGGATTGCCTCAAAGTGGCGTAGCGTTACGTCACGTGCTGCGCAAGTTTTGCGCACATTCATAACCGCAGCGCTGTTTACCGAGTGTGTAATTGTATTCATAAGCACCCAGAGGATCATCTTATTCTGTCGTGAATCCCTTGGTGTGTAAATACGCGTGTTTCAACTCCTCAGAAGATGAACTACAAATATCGCCGTTGGACTGAAGCGTCCCGATCCCCCCGTGAGCGCGCGCGCCCCGCTTCCGTTTCATCCCGCGCCCGCCTTCAAGACACCGGCTTGTTTTCCCCCCAAATTGCTCGTTTGCCGTCATTTCGCATTCCGTAAAACGTCTGCTTCATTAAATTATTTTTAAACGAATTAACTCCAATATTTTTTCCAAACAAGCGTCACGCCTCTAGCCTACTTCTATATTTGCGTATTAATGTTGTTATTTGTGCAGAAAAGTTTTTAGAGCGCTTCAGAGATTTTGAACAGGAGTCAGGGAGAGAGAGAAAATGTTTTTATCCAGATGCAAAACGGAGTAAAATGTAAATAGCGGTTGCGTGTCGGTTTTTTGTTTTAACCTTCAAACGTCGTGAACCCGCGAGACGGGCGCCGCAGCGCGCGCTTTGATCAGTCGCGCGCCTTTTATGCCGTTTGACTGGAGAATGCGCGCGGTGCTGTCGGTACAAATGTGCCTCACACTCCTCACCCCGTCAAACAGAGAGATGGAGGTGAAAGAGAGAGACAGGTGGAGGGAGACACTTTAATCTCGTCCTTCTGCTCGCGCTCGCACCCCGGCCCCCGCGCGCCTCCGCGAGTTTAACGCGCCCGGTTTAACGGCTGCCGCTGCGAGGCCACAATAACAAACACGAGCTGTGAAGAGAATACTATAACATTTATAAAAGACTCCTGTTCAGGCTCATGGGAACCAAAGGTAATTGTTTATATAGGATAAATCTGTATTCTAAACTTCGTTTTGGGGGAATCCGGCAGAGAACATGAAGGAAAGTGTTGAGCTCAGATGTTGAATTTGTAGTTTCATGACTCACTTCCTCCATATTTCGTTTGCTTTTGTTTTTGGGAAGTATTCGCTAACAAGAGGTCCATTGGTATTCTGTCTGCTAACTTTCAGTAGATGTTGAATGGGTCATTCCTACTATTCAGTGCCATTTCAGGGTAATAACTGTCCCTGAAGAGATTTAATATTTTCCAGGAATTTATAATTTCAGTTGAAGGAGTTTTGTAGTTATTAAACTATAAAAAAAACCTACTGGTCTAGCTCAGGATATTACAGTTTAGCATTTTTTTTACAGAATATTCACATGTGACACAGACCAAACGTCCCCCCTGTTACAGAACAATCTTGTATCTTCTAAAAGGTGTTTAAAATAAATAGTTAATGTAATATTTACATTGGCAACATGGTGGCGCAGTAGGTCGCTGGTTCGAGACTCGGCTGGGTCAGTTGGCGTTTTGTGTGGAGTTTGCATGTTCTCCCTGCATTCACGTGGGTTTCCTCCAGGTGCTCCGGTTTCCCCCACAGTCCAAAGACAGGTGAATTGGGTTGGCTAAATTGTCCGTAGTGTGTGTGTGTGTGTGAATGGGAGTATATGGATGTTTCCCAGAGTTGGGTTGCAGCTGGTAGGGCATCCGCTGCGTAAAACATGTGCTGGATAAGTTGGCGGTTCATTCCGCTGTGGCGACCCCAGATTAATAAAGGTACTAAGCCGAAAATGAATGAATATTTACACTTTCTAAGAGCTAAAATGTCCCCCGCTTTTCCCTGCAATAGTATTTTTTAAAAGGTATTACTAAACCAGAATTATCTAAAAAAAGACGTATGATTTATGGCGCATTGTAAATTTAATGTATTTTATTTAGTATAAAAAGTGACTGCAATGCATTTAAGTGTCGTTTTTAAGTGACGTAATTTTGTCAGTTCTTTGGATGCAAGTAACCAGAAAAACATGTGTAATATGTTGATTTTATTCAATTAATATGAAAAACTACATAGTTAACAGGATGGAGAAAGGAGTAGCAGGGTGGACATTATAATAAGAACTTAAGCACACCCTCAATCGATTATCAATAACAAAATGATGGTTACTGAAAGCAGCACGGTGGCGCAGTGGGTAGCACAATCACCTCACAGTAAGAAGGTCGCTGGTTCGAGCCCCGGCTGGGTCAGTTGGCGTTTATGTGTGGAGTTTGCATGTTCTCCCTGTGAACAGTCCACAGTCTAAACACATGCGCTAGGTAAATTGTGTAAGCTAAATTGTCTGTAGTGTATGTGTGTGAATGAGTTTGTTTTCCAGTGATGGGTTGCAGATGGAAGGACATCTGCTGCATAAAACATATGCTGGATAAGTTGGTGGTTCATTCCGCTGTGGCGACCCCTGATTAATAAAGGCACTAAGTCGAAAAAATCAATGAATGGTTACTGAATTATAAAAAGAAAAAACAGCAACATTTTTCAATGTCACATCAAAGACGTCACATCAGTTGTCAAAAAAGCCAAATGAAATACAAGGAAGATATTGAATACATTTCCCAGAGATGGGTTGCGGCTGGAAGGGCATCCGCTGCGTAAAAACGTGTTGGATAAGTTGGCGGTTCATTCTGCTTTGGCGACCCCAGATTAATAAAGGGATTAAGCTAAAAAGAAAATGAATGAATGATATTAAAATTCATACAGGTAGTACAGTACAAATAGTGAAATACTGAAAATTGCAAATAAAATTGATTTTAAATGTTTATTTTGGTTTTGCACCAAGACGTAGCCTGTATCATCTTTGCTTTTCTGCAGTAGACAAGAGCGCCATTCCCTGACAAAATCATGCACATGGTTTAAACCGATCTTCTTTGATTGTATAAAGGAAGTTAATAATCATAAATAGCAATACCGTGGACGCAGTGCAATATTTAAGCAAAACAGTAACAGGGTGGACGGTAACAGGAGTGACTTTTTTGCAAAAATCAGGCATTACTACTACTATAGTGGACAACGAGCTAGCACATGATGACCTAAAGAGGGATGTTTATTATCTGTAATTCTCAATATTTTTAAAATAAAATAAATAAAAATGGGTAACAACAGGGTGGGCGTGTTATGCTTTACCACAACAGAAAACTACTCTGAGATGTTGAAAATAAAAGAAGATAAAAGAGTGAGACTAACTGAGGCAATTTCTCTCCATAACGGTGAGAATTTCTGGGAATCATGTGACTTGAAGAGCAATCGGGGGGCCTCTTTATTGAAATTTTCATTAAAATAACAGGGGAGACATTCATTTTAGGGACACTTTTATTTAGAGATTTTATTCATATCTTTTCATTATTTAAAACAAAATAGCATTTAGTAAGATGTATTATATATATATATATATATATACACGACAATACAAAATCAATGAAAAGTATAGAATTCTTAAAGTTATATTTGTAACTGAACATGAGCATGTCCTGGGACATGGCAATTTAGCTACCTGCACTGAAATTAGAGTAAATGTCTTAAAATTTATTTATTTTGAGCACTTATCATTGTGTCCTATTGTGGAAATGGGATAATCCTATCAGACGAGCTTGCATTTTAAATATTCTGTACCATATAATGCCTTGGGGACACAAATGGCGCCGAATAGTAGGAACGACCCGGATATATTACTGATTTAATCATTAATAGGATGATTATATATTATCTGCTATAATTATATAAGGGTTTGTTTGTCATTCATAGACCAACACATCCACCGTTTGAATGACCTTTGACCCTTAAGCGCTCATTGAGGTGCAAATACTGATGCTTCAAGCTTTATAATGCATAAAGCACATGTTCACTCTAAGTATGATACTCAATTGGAGATTTTGCCTTACCTAAGAGAATACATGGAAGATGTTGCATATAATTCCTTAAACACATCTCGTATAAGCATTAAGTGTGGACATGTAATGATCAGAAGCAGCTTATAGAAAATAATAGATAAAACAGATAAAAAATTGGTAAGAAAACTCACAAACAAAGCAATTTGGAAGTTTAGAGCGCATATTTGATGCATATGAAGTTAAAATGCACATCTATAAATCCATTACTTCTTTAATAAAAGGAAATAGTTCTATAAACTACTTTTATTTAAATGTTTATAACAATAGGTGTATTACGATAAGTTATAGTATTAAATATTCAAGTTAAAAAACCTTTATTTCTCTATTATTTCCAGCCAGGTTTTAATGAACTTGTAATATTGTTGAAAACACAGAACTTTCAGTTCTTATTTGTAAAAAGATTTCAGTGATCGGTTGAAAAAATTGGCCATATTAGCGAGTACTGATCGAGTCATGAAATGTGATTAACAATCTCTGGCCGATCAGTCGGAGCATCCCTATTATGTAGCTTATTATATATATATATATATATATATATATATATATATATATGTATATATATGTATATATATATGTATATATATATATATATATGTATATATATATATATGTATATGTATATATATATATGTATATATTTATATATATATGTATATGTATATATATATATATATATATGTATATATATATATATATATGTATATATATATATATGTATATATATATATGTATATATATATATATATATATGTATATATATGTATATGTATATATGTGTATATATGTGTGTGTGTGTGTGTATATATATATATACATATATATATGTGTGTGTATATATATATAATGTGTGTGTGTGTGTGTATGTATATATATATATATATATATCTGTGTGTGTGTGTGTGTGTGTGTGTGTGTGTGCTCGTGTGCATGTTTTTGTGACATTTTAGGACACAAATGTGTATAATGACATGTGTATGACAGGAGATGGTGAATTATGAGGACATTGTTGAAGTCCCTGTTTTTCAAAAGCCTTATAAATCAAATTTAATTTTTTTTCATAAAGTAAAACAACATAGTTTCCTGTAAGGGGTAGGGCAATAGAAAATAGTTTGTACAGTATAAAAACAATGAAAACTTAGAGAATTTCTCTACAAAGTGCGCGTGCGTGCGTGCGTGTCTGTAGGGCCGGATTTAACCAATAAGCGAGGAAAGCGGCCGCTTAGAGCCTCTTGGAAATCTGAGGGCCCACAATAAATACCTAGAAGTTCCTATAAATTATGTGTAACATTCTTTTCTATATTCATATTTTCCTAGTTTGTATAATATTACTTTACCTTAATTATCACATCTATGCATATGTGTCCCCCCATTCTAGGGCTGTGCAATATGGCCAAAATGCAATCTCGATATTTATTTTCCATATTGAACGATAATGATATATATTTCGATAAATGTTCTCAATGCTTCCAGATTTAAAAGAGTATCCCAACAATGACTGAAGCCACACAAATTAGAGGGTCCTTTAAATGGCATAACATGTTGTCGGTCAATAAATTTTCGGTGGAAAAATATCTCTAATATCAACACACTTCTAGATTCCCATTGTTGCACATTTCTGTTGTGTGATTGGCTCTTAGATCAATATAGAATAAAAAAAATCACAAGCTTATCGTTGTTATCGACATATCCCACCTCCGATCGTGGAACAGTCCAGCAGTCAAATCAGATGAATATTTAGATTTAAAAACCAAATCGTTTTATTAATTATTTTTTAGTTGTGAATTAATTTCAAGCAAACAAATCTTCTAAAAATGAAGATATTGCGTCAGGATAAAGATGTAGAAAGCGAGACTGAGTTATATAAGAAAAAGACAGCTACAAATATAAATAAATACAAATACGAAGGATGCATGTTACTGTAGGACTGCCGGGTCCCATGTCTGGAATTGCTTAGGGCCCTCAAATCACTATATCCGCCCGTGTGTGCGTGCGTGCGTGCGTGCGTGCGTGAGTGAGTGAGTGAAAATGATACTTAATTTTAACTTCTCCCAACTTTCTTTGCAGGGATTCAAGTCGTAATTGGATTCAAGTCTTTTTCGTAACAATTCCGGTTAGTGTCTCAGATCAGTTCATTATCCTTATCAGTTTTTATAGCACTTAAAAGAACAGTGCTTTCTGACTCATAGTCCCACACATAGCCCTTGTTGGTTCAGTTTTTACTTGGGGTGTCGAAAATAGTTTGCCAAACTAATTGCATTACATATTACATTTTAGGTTATTAGGTTTCTGCTTATTTTACACCTGTACACAACACTGTAGACTCAACCAAACTGCAGACTTCCTAGAGAATAATAAAAAAATAAATCTGTTTTACCTTTTCCACATTTCTTTACAATAGATGTTTTTAATTTAGTAGATGCAACAGTTTTCCCCATATTACCTTTGATTCGTATTTCACCTATAAGCAAGGGCTCGACCAGAAAGCAAGCTTTCTTGTAAAAAGTCTGTCTAGTTTTGACATCTCTGAAAGCATTTAGATTAATTAAATAGTTTTATTAATACCAATTTCGTAAGGTTGTAAAACCTGTGTGGTGTGTTGCATGTCATGCACACTACAGCTGATGTTATTAGTTCAGAAAATGCTTCAAATTTTCACATAGCCTGGTTGAATTTGTTCTTATGTCACCTATGCACAACAATACAACCCAGGCTCATTCTGAATACGTACCCCTATATACATTTCTGGAGAGCAAAATATGTCTCAGGAGGTACTTTTTTTTTGGAGTTTTTGTTTTCACAAATCCACCAGAGGCTGCTGTGTATGCTTTTGGAGATCTCACATTTCTTTCACAAGTACCATTCGTACCTGCTGTTCTTGCATAAATCCACCAGCGGCTGCTGTTGACTGACTGACCAACTAACCCATCGGCTGACCCACCCTCCTCCTTCCCTAAACCCAACCGATATTGTTTTCAAAAGCACCGATTGACCTGCCCACCCACTTCCCTAAACCCAACCGACAGTTTTGAAAAGCAATCCAGAAAAAGAAAAGCCCTCGCAGCCACCCTTCTTACCTCACTTTTAGATTTGACCACATTCTCACCCTGTATTAACTTGTTTGTTTTATTTTCTGGCTTTTGATTTTGTCTCACCTTTTCTTTGCCAGACTTGAACCTCATTGTAGCAGTCAACTCCTCATTGCATCTCAAGTCTGCCGAAATACATGGCGAGCAAACTGCTAACTGAGGAAAAAAGTGTATACAGAGGAAATCGGTCAGCTGTTAAGCGCAAAAAGGAACGACACCGTACCGCTCCGTAGCATTCGCTTTAAAGACGAAATGTAGCCATACATACCTCTGGCTACATAATTCGCGTTCTCCAGAAATGCATATAGGACTACGTTTTCAGAATGAGCCTATGTTGCAAGAATAGGCTCAAACAGACAGCAAAAATTCCTACTTGTTCAAAATATATCTGATTTTGACGTCTCTGAAAGCATTTACTATACTGTGATCACATTAAAATTACTAATACCAATTTGTATGAAAATGATCAATTGTCGGATTCTGTTCATACAGTTTGTCACCTATAAACAACTCTAAGCTCAACCCAAATACTAGTAAACTGATAAAAATCAATGCAGTTACTACATCAGTATAATTTATAGCACTGTAAGTAGTTATTTGCTGCTCATGTGCGATTCATCACATTTTATACAGAAGCAGTCCTCTATATATTTGACAAATGTCTTTTTATTTTGAGTCTTGTTTGGTTTTGCTTTTACTTTTCATTTTGTGATTATTTTTCCACCTTAAAGCAATGATATAGACTCAACCAGACTGCAGACTGTCTAGTCAATAAAAATCTGTGCCTATAAGTTGTGCACATTTCTTTGTAGTTGATGGAATTCATTTAGAAAATGCAACAAGTTTACATGCATTCCCTTTTATTCATATTTCACCTATAACAAAACTAGGCACAAACATACTAATAGTTATATTAATACCAATCTCTTTTAGGTTGTGAAGACACAATCTGCATCTCATGCACACTATAGCCGATGTTATTCATTCAGAAACTGACATGAGTCTGATTGAATCTGTTCATATGTCACCTATAAGCAACAATAGCCTCAAACAGACAGCAAAATTCATTATTCATTCACAAAATACTACAAATTTACACACAGTCTGTCTTATTTCATTCACATGTCACCCGTAAGCATCTCTAGACACAACCTAAATGCTAGAGAACTTCATAGTGGATACAAATCAGTGTTTACAGTTGTATCGTCTCTAAATGAGTGCAGTTATTACTGTAATATAATTTATTATCATCAAGTCTGATCCTCACACATATTTATTTGCGGCTGATGTGCGATTGATCATATTTTATGAAGTAGTCCTCTATATATTTGACATATGTCTGTGTTTTGAGTATTTTTTGCTTTTGTATTTGTGATTATATTGCGCACCTATAGGCTAAACCAGACTGCAGACTTTCTAGTCAATAACAATCCGTGCCTATAAGTTTTGCAGATTTGTTTGCAATTGATGGAATTAATTTAGAAAGAGCAACAAATGTCTATATATTCCTTATGATTTATATTTCACCTATAAGCGAAACAAGGCTCAAACAGAATGCAAACATAATTATCGTTAAAAATCGGTCTGGTTTTGATATCTCTGAATGTGCAGTCATAATCACAATATTATTAATATACATTTATTTTAGATTGTTTATTGCATCTCATGAACACTACAGCTGATGCAATTCATTCAAAAAATGCTTCAAATTTCTACGTTGTCTGATTGAATCTGTTCATATGTCACCTATTAGCAACAAAAGCCCCAAACAGACAGCAAAATTCATTATTCATTCACAAAATACTACAAATTTACACACAATCGGTTTTATTTCATTCACACGTCACCTATAAGCATCTCTAGGCTCAACCTAAATGCTACAGAACTTCATAGTGGATAAAAATCAATGTTTACAGTTGTATCATCTCTAAAAGTGTGCAGTTATTACATTAATATAATTTATACCAGTCTGTAAGTCTCAATCTCACGCACTTATTTGCGGCTGATGTGCGATTGATCATATTTTATGAAGCAGTCCTCTATATATTTGACATATGTCTGTGGTTTGAGTATTATTTGGTTTTGCTTTTGTATTTGTGATTATATTGCACACCTATAGGCTCAACCAGACTTTCTAGTCAATAACAATCCGTGCTTATAAGTTTTGCAGATTTGTTTGCGATTGATGGAAATAATTTAGAAAGAGCAACAAATGCACATATATTCCTTTCGATTCATATTTCACCTATAAGCAAAACCAGGCTCTAGCAGAATAATAGTTTTATTAATACCAATCTCTTTTAGCTCATAAAGACACACACTGCATCTCTTGCACACGATAGCCGATGTTATTCATTCAGAAACTGACATGAGTCTGATTGAATCTGTTCATATGTCACCTATAAGCAACAATAGCCTCAAACAGACAGCAAAATTCATTATTCATTCACAAAATACTACAAATTTACACACAATCTGTCTTATTCCATTCACATGTCACCTATAAGCATCTCTAGGCTCAACCTACGCAAATGCTAGAGAACTTCATAATGGATAAAAATCAATGTTTACAGTTTTATTGTCTCTAAAAGAGTGCAGTCATTACATTAGTATCTTTTATATTATTAAGTATGAGGTAGTAAGTCTGAACCTTACACACATTTATTTGCATTCATTGCGTTCCATCCAAAATCATTCCTTTATATATTTGACATATGTCTGTGGTTTGAGTATTGTTTGGTTTTGCTTTTATATTTGTGATTTATATTGCACCTTTAAGCGACACTATAGGCTCAATTAGACTGCAGACTTCCTAGTAAATACAAATCCGTGCCTATAAGTTTTGCAGATTTGTTTGCGATTGATAGAATTCATTTAGAAAGTGCAACAAATATTCCCTATGATTCATATTTCAGCTATAAACAACACTATAGGCTCAATAATATAATAGTTTTATTAATACCAATCTCTTTTAGATCATAAAGACACACACTGCATCTCACGCACACTATAGCCGATGTTATTCATTCAGAAACTGACATGAGTCTGATTAAATCTGTTCATATGTCACCTATAAGCAACAATAGCCTCAAACAGACAGCAAAATTCATTATTCATTCACAAAATACTACAAATTTACACACAGTCTGTCTTATTCCATTCACACGTCACCTACAGTATAAGCATCTCTAGGCTCAACCTAAATGCTAGAGAACTTCATAGTGGATAAAAATCAATGTTTACAGTTGTATCGTCTCTAAAAGTGTGCAGTTATTATCATTTATTATCATTAAGTCTGATCCTCACACATATTTATTTGCAGCTGATGTGCGATTGATCACATTTTATGAAGTACTCCTGTATATATTTGACATATGTCTGTGGTTTGAGTATTTTTTGCTTTTGTATTTGTGATTATATTGCACACCTATAGGCTAAACCAGACTGCAGACTTCCTAGTCAATAAAAATCTGGCCCTATAAGTTTTGCACATTTCTTCGCACATAAGCAAAACTAGGCTCAAATAGAATAATAGTTTAATTAATACTAATTTCTTTTAGATCATAAAGACACACACTGCATCTCATGCACACTATAGCCGATGTTATTCATTCAGAAACTGACATGAGTCTGATTGAATCTGTTCGTATGTCACCTATAAGCAACAATAGCCTCAAACAGACAGCAAAATTCATTATTCATTCACAAAATACTACAAATTTACACACAGTCTGTCTTATTCCATTCACATGTCACCTATAAGCATCTCAAGCCTCAAACATAAGAACTTTATAGTGGATAAAAATCAATGTTTACAGTTTTATTGTCTCTAAAAGCGTGCAGTTATTGCTTTAGTATCATTTATACTAGTCTGTAACTCACAGTATCACACACATTTATCTGCAGCCGATTCATTGCGTTCCATACAAAAGCAGTCCTCTATATATTTGACATATGTCTGTGTTTTGAGTATTGTCTTTGCTTTTACTTTCGTAACTTCAACATGTTTGCCTCGAACACCCCAGAGAGGGAATAAACGATTTTATATATATATATATATATATATATATATATATATATATTCTCTCCCCAACTCTAATTTGTAAATTGCATCGATCGCAGACTGGCAGGAGATATGCTGGCGGATTCATACGGAGCGAAGGATTTATTTCATTTTTAACAGGGCGCTGACACAATTCTCATTACCGGACAAAAATCATTAGCAGCTCCACAGCTACACTCAGACAAATCGAGTAACTGTTAATTTTTTCCGCTGAGGAGCCATGGGATACATGCATATAAATATATATATAGTGTATATATGTGTGTGTGTGTGTGAGGGAGAGCAAAAAGTGAAGGTTTCAGGGGGTTGGATTTGGTGTGAAAAAAAAATATATAATAAATTAAAATGGACGACATGAATTGAGCGCCGAATGTCAAACACTGTCAACAAGATGGCTCTCTGTCACGGGGAGAATTTGAGACATTAACAGCTTCTGTCATTCTGCTGACAAAATGGTAGCAGAGATTTCCCAGGGTGCCGAGATGACTGCTGGCGTTTGTCAACAAGCCGCTGTCAGCGCGGAGAGAGAGAAAGAGCGAGCCCAAGAGAGAGAAAGAGAGAGAGAGAGAGAGAGAGAGAGAGAAAGCATACACAGTGTCACTGACAGCTTCCACACCAGCATCCCATGAGTCCTTTGCCACCCTGAAAAAAACGAGGGAGAACAAGTGTGAAGGGAGAACGACAAGAACGGATGGAGGAGAAGAGGATGGATGGATGGATGGATGGATAGAAGGAGGGAGGAATGGGGGGGGGGGTGCAGGTCTCCGGTGCACCTTTCATATAAAATTGCAGGAGGAAAATGAGCTGTCACTCCAATTCCCAGGATGCTTTGCTGTTTAGCATAAGTGCGCTGTGTGGGCTGCTGTCGGACAGACTGACTCAGAGAGATAATTAACTAAAGCTGCAGTTTTCCTCTCCTCCTCTCCCTCCCTCCGCCAGACGCCTTCTCCAGCGCTCATCTGCATTTTTGCCAGAGGCGAGCGGTTAGCACAGGAGCCGGGTGGAGAGAGGGTAAGAAGCCAATTAGTCAGGTGGATGGATGAATGATTGACAGCCGGCTGCTACCTGAGTCCCACTCTACATTAATGCTGCTGTGCTCGGCTCGGCCTCAGACGTGCGTGTGAGTGTGTGTGTTTATATATGAGCAGGCCTCACTGAGATCGTCCTGCGGATTTACGCTCTTGCCGTCATGTCTGTTTTGCCTCTCATCTAAAGCCTTTGTGGCGAGTCCGAGTCTTCTTTTGTAGCTTTTCCTTTGGCTACACTCATTGTTAGACATTTTATTGTATTTTTGCGGTAACTTACTGGCAACACTGCTGCCAGCAAGTGACCGCAACTGCCCCTTTATAGTAGCAGGACTCTACCGCAAATTCAGTTTACCTGTAAAAAAAAAAAAAAAAGCATAACTACTTTTTATGGTAAAATGCCCTTTACCGCATTTTAATTTTACAGTACGACAAATTTACAGTACATTTACTGTCATTTCTAATTACTTTTTAAGATAAAATGCCCTTTACCACATTTTAATTGCACAGTATGGCAATTTTACAGTACGTTTACTGTCATTTCTAACTACTCTTTATGGCAAAATGCTCTTCACCACATCTAAATTTTACAGTATGACAATTTTACAGCACTTTTACTGTCATTTTACTTACTGTTTTACTTTTACTGACACAAACCCCACCTGCCCTCCAGGACTTTATGGACCACATGTTGGCAGGTATGCCTTTACCACATTTTAATTTTACAGTATGACAATTGTACAGTATGTTTGTTTACTGTGATTTCTTACTACTTTTTATGGTAAAATGCCCTTTACCGTATTTTAATATTACAGTATGACAGTTTTACAGAACTTTTACTGTCATTTCTCACTACTTTTTATGATAAAACACCCTTTACCGTATTTATATTTTACAGTTTGACCATTTTACAGTACTTTTACTGTCATTTCTTACTACTTTTTATGATAAAACACCCTTTACCGTATTTATATTTTACAGTTTGACCATTTTACAGTACTTTTACTGTCATTTCTTACTACTTTTTATGATAAAACACCCTTTACCGTATTTATATTTTACAGTTTGACCATTTTACAGTACTTTTACTGTCATTTCTTACTACTTTTTATGATACAACACCCTTTACCGTATTTATATTTTACAGTACTTTTACTGTCATTTCTTACTACTTTTTATGATACAACACCCTTTACCGTATTTATATTTTACAGTTTGACCATTTTACAGTACTTTTACTGTAATTTCTTACTACTTTTTATGGTAAAACGCCCTTTAGCGTATTTTAATTTTACAGTATGACAATTTTACAGTACTTTTACTGTCATTTATTTACATTTCACACTAGCAGTACAAAACCTTTAGTATTTACTATTGAATTCAATAAATTCCAAACAAGTGACAAATGTTTTCATCAACAGACTAATTTTTTTGCCTTCAACTACAGCAGCAGTACTTGATGACAGTATAATACCACAAATTATTAATATGCACTAAATTACTGTAAAAGAACTGTTAGACTTTGCTCATATTTTACAGTTATTTACTGCAAAAATGACCAGTAAAATACCACATATCACATTCTTTACAGTTCACTACTGTAATATGCACTGCATTCTAGGTCATTTCAAAATCTCTTTAAGGCAGGTCATTTTACTCGGTGGCCATCTTTGAAACGCTTCTGGGGCAGTATGCTCGGCCATTCTATCTGAATGGGGAAACATCAAATTTTCTAAAACTGTTTGCCAAGCTTATGAATACATTACATATATGGAATCGGCAATAAAATTAAACAACAACTGTCTCATAAGTTTCGTTTCTAAACGTCCAAATCAAACAAAATCTGCATTTGTTCAGGTTGCCTGAGCTAATGCGGATGCGCACTCGAAAGGAACAAGATCATGACATTAACCTCATTTATGGCCAATGTTACATATTGTCATCCTCTGGATAATGATTGTCTGATGGCGTTGCTCTTCTGAAGTAATTCACATCTTGGTTTGAAGGCGAATCTCCTCCAGTAATAACAGTGACTCCTTGTTTACAGGTTTGTGGATGTTTGAGTAGTTTCTGTCATGTGATGTGCGTTTGACAGGACGGACTGCACGTTGCATTGGTTTCATAGAGATTACAAAAAGAAAAAACTTGTGTAGTTGGTTAATTTAAAAGCTTTATGTGGATATATTTCTTATGTCTGTGAATCTAATATTCACTAAGATTCCAGTGTGTTTGTTGACCACAAAAACTGTAGTAAAAGCACACCTCTGGTCTGAGCTTCTCCCCTAGAGTCTATATCGATTGATGATTGGCTGCTGTACCTGTAGGCGGAGCTTCATTTGCCATATTGACTATTACTCTTTTCCCCATTCAAAACTATACGACATATGAGAGTGACACATCTTGTGTATTCTATAATCTTTAGTTATTTTAAACTTTACAGTAACTTACTGCATATTAAGAATTTTTGTGGTATACTACTGTAATCAAGTACTGCTGCTGTAGTTAAAGACAAATAATCAATTCAATTCACCTTTATTTGTATAGCGCTTTTACAATGTAGATTGTGTCAAAGCAGCTTCACATAGAAGATCATAGTAATTGGAACAGTGTAGTTCAGTTTTCAGTGTTTAAGTTCAGTTTAGCTCAGTTCAGTGTGGTTTAATAATCAATACTGAGAATCCAAACACTGAAGAGCAAATCCATCGATGCGCAGCTCTACAGATCCCGAACCATGCAAGCCAGTGGAGACAGCGGCAAGGAAAAAACTTCACCAATTGGCGAAAGTGACGAATTAAGAAACCAGGCTCAGCTGGGCACAACCATTTTTCCTCTGGCCAAACGTCATGTGCAGAGCTGCCCTCTAGGTGACGGAGGCTGGAAGCTGGGCCTCAGCGAAGACTCGTCTGTTCCTGGAGCATTACAGGGATCAGTCTCATGCTCTCCATTTCTCCATGACCACCACAGCAGCTGCTCAGGATCTGCATCTGAGATGGATAGCATACTTCATAACATATTTATGGCGATATTTCTCAGATGAAAGAAGGCAGTTTTTGTGACATGGGAGATATGATGTTCAAAAGCTAATTTGCTTTTTGTGGTATAATGTCTTCATCAATGACCTCAATTCCATAAGACAGAATTAGATCTAGTGTATGCTTTAGGTGATGGGTTGGACCAACAACTTTTTGCTTTATCCCAAGTGAATGTAGTAAATCCATAAACGCAAGCCCAAATGGGTCGTTTGTGGATGTTAAAGTCTCCTACAATTAGTATTTTAGCAGTTTTAACTAGTAAGTCAGAGATAAAATCAGAAAACTCTTAGAAAATTGACATAGGGTCCTGGGGGTCTATATATGGTGATTAGAGCGAGAGATAACATAGGTTTTTGCATAATATCCAGAAGCATAACATTAAAGGGCACATAGTTTACCCCTTTTTTAAGATTTAAAATTAATATCATGGTTCTTCTGCGTGTGCCAGTTTAGGTTCAGTTCAAAACACAATTCAGATTTTTTTATTATAATGAGTTAAAAAGTGTTATTTTAGGGGTGTGTACACAGGCAGCCGTTTTAGGGTTGTGTTGCTTCACATGAAATAGTCATTAATAGCCATTCATTCAGAGCAAAATGTCTACTGAACCTTTAATTTCCTCTGCGGTAGGTAGGAAGCGGTCCAGAAACGATGATCTGCATGGCGGGCGAGGTGCGTCAAACTGTCTCGATCAGGCTCCTGAAGTCCCTCTTCAGGATCTCCGCCTGCCGCATCCTGGTGTCGTTCGTCCCCACGTGGAGGACGACAGCACCGAGGCTCTCGGCAGCGCTCAGGATATTAGGTATCTGTGCAGAAATATTCTTAACGCAGAAAGTGCGTACTTTGTTACCTTTGCGGGAAGCCGCGCGGACGTGGCGAACGATGGAGTCACCGATGATAGCCACATTGCGACCCGTCACGCGGAGAGGGGCGAAGCGGTTCTCTGTGGAGATCTCGAACACGGGAGGAGGAGACGTTCTGCCCCGGGACCTGGTAAGCACATGCACCCAGGGGCCGTGGTAGCCGGGTGTTGGCGTGAACAATGCCTGGGCGAACCGCGTCCTCTGTGCTGGGCCTGGACAGAGAAACACGCGGGTTTGAGGTAGACAGAGTGTTGTGATTGTACCGCACACATACCTCAGATGAATGAGCAGCAGCGCGGGGCACACCGAGCAAGGCCCGTTGTTCCCGGAGCTGCGCTCGCTTCATCTCGAGAACGCGAATCTGGGACTCCACTGCTTCCAACTCCAGCTCCAACGCCTCCATCGATGCTTCTCCTGCACTCAAGGACAGACACACAAGCATCATTGTACAGGATGAAGAGCAAAGTAAGTGAGAAAATGAGTGAATGAAAGAAGTCGGTAGCTTTAGCTGACTAGCGGTGCTAGCAGGCTAAAGCTACAAGCAACAAGCGGATGCTCGAGAGACAGAACGTTTGAAAGTAGATTTGTTTGTATAAATGTATTAAGGGTTTGTTCACTCTAAGTAGGAGAGACAAATACTTAGCGAATGTGGAGGTATTTTATGATAAAAATGTAAATTGCGAATCTACGTGACAGAGCTCCAAACACACGCAGCGAAGCTACCGTAACAGCGACCGAATTGAGACAGCTGATGAAAAAATTTGTCACTTGTTTGGAATTCATTGAATTCAATATAGTGCTAGTGTAAAATGTCGAGCGGCGCATCCGGTATGCAGCCCCCTTTAGTTTAGGTCACAATTCATCCTATTAACTACTGGCTTATTACCTGCTTATTATTAATATATGAACTGTTCATCAGTAGTTATTAGGTATGATCTTATTCTGCATCCTTAATCCTACAAAACCTAAACCCAACCTACTTTACTAGCTATTAATAAACAACTAATTAGTAGTATATTAAGTTGGTAGTCTTAGCTAATGGTTTATTAATATTGTGAATTGTGACCTAAACTAAAGTGTTTTCTTCTCAAAAATGTTTCTTTTGGTTTGACTAAAATAAAAAGCTGTTTCAAAAAATTTTTAAAAGTTAATTAGCCCAATGAACCTATTTAAGTTGCACTTTAGGCTGAATAATATTATTTTTCAGAATAACTAGTAAAATATTATGTACTGTCATCATGACAAAGACAAAATAAATTAGTTATTACAAATTAGTTATAAAAACTATTGTGTTGAAAAAAAATCTCTTCAACGCTTGGAAAATATTTGAAAAAGAATAAACATTTTGCCTTCAACTGTATATTCATACTGTCCACGCTTTACACAACACCTTAACATTTCTGATTTTGACTGTAATGTAATAGGGTGCTCATTTTGCGAAGCTGCTTTGGAACAATAATTATATAATAAAATTTATTATCAAAAAACCATATAAATAAACTTGAATTGCAGTGAATAGACATTGTTTAGGCTGCGGAGGGCTGTGCAGTGTTTGGTTTTCCTGTGATCTCTCATAAATGACCACAGATTCAGTGCAACAGTCTCAACAGACCGTCACGATTATTTAGTGGGTCAGATTTAGTGTTTTGGTGTGAATGCATGTAGAGATTGAATCATGGTGTGATGTAAACTTTTGCTGAACTGCAGACATCCTGCTGCTGTGTCTTGACAGTATGGAGTATGGCTTCATGTGATGAATCATATCTCCTCCCTTCCCAGAATTAATTTCAACTACATTTGTGTTAGACGAGTTCATTACACCCATAGATAACAACTGAGCCACTGTGCCGCTTGTGAAGACACGACAAATGAAATAAATTATATAATTAATTATGGCATCTACAGTACCTGAGCCTTCACATTTATTTATTAATTATACATGCATACATATTATTTAACAGACACTTTTATCCAAAGCAACTTTGGAATGAGGATTTCTGTCTGTCTGTCTGTCTGTCTATCTATCTATACTCACAGGCCACTTTTTTAGGTACACCTGGCTCATTAATGGTGATTTAAGTGACTTTAACGTGGCATGGTTGTTGGTGCCATACAGGTTGGTCTGAATATTTCAGAAACTGCTGATCTACTGGGATTTTCACGCACAACCATCTCTAGGTTTTACAGAGAATGGTCAGAAAAAGAGAAAATATCCAGTGAGCGGCAGTTCTGTGGGCACTGGTTCCAGCTGATAGAAAGGCAACAATAACTCAAATAACCACTCGTTACAACTGAGGACTGCAGAACAGCATCTCTGAACACACAACACGTCCAACCTTGAGGCAGATGGGCTACAGCAGCAGAAGACCACACTGGGTGTCACTCCTGTCAGCCAAGAACAGGAAACTGAGACTGCAATTCACACATGCTCACCAAAATTTGACCATAGAAGATTGGAGAAACGTTGCCTGGTCTGATGAGTCTCTGCTGTGACATTCAGATAGTAGGGTCAGAATTTGGCGTCAACAACATGAAAGCATGGATCCATCCTGCCTTGTATCAATGGTTCAGGCTGGTGGTGGTGTGGGGGATATTTTCTTGGCACACTTTGGGCCCATTAGTACCAATTGAGCATCGTGTCAACGCCACAGCCTACCTGAGTATTATTGCTGACCATGTCCATCCTTTCCTGACCACAGTGTACACATCTTCTGATGGCTACTTCCAGCAGGATAACACACCATGTCATAAAGCGTGAATCATCTCAGACTGGCTTCTTGAACATGACAATGAGTTCACTGTACTCAAATGGCCTCCACAGTCACCAGTTCTCAATCCAATAGAGCACCTTTGGAATGTGGTGCAACGGGAGATTGGCATCATGGATGTGCAGCCGACAAATCTACAGCTACTGTGTGATGCTATCATGTCAATATGGAGCAAAATCTCTGAGGAATATTTCCAGTATCTTGTTGAATCTATGCCATAAAGGGTTAAGGAAGTTCTGAAAGCAAAAGGAGGTCCAACCCAGTACTAGTAAGGTGTACCCAATAAAGTGGCCGTTGAGTATATATGTGTGTGTACAGCTATATTTCATGTGTTTTTGTATTATTCATTTGCAGTCAACTCACTGTATATGGAACATTTATAGTATAAACTGATTAGATGCATGAATGCAATCAGCATGTAATCGATGGTATACATGTTAGCAGATTAGCTTTAACAGCCCTTGCTTTGATCAATACAGATGTTGCATAATGCCTTCAAAACAAGAAATATCTCTTTACACGCATTCCCTCTGATTGTGAAGTTTTGCACAAAAAAAATGAGGCAATTACTTCAAAAGAGCTTCTTTTATGATTTTTTTGCTGAGCGCAGTGAAGCGTGTCAGCAGAACTGACAGGGCGCAGGTCCGTGTGAGGTCTGGTTCAAAATGGCTGTCAGAAAAGGGAGACCCGGCGTTTAGTGTCTGTTTATAGACGTTAAGCTAGTGAATGGAGGGAGGAGTGCGGATACTACACCTTAAGGGCATTTTTCCCTCTGGCATTTTACTGGCTGTGGCGTCATACTGCTAGCAGCATCAAAACACCAGCAGCCTCTCTGAGCTGACAAGATGAAGGGAACATGGAGAGGGCCGGTGTGTGTTTGTGAGAGAGCATCGCCAGCACAGGAGATGCTCAAATCTGCAATTTCCCTGCACTGCGCCGCTGACAGACAGCTGGGCCATCCACACGCTGACAAGCTCTTTTGATCTGCAGAAAAGCTCTTTTTAACTGTCAGCATTTAGAAGAGGAAGATTAGTATTTCCAAGATCTGAATTCATGATGTGATCAACTTGAGTTATCAGTAAATGTCAGGACTGAGTGTTCATTTGACCCCAACAAAACATCTACAAACCGAAAATATACACTGTAATGGGTATATAATCATTCAGGTCGCCACAGCGGAATGAACCGACAACTATTCCAGCATATGTTTTACACAATGGATGCCCTTTCAGCCACAACCCAGTACTGGGAAACACCCATACATTTTCACATTCACACACACTATGGCATTCCAATTCATCCAAATCTTTGGACTGTGTGGGAAACTGGAGCACCCGCAAACATGGGGAGAAGAACATGCAAACTCCACACAGAAATGCCAACTGGCCCAACCGGGACTCGAACCAGTGACCTTCTTGCTGTGAGGTGACAGTGCTAACCACTGAGCCACCGTGCTGCCCATAATGGGTATATATCTGTAATGTTCATTCATTCATTTTCTTGTCGGCTTAGTCCCTTTATTAATCTGGGGAATGAACCGCCAACCTATCCAGCATTTTTGCTTTACGCAGCGGATGACCTTCCAGCTGCAACCCATGTTTGGGAAATATCTACACACACTCAATCACACTCATACACTATGGACAATTTAGCCTTCCCAATTCACCTGTACCACATGTGTTTGGACTGTGGGAAACCGGAGCACCCGGAGGAAACCCAGGGAGAACATGCAAACTCCACACAGAAATGCCAACTGACCCTGCCAAGGCTCGAACCAGCGACCTTCTTGCTGTGAGGCGACAGCACTACCTACTGCGCCACTATTACAAATAGTACATTCATTATTTGTCATTTGATGCAAAGTTGATATAGTACATATGTAAAGACATATAAATGTACAGAAGTTTAAAAAAATATCTAAATATTTAAAACTTTTAAAGATTTAAGATGCTAATGACCATTAAACACATCATAACAGTCTTGTGAAAATGGTCCATACATGTCAGAACTTTGACCCCAACAAAACATCTACAGGCCAAAAGTATACACTGTAATGGGGCGTTTACACCGGAAACGGCTATCATAGATTGGGTGCAATAAGGTGCAAGACATGCTTGGAGCGATTTGTTGCTATTTTCAGACCAGTGCAACCCTAATTTTCCCATTTTGCGACATGTTATTTACATGGAAAATCCATTAGCGCAACTTTGTGGCCTCATCTGTGTGCTGGTCTATAAGGGAGGTGTGTTGAGGCGAATGGTTGGCGCGTTGCTATTTTGAGGTACTGAAATAGACCGCACAATTGATCAACTGAAAGCTTCCAGACAGAAGCCACTCCCCACCTGGAATTTGCCAAAAGCCATCTGAAGGACTCTCAGACCATAAGAAACTAAATTCTCTGGTCTGATGAGACTAAAATTGAACTCTTTGGGGTGAGTGCCAGGCGTTACGTTTGGAGAAAACCAGGCACCGCTCATCACCAGACTAATACCATCCCAACAGTGAAGCATGGTGGTGGCAGCATCATTCTGTGGGGATGTTTTTCAGCAGCAGGAACTGGAAGACTAGTCAGGATAGAGGGAAAGATGAATGCAGCATTGTACAGAGACATCCTGAATGAAAACCTGCTTCAGAGTGCTCCTGACCTCAGACTTCCAGCAGGGAAATGACCCAAAGCACACCACCAAAATATCAATGGAGTGGCTTCTGTGAATGTCCTTGAGTGGCCCAGCCAGAGCCCAGACCTAAATCCTAATGAACATCTCTGAAGAGATCTGAAAATGGCTGTACACCATCGCTTCCCATCCAACCTGATAGAGCTTGAGAGGTACTGCAAAGAGGAATGGGCAAAAATTCCTAAAGACAGGTGTGCCAAGCTTATGGCATCATATTCATAAAGACTTGAGGCTGTAACTGCTGCCAAAGGTGCTTCAACAAAGTATTGAGCAAAAGCTGTGAACACTGAATGCACATCTGATTTTTCAGCTTTTTTATTTTTAATAAATTTGTAACAATTTCAAACCTGTTTTTTCACATTGTCATTATGGGGTATTGTGTGTAAAATTTTGAGGAAATAAATTAATATAATCCATTTTGGAATAAGGCTGTAACATAAAAAAGCGCTACCAATATTTTCTAAATGCAGTGTAATTGTTTATTATAAAAAAATATATAATTTCTTCATCGTCTGCTAGGCCTGCCACGTTACAGTATCTATTATTGTTGTATGATATATTGCACCAAAATGTATTGTATATTGTAAATGATATAGTCATTTTAAAACCCTTTTATGCCATTCATTAAATAATGCCAGAATGACATAATATCATTATAATGCAAGTACACTCTTCTACACTGTAAAAAATACAGGGTTCCACACAATTCATTCATGTTGTCCCAACACATGTTGATTAAGTTAACTTAACAGTTGAACAAATTTATGTGGATTGGACATAAACAAATTAAGTTGTCCCAATGAAATCTCAAGAATTGTGTTGATTCAGCTCATTTTAAATAAGTAGTTTGAACAAGCAAAATAAATTATTTTTTGAGTGTAAAGAACACGTCATTATTTATTCTTAAGATTATTTCATTTAATTATAATTATTTTAACAATTTAATAATTAGGCATTGGAATCAGAATGTGAAAATGTATATCCTAATAAATAATATTAGTCATAAATGTTAACAAAAAAACTGCAAGGAAAAAAGAACAAAAAAAAAGTAACATCTAATTTCAGTTATTAGGCACCCCATGAAAATATACTGTAGTAATTTATAGTAAATACTAGTGTTTTTTTAACCATAATGACACTGAACCCTCCAATAGAGACAAGGCTGCACAACCAGCTAAAATGTTGCTGATATTGTTTTGTTTGTTTGGACGATTTATATTGCACCACCAAAAATGATTGAGGTCATGTGTTGTGCGATATATTGATTATTGTGACAGTTCGATCACTTGCCCTAGAAACCAAGCCAAGTGCAAAATGCTTTAGATTTCAGCTAAAAAGTACAATTTGGTCTGCTTTTTTCATAATAAAACTTGTTATTAGAGAAGAAGTTATGAAGAAAACTTACTGATAGATTTACCAGGTTTTTTTAAGACAAACTAAAAGTTTTTTATAGCTCAAATAAGACTAAAAATGCAACCGCCGCTTTTTCATTTCACCAGTCAGCTGAATAAAATATGCTAAAAGACGAAGCGGTTCGGTGTCAGGGATGATGAGACAGAATTGTCTTATTTATTATTTTTTCCTGTAATATAATCTGCGGAACAAGATCTGCTCCAGACGCACGCATGCATGTTTAGATGTAGGTTTCCACAGGCTCCTCTTATCACGTTGTCACTGAATTCCTTGATTCCATTCTCTTATTAGAGCTTATTTTATTCAATGGGAAACATGCCTAACAATCTTTAGCTGTGTTGTTCCATCTTAAAGCCAAATCTGATGGATATTTCTGTCATTTTTGATATATAAATAAATGGGTTACTATACCTGACAAAAGTCTTGTTGCCTATCCGTGTTTTAGAAACAACAAATAATAACTTGACTTCTAGTTAATCATTTGGTATCAGAAGTGGCTTATATGAAAGGCAAAGACCTCTAGATTACGCTTATTTTACCTAAATAAAACTTGATCATGGCTTGATTTTTAATGAATTAATTAGGACAGTAAGGTCTGACTTTGATTAGACAAAAGTCTCATCTCTTAACAGAAGTAATTAATATTGTGTGTGACTTCCATGAGCTTGGAGGACTGCATCCATACATCTCTGCAATGACTCAAATCACTTATTAATAAAGTCATCTGGAATGGCAAAGAAAGCGTTCTTGCAAGACTGCCAGAGTTCATAAAGATTCTTTGGATTCATCTTCAAGGCCTCCTGTTTCGTCTTACCCCAGACATGCTCAATAATGTTCATATCTGGTGACTGGGCTGGCCAATCCTGGAGTATCTTGACCTTCTTTGCTTTCAGGAACTTTGATGTGGAAGTGATTTGCCCTCTCCTGTGGCTTGTAATGTAATGGGCAGCACAAATGTCATAATACCTCAAGCTGTTGGTGTTGTCATCCACTCTGCAGATGTCACGCACGCCATCATACTGAATGTAACCACAATCCATGATTTTTCCTGAGAATCTGGGTCCATGACCTTCTGACATTTTTCAAATGATCAACTATAGTCAAGTTATTGTTTGTTGCTCTTACAACTGGGATCAATAACAAGAGTTTTGTCAGATAGTTGATTGTATTTAACATAGCTATGGTATGATGGCTGAAAAAAAAAACAAAAACACAAACAAACATCAGGTTTCCACAAAACATTAAGCTGTTTTCAGCATTAATATAAATATGAACTGTTTTTGAGCAGCAAATCATCATATTAGAATGGTTTTTGAAGGATCATGTGACATATAGCATTGAAATCCAGCATTACATCACAGGATTCACATTACATTTTGAAATATATTCAAATTAGTGCTGTCAAACAATTAATTGTGAACAAAATAAAAGTAAATAAAATCAAAAATACAACTGAAAAATACATTTTGTGTGTACGTAATTAAGTTTTAACAGTATTAATTCAAATTGAAGACTTTTATTTTAAATTGAAGTAATATTTTACAATATTACTGTTTTTTTTGTTGTTGTTGTTAAATAAATTACATGCAGCTTTAAAAACTATTTTTTATCCGAGTCTAACACGTATACCAAAATAAGAACAAAATAATGTTGTACGCTTTGTTGATTAACTAACTTCACTGTCTGTAGAAAATGTGAGTTTATATTTTCATGACAGGATGATAATGACACTGATACAAGTTTAAAATTCAAGGACATGCAGACTCCACACAGAAATGCCAACAGGCCCAGCCGAGAGTAGTGCTAACCATTGAGCCACCGTGCTGCCCTCAAATAAACCAGTGTAATCTAATTCTGTTCTAAAAAAATACTAGTTTAGTCATTCTACTTTAAAAATGTAACAATTTGCAAAGATGTATCTTCCGAGAGCAACCTTATTGTTCACATATGCACTGTAAACCCCGCTGTTGTCATTACTAAACATATTAAGTTAATATAAAACACCAATTACATAAAACACCAAGTTTTGGCATCAGAACTTAAACAGGTGTGTTTAACTTACTCATTAGGCTGCAAAAATCTTTTAATTAATATTTTAAGTTCCCTGAACTTAACATTTTTATTTCTTTAAACGATTTACCATGTGGCTGTACTGTGGCGCAGTGGGCAGCACGTTTGCCTCTCAGCAAAAAGGTCGCTGGTTTGAGCCTCGCCTGGGTCAGTTGGTGTTTCTGTGTGGAGTTTGCTTGTTCTCCCCATGTTCGCGTGGGTTTCCACCAAGTGCTCCGAGTGCTGAACAGCCTGATCTCTTGAGGAAACGTAACTATTTTACGTTTTTTCACTTTAGTGGCTAATTCATAGATGTTTTTTTAGATTTTTAAAAAGGAGGCGTGGCACCCAACCCTACCCTTAAACCAAATCGTCATTGAGGGATGAGCAAATCATGCTAAATTGTACAAATGAGATTGTACTAATTCATACGAATTAGCCGCTAAATCAAAAAGTTACGAATTGCCGTGAGATTGTGTTGGACCAAAATGTGGCTAATAATATTGACCTTAAAAAAATAAAAAATACAACAAGACTTTCTCCAGAGGAAAAAATATTGTAGGAACAACTGTGAAAATTTGAATTCACAATTAATTAATTTATTCATTCATTTTCTTTTCGGCTTAAGGCTGATTTAAACTTCTGCATCAAGCGCACGCGTATGCTCTGGCACAGCCTGCGTGTGATCACATAGCCCTCGCCGTGCCTGGCGCTAACGCGCACCTCTCAAAAAATGTAACTACACGTCGCATCGACACTTAGCGCAAGCTCTGTGATGGGTCAGCTTGGTAGCACTGAGGAGTGTGGGCGGGACTGAGAGCCGCGCAAACCCATTGGAGTGA
Source organism: Danio aesculapii (assembly GCF_903798145.1). Taxonomy (NCBI): domain Eukaryota; kingdom Metazoa; phylum Chordata; class Actinopteri; order Cypriniformes; family Danionidae; genus Danio; species Danio aesculapii. The sequence goes on along the minus strand of NC_079454.1, from coordinate 48,408,144 downwards.
GTGTTTACAAGTGTCGAGTCTCATGAAGGAGGTCAAGATGGGAATTTTTGTTTTATGTTTAACTTATGATTAAAGTACTGTAGTTGCACATCCACCGGTTCCCGAGTTTGAGCTACTTCTATATTAAGGTAGCAATAACAAAAAACACAACACCAGCGAAGAAACTCAACACAGAGCAACATAAAAACCTACTGCCAGCTA
>NC_079454.1:48387943-48402943 GCF_903798145.1 Danio aesculapii | reverse complement strand
TTACTTTCACTGAAAAAAATATTTTGATTGGATTTACTTAATTTTTTTTAAGGTAAGAGGTTGCAAACACTATAGTGCTGAATTTAAACAAACAAATTAAGTTGAACATTACTAAACAAATATAGTAACCCAATATAAACAAATTAGCCATTACTGTATGTTTCTACAACTATAGGGTATATTATACTACAATACATTGGTTTACTGTAGTGAAAACTAAAGTATACTACAGTATTTATAACAATTTATCAGTTAATACTACAGTATGCTGGAGTGTTCATTAACAAAGTGTTTTAAATACTACAATATATACAGAATAATACACTTTTCTATGACTGAAAAAAATATTCAACTGGATTTATTAAATTTTTTTAAGGTAAGTGGTTGCAAACAATTTATGTGGGCTGAATTTAAACAAACAAATTAAGTTGAGCATTATTAAACAAATTTAGTAGCCCAATATAAACAAATGACCCAATACTGTAGTATTATACTACAATACACCAGTTTAGTGTAGTGAAAACTAAAGTATACTACAGGATTTATAACAATTTATCAGTTAATACTACAGTATGCTGGAGTGTTCATTAACAAAGTGTTTTATATACTACAATATATACAGAATAATACACTTTACTATCACTGAAAAATATTTCGATTGGATTTACTCATTTTTTTTAAGGTAAGTGGTTGCAAACACTATAGGGCTGAATTTAAACAAACAAATTAAGTTGAACATTACTAAACAAATATAGTAACCCAATATAAACAAATTAGCCATTACTGTATGTGTCTACAACTATAGGATATATTATACTACAATGCATCGGTTTACTGTAGTGAAAACTAAAGTATACTACAGTATTAAACAGTTTATCAGTGTTTATTAATACAAAGTGTTTTAAATACTACAATATAGGGTTGTGGCGATACCATTAATTAATCTTACGATACCAATACTATTACGATTCATAACTCAAATTATAAAGAAAATTGTCAGAAATACTTTATTTCATGTTATAATAGGCCTATTTGATTTTAATTAATAATTCCCTTGAGGCCAAACAGTATTATTTGCACCTCACTTTACCTAAAATGTATTAATTCTTTTGGCTTATTTTGTAGAAAACTGACCAACAAAAAAACACATTAAAATAAAGATACAAATTATACAGAATGAAATTTGTTACTAAAAATCATTTTTTCCAACAACATTAGGCTATATGAGGTGGTCAATAATTGTTTCAATGTTTCCTGTTGTTATTTTGGGTTTTTCATCCTTTTTGTTTTCAGTCTTATCAGATAACAATCAAAAGTAATTCAAAATTTCAGGCTACCAGCCGCGAATTCTACACAGTTTTGCAACCTTAAAGGGCTCCACAGACTATTCAAATAAAACGGTGTATTGTTTCAAAGACGTGTGAGCATTTTAGTGACTTTTCCACATGCAACATCATCTATTGCAGATAAACCATTAATGACGATACCACCGTTTACAAACTATGGTGGCACCGCCAGTATTTTGGAGCCATAGTATCACGATACTACCATAGTACCGGTAAACCGTGCAACCCTACTACAATATATTCAGTATAGTACACTTTACTATCACTGGAAAAAATTGATTCATTGGATTTACAAATCTTTCTAAGGTGAGGTTGCAAATAATTTATGTGGGCTGAATTTAAACAAACAAATTAAGTTGAACATTACTAAACAAATATAGCAGCCCAAAATAAATAAATGACCCAATACTGTAGTTTTCTACAACTATATAGGGCGTATTATACTACAATACACCAGTTTACTGTAGTGGAAGCTAAAGTATACTACAGTATTTATAATATTTTATCAGTTCACTATAGTTAATACTACAGTATGCTGAAGCATTCATTAACAAAGTGTTTTAAATACGATAATATATACAGTATTACACTTCATATCTATTGTTGAAAAAAAATATTCATTGCATTTATTCATTTTTTTAAGTGTGTTTGTTACGCACTAATGTCTAAATGATTCAGTTAAACACATTTTTCTCAATTAATAGTTGTAATGAGTTTGTTGTAGTGTCAGAAAGCTCTCATGTAAATTTTCTTGTTGTAAATACGTGAGTGTGTGTCTGTGTTAGAAGCACTAATGTGTAAATGATTCCATCGCACACATTGTTATCAATTCTTTTTTTTAATTGGTGTTTTGTAGTTTCAGAAAGTTTTATGTAAGTTCTTTATAGTAAATAATACACTGAAAAAAATATTCATTTGAATTTACTCAATTTGTTAAGTGCTGTATAGTGAATTGGGTAAGCTAAAATGTTCGTAGTGTATGTGTGTATGTCCTGGTCCTCCATGTTGAGGGTCGAGCGTTGAACGACCCACCTCGTAAAAGAAAATGTAATGTTAGGAAACACCAACATGGTGCGGCTTCATATATAAACTTTGATATAAACGGACCTGGGAGTAAGTGGTTGCAAACAATTTATATGGGCTTAATTTAAACGAATTAATTTGAACATTACTAAATTTAATTTATTTGTTAAATTCAGCCCAAATAAATTGTTTACAACTGCTTAAAAAAGTGAGTAAATCCAATGAATAATTGTTTTCAGTGAATAGTAAAGTGTATTTTACTGTATATATTGTATTTAAAAACATTTTGTTAATGAATGCTCCTGTATACTGTAGCATTAACTATAGTGAATGAGAAACTATAGTCATAATTACTGTAGTATACTGTAGTTCCCACTACAGTAATCAGAAATCAGAAACAGCTTTATTGCCAGGTATGTTCACACATCTGTGGAATTTGTTTTCATGACAGCTTCTACAGTGCAACAGAATTACAGAGACAGGACAAAAAACAGATAATAAATATATTTTAAAAAATACATGTAAGTAGTGAATGGAAACTGGTGTATTTGTTAGCAAACTGGCGATACTCAGTCCATCTTTGTTCCTAAAGGACTAGACCTTTCTTGGGTGCTGTTTTTGTTCCAAATCATAATTACAGTCACCTGTTGACATCACCTGTTTCAGATCACCTCATTATTTAACCAGTTTACCTGATCACTAGCTCCTGTCCTAACTTTTTTTTTAAAATGTGTTGCAGGTCTGAATGACAGGAAAGTATGTACATTATCAAATCAAATGAAGTTGATTCAGACAAAACACGAAATATCTGGTGTTCATATTGTCTGCAATGAAATACGGTCAAAGTAAATTTGGAAATCACTATACTTTCTTTTTTTATTTGCATGTCCCAACTTTTTCTGATGTGGGGTTGTAGTATAATACCCTATAGTTGTAGAAAACTACAGTTTTGGGCATTTTGTTTATATTGGGCCATTATATTTGTTAATTCAAGTACTTTATGGTTCAAAAACACTATAGTAGCCTATTTACTATAAATTGCTATAGTTTTTTTCAGAATAGTACCGTATATGAAGATGATTCTGATAACAGAACTGACTGCTACAAATTATTAACTATATATTATATTATAATGGTTACATGGTGGCTCAGTGGTTGACACTGTCGCCTCTCAGCAAGAAGGTTGCTGGTTTGAGTCCCAGCTGGGCCAGTTGGCATTTCTGTGTGGAGTTTGCATGTTCTCGCCATGTTGGCGTGGGTTTCCTCTGGGTGCTCCGGTTTCCCCCACAGTCTAAACACATGTGCTATAGGGGAATTAAATAAACTAAATTGGCCGTAGGGTATGAGTGTGTGTGTAAATGTGAAAGTGTATGGGTTTTTCCCAGTACTGGGGCTGAAGGGCATCCATTGTGGTGACCCCTGATGAATAAAGGGATTAAGCCAAAGGAAAATGAATGAATAAATTATATTGTAATTTTGTTATTACAATAATGATGGTATTAATTGAAATTTCTTTTTTTTTTAAGTTGCTTTCAATCATTTTAAATGCAAATCTGTATTTTTAATAGGAGCGTCATCCACTTTGGGACATTGATTATTTTTCTTCAAACTTGCTATATTCCACATAAGATATCCAATCAAATGTCTCTTGTTTTATAAACATCTCTACTGTCTGCTTTGATCAGTTGAATGTGTGAGATTTTATTTATTGTGCTTTTTTGTTGCCGTTAAAAGTGCCATAATGTAATGGCACACTCAGTTTTTTATATAACACGTCATACAATAAGTATGAAGTTACAGTCAATGTCAGTATGAGCAAAATTGCTTAGATTTTTACACTCTAAAAAAGTGTTAAATAACCTAATCTAAAAATCTGTATTAACCCAATGTTAGGTCAAATATGCAATGTTGTTTTTATTATTAATATTACATTTAATGGCTTTATTTAACACAGCTATGTGATTGTGACTATATCTATATTTAGCCTAGCACTGGGTTAATACAGATTTTTGATTTTATTTTGTGGAGGTTTTATTCAATTTATGCCCTTTATAAACAACAAAACTGGTGGACCAAATCACTTCTCAATATGTCTGTTTGTCTATCATCATTTTAATAATAATTATTATAATTATTAGCATTATTACATTTAATGGCTTTGTTTTAACCTAAGTGTGTGATTTTGTGTTTGTCTATATTTGGCCCAGCTTTGGGTTAAGATACTGTAGATATTATGTAGTGGAAGTTTTATTCAGTTTAATGTCTTGTATGGACAAAAGTGAGTGAACCAATCACTTCTCAATGTCTGATCATCCTTTTGAGAACATATTTGCTCTATATAATCACATGGTACATTATTATGGCTCAATTTTAAGAAATATATAGTGCATAATTTTACCCCAACAAGATATATTTGCTTGCACCACACCCTTAAAGTAGGCTACACAACTTGAAGTAAATTTGAATTAAATATAATTGCAGTCAATATATTCATGCAAATGCACTTGCTACAATAATTTTGCCCAAACTAAGGTGTTATGCCATATGACCGTAGGGCATGACAGTAATGAGCAAGGCATAGTTATGTTCTCTTCCTTAGTTTACCTGTACGGTCTAATTTAGCAAAGTAGAATTGCTAAATAACATTGACCAGACAGTTACTGCAACAATATAAAACGCTTTCGTCGTTCTATGCAACCGAATATCCTAAAATCATGTTTTAGTGTAGTAAAATGAAGTATGATATTTTGGCGGGAACTGCTCACTTTGGTAACAGTAGTAAGGTTGTGAGTCCTCGGCAGATGTCGCTGTTGCCATAGTAATATCGACCAGCTCTTTTCCTCCGCGTTCATTAACTTGTTTACTAGTTTTGTTTGTGAATTACTGGTTAAAGTGACTGCAAACAGGTGTTATAAACGGTAGAAACTGCGTCAGTTCGTCCTTGTTAGCTTTACCTCACCTGTGTCGAGCTCTTCTGTGCTCTTCTGACCCGGAAGCTGCGCTACTTGGATTAGAACAACTTTCGTTCGCGCCAGCAGGGGGCGTCACAAGCACACAGGATCCAAACCTACTTCAAACTAACTAAAAGTACGGTGGAACTACCATATATCCTTTAAGAAGCTTCAGAGTACCATATATATACTATTTTATATGGTTGTAGTTCACATTTGCGCAAGTTAGCAAGCATTGCCTCTGTTTTGTTGGCATGGTAATGCTAATGTTTAGTTTTGCACGTTTGACAATGGCACAATGATAACTTGATATTCTTAGTAAGTAAAGCAATTGTGCCACCACATAGAGTGTTTCAAGGGATGATTTCAGATGAAAATATTGTGTTAATTTGATATATACTCATGTTACTTAATGTGCAGTAGGCTAAACAATTCAAAATCTTAGTTTCCTTCCAGTTCTGTTGTATCTCCTATTTGAATTATTTTTGTAGCTACAGTATATCTGATTAAACACAATTAAACATGGTTGTATTATAATAATAGTGTAGTAACCATCTGGTTTTACAACAAATAATAGCTGTAGCCACATATTAGCCATGTTTTTGTAACACTAATTTAATTTTCATGGTATTTGTTGTACAAAAATGTGGTTAAAAGCAATTTTTGTTTTCAGTGAGTTTTTGTTTTCTTCTTTTCTTTGCAGGTTGATTACTATTTTTATAATCAGACTTACTATAAACACTCACTTAATGTAGTAAAACCAAAGGTCAAAATACCATCTAATAGGCCTACCACGCGTGGGCGTCTGTGACACCTCAGCCCCTTTATTTTCCTCAATAGATTCTTACAATCAAGCTCTGCATTATTATTTAATACCCCTTGCGTGTTAAGGCCCAAGAGTTCACATATTTTTTACTGATTAAAATAAGACTAGATTTATCCATCGCTTCCTGCCTCCATGTGCAAATATGAAAATATGATGTTACTGTATTTGCTGTAAAAAGTATGGTTTAGAAACATGGGTCATTTTCTTTTCAGTTTTTTTTTTTTAGCAGATTGCTAACTATTTTATAACCAGTTTTATAACCAGTTGTTATCATTTTATAGCCAGTTTTACTACAAACACTAATTAAATTACATTTAATGTAGTAAAACCATGGGTCAAAATACCATCTAATAGGCCTACCACTCTGTTACACCTCTGCTTTATTTTCCTCAATATATTCTTACAGTCAACTTCAGCATTATTATCTAATAGCGTTACGTGTTAAGGCACAAGAGTTCACATATTTTTACTGATTAAAATAAGACCAGATTTATCCATCGCTTCCTGCCTCCAGGTACAAATATTAAAATATGATGTTACTTTGATATATACTCATGTTACTTAATGTACAGTCGGCCAAACAATTCAAATCCTACGTCTCCTTGTTTCCTCCTAGTTCTGTTGAATGGGTCTCCTATTGGGATTTTGCTTGTTTATGTACACAAATTAAACATGGTTTTATTGTAGTAATAGTGTAAATAATAGCTAAACCATTGTAGCCACATATTGTCCATGTTTTTGTAACACTAACTCTAGTTTTCCTCTGGTATTTGCTGTCAAAAGTGTGGTTAGAAACATGGGTCATTTTCTTTTCAGTTTTTCTTTAGCAGATTGATAATCATTTTATAACCAGTTTTACTACAAACACTAATTAAATTACACTTTATGTAGTAAAGCCATGGGCCAAAATACTGTCGAATAGGCCTACCACTCTGTTACACCTCTGCTTTATTTTCCTCAATATATTCTTACAGTCAACTTCAGCATTATTATCTAATAGCTTTACGTGTTAAGGCACAAGAGTTCACATATTTTTTACTGATTAAAGTAAGACCAGATTTATCCATCGCTTCCTGCCTCCAGGTGTAAACAAACAAATGAAAATATGATGTTACTTTGATATATACTCATGTTACTTAATGTACAATCGGCCAAATTGTTTCCTTTCAGTTTTATTGATTGTATCTCCTATTGGGGTTATGGTTGTTTTTGTAGCTATATCAAGTTTTGCACAAATTAAACATGGTTTCATTGTAGTAATAGTGCAAGTAATAGCTAAACCATTGTAGCCAAATATTAACCATGTTTTAGTAAACTAACTCTAGTTTTCCCATGGTATTTGTTGTCAAAAGTGTGGTTAGAAACATGGGCTATTTTATTTTCAGTTTTCTTTTTTTTAGCACATTGATTATCATTTTTATAGCCAGTTTTACCTTAAAAACACTCTAATTAAACTAAAGCCATGGGTCAAAATACCATCTAATAGGCCTACCACACGTGGGCCTCTATACACCTCAGCCTCTTCATTTTCTTCAATAGATTCTTACATTCAGTTTGGTATTATTATCTAATAGCTTCACGTGTTAAGGCACAAGAGTTCCCATATTTTTTACTGATTAAAATAAGAACAGATTTATCCATCGCTTCCTGCCTCCAGGTGCAAACAAACAAATGGAAATATGATGTTACTTTGATATATACTCATGTTACTTAATGTACAGTCGGCAAACATTTCAAATTATATGTCTCCTTGTTTCCTTTCAGTTTTATTGATTGTATCTCCTACTGGGATTATGGTTTGTTTTTGTAGCTATATCAAGTTTTGCACAAATTAAACATGGTTGTATTGTAGTAATAGTGCAAGTAATAGCTAAACCATTGTAGCCAAATATTAACCATGTTTTAGTAAACTAACTCTAGTTTTCCCATGGTATTTGTTGTCAAAAGTGTGGTTAGAAACATGGGCTATTTTATTTTCAGTTTTTTTTTTTTTTTTGCAGATTGATTACCATTTTTATAGCCAGTTTTACCTTAAAAACACTCTAATTAAACTAAAGTCATGGGTCAAAATACCATCTAATAGGCCTACCACACGTGGGCCTCTATACACCTCAGCCTCTTCATTTTCCTCAATAGATTCTTACATTTAATTTGGCATTATTATCTAATAGCTTCACGTGTTAAGGCACAAGAGTTCACATATTTTTTACTGATTAAAATAAGACCAGATTTATCCATCACTTCCTGCCTCCAGGTGCAAACAAACAACTGGAAATATGATGTTACTTTGATATATACTCATGTTACTTAATGTACAGTCGGCCAAACAATTCAAATTATATGTCCCCTTGTTTCCTCTCAGTTCTATTGAATGTATCTCCTATTAGGATTTGCTTGTTTATGTACACAAATTAAACATGGTTTTATTGTAGTAATATTGTAAATAATAGCTAAACCATTGTAGCCACATATTGTCCATGTTTAAGTAACACTAACTCTAGTTTTCCCATGGTATTTCTTGTAAAAGTGTGGTTAGAAACATTAATCATTTTCTTTTCAGTTTTATTTTATTTTTTAGCAGATTGATTACCATTTTTATAGCCAGTTTTACTACAAACACACTAATTAAACTACAGTAAATGTAGTAAAACCATGGGTCAAATTACTATCTAATAGGCCTACACACATGTTCAGCTTTATTTTCCTCAATATCTTTACAATCAACTTCAGCATGATTATCTAATAGCTTTACGTGCTAAAGCACAAGAGTTCACATATTTTTTACTGATTAAAATAAGACCAGATTAATCCATCGCTTCCTGCCTCCAGGTGCAAACAAACACCTGAACATCCTCCGCACGATACTTCCATCCTAAATCAACTCTCCAACTCAACACGATGGAAATAAAACCATGTACTTTTCTAACCTGTTTGTTTTAAAATCCACTGCTGTCAATTGCGCACTGTTTTTATCTTGTTAGCAGAGCCGTGTTCATTAGCACAGCAGTCAATAGTGCTAGCCCTTAAAACTCAGATTAAAGGGTTTAGTTTAGCATTCAAAGTCGGGTCAGGACTCGCTGGCTGTCTGGATTACAAGGGTTAACAGGCGACTTAACCGAATCTACTTAACCAGATAATGCAGATTTATATCAGCCTGATTATTCTAATATGCTTTAGATGACGACTGGTGTGAAGACGCAGCACTAGGAGGCCTATAAACTTCCCTATTAGCTGCTTCAGTTAAAATGGCATTTGTGCAGTATTTTATCAGGCAGTTGACAAGTGAATTAGAGTTGGCTGTTAGCGCCGTTGAGCTTTATGACAATAGCCTTAGGGTCTCGCTAAAGATCGCTGCACCGCCCTGCTCAGCCCGCGCCGCTGCGCTAACCGCTGACGCTCAAACCGAAGTGACATGCTGTCATAACAATAGTTTACAAAAACGTGAAGTTCTGCGTTTGGGCAGAAAAAGCCAGAGAGTTTTAACTTCTGCGTCTGTCTCTCTCTTTTTTTTAATACTCTCTTCCCTCCCTACCGACATCCCATTTGCGCTCTGACAGATTTTGGATGTTGTTTTATGTGTGCTAATGTTCCTCTCTCTCATCTGCCTCCATACACAAAATGCTAATCCGCAGAGCGTCGTTTGTAAACGTTGTTTGTATGTGCTGCGTGTGTGTTTGTTTGGCCAGAATGCTGCTTTCACAGAACTGTCTCCCTCTATGACTTGTTGTAAAGGTAAATATAGTGAAATATTGAACAATCCGGCAGGCCCCCCAAAAATGTAGCACGCACAAACCAAAATAAAAAAAAAAAAGAAAAGTTTTCTATCTCTCACCAACACACAAAATACATCAAAGAATTGTTCTTTCTTATTGGTATTCTCTGAACGTGTCTGAAGGTACTGAGGTCGCACTGAGGTCTCTAACCCCTCACACACACACACACACACACACACACACAGACACACACACAGACTTACACAGTCCAAATGAATTCACACACTGTCATACACAAAGACAGACAGATGTATTGTATATTGTGTGTGTGTGTGTGTGTGTGTGTGTGTATGTGTGTGTGTGTACCTGGCTGCTCTGTGAAGTCTTTAATGGGATTTTGCCTCGGGCTGTTTTATTAAGATGTTGCTTTCTGCTGCCTGTGCAGCTGACACCATTCCCCCCCAACCCAAAGACACACACACACACACACACACTCACACACACACATGCGCTCCCCCCCGGACTCCACCTCCAAATGCGCGCACATACACACACACACACACACGCACACGCATACACGCACACACACACACACACAAACACACACACTCATCCCTCTGAAATTTCTGCCACACTGCAGTCCTCGCCCTCATTCTAAGGCCTGTGTGTATCGGTGGTCATTATTTCAGTGTCTATCAGTCTCTGAACGTCTTCTCAGACTGGATGAGTTTAACTATTAACTGTGTTAATGTGTTTTGATGGAGTGTGTTCGTGTTAACACTAGCCGTGGTCTGTGTTTGGCTGCTTATTTTAGGATTCAGGTTCATAATATTTGGCTTCACATATGCTCCAACTGCATGGTTATATTATAGTGTTGGTTTACTCACATACACTTGGTGGCAAAATTGTTTGATAAAATTGAAAACTGTCCATAGGAACATGCAAGTATTTATAATTACAGTTAAATATTTATTTAGAGTGTAGGATAATGCATTGATGATTATCATTAGTTTCATATAAAACAGTAGCAACTCAATTAATAAATTAATGTTATTTATGCATTGTGTAGATGGTTTTGTTATGCGTTATATTGGAAATAAATATATATAATAATAAAAAAACGTCTTATCCCTTTAACTGCCCCACCAAGAAAAACTCCTAATGTCGCTATAGTTGACACACTCAATGTATTTTTTTTCAACACATCCCATAATTTCCAAATATCAGCCGCTACCAAATGGTTGATAAAAGTACTGGAATAAATATAAATACTATGAAAAATATGAAGTGTAAGACCAATTTATTAAAAAAATCTAATAAAAATAAAGGGTAGCACGGTGGCACAGTGGGTAGCGCTCTTGCCTCACAGCAAGAAGGTTGCTGGTTCAAGCCTCGTCTTGGTCAGTTGGCATTTCTGTGTGGAGTTTGCATGTTCTCCCTGTATTAGTGTGGGTTTCCTGTGGGTGCTCCGGTTTTCCCCACAAGTCCAAAGACATGCTGTATAGGTGAATTGGGTAAGCTTAATTGTCCATAATGTATGTGTGTGAATGGGTGTATGGGTATTTCCCAGTTATGGGTTGCAGCTGCAAGGGCATTCGCTGGGTAAAAACATATGCTGGATAAGTTGGCGGTTCATTCCGCTGTGGCGACCCCAGATTAATAAAGGGACTAAGCTAAAGGAAAATGAATGAATGAATTATATTGTAATTTTTGTAATAAGCCGAAAAAAGAAAATTAATGAAGACTGACATACTTTTAGCCTGATAAACATATTTACTTCTGTTAAATTCAGTAATTTTAGACAAAAATATATATATTTTTAATGACTTGCTTTAATTTAAAAATATAATGAAAAAAGTAGAAAGTTTTATTTTTTATTACTATGTAGAGCAGGGGTGCCCAAACGTTTTCCAAAAACCGAACTTGATTGAGGCTAGTGGGCCAAATGTAGTTGCCATGGGTAATTTCCTAATTTATTTATTCCTTCATTCATTCATTCATTTTCGGCTTAGTCTCTTTATTAATCCGGGGATGCCCTTATATTTATTAATATTTACATTTTATAATGAACTTATTACACTCAAAACAAAAACAATTTCATTCATAACATTATGTTACATTGTTTCTGCCCTGTTTTGCCATTGCTTTTGAGTTTTTGCCCTGATTTGCTCACCAATGTTTTCTGCATCATGGGGTTTTGTGTGTAGAATTTTAAAATAAATGAACTTAATCCATTTTGGAATAAGGCTGTAACATAAAAAATGTGGAAACAAGTGCTATGAATACTTTCTGGATGCACTGTATTTATGTATGTTTGTGTGTGTGTGTGTGTGTGTGTGTGTGTGTGTGTGTCTATATGTTTGTGCATGTGTCTGTATTTGTGTGGATATAGTATGTATGTGTGTGCGTCTATATGTTTGTGCATGTGTCTGTATGTTTATGTGTCTCTATGTGTGTGCGTGTATGTATATGTGTGTGTGCTTGCTGTATGTTTGTGCATGTGCTTGTTTGCATGCATGTACAGTATATGTATGTGTGTGTGTGCCTGTGTGTGCATATGTGTATGTGTGCATGCATTTACTGTATATCTATAAGTATGTGTGTGTGTGTGTGTGTGTTTTTATGTGTCTGTAATGTATATGTATGTGTGTGTGTGTGTCTGTATATGTGTGGATATAGTATGTATGTGTATGTGTGTGCATGTGTCTGTAATGTATTTGTATATGTCTATATGTGTCTGTATATGTGTGTATATATATATATATATATATATATATATATATATATATATATATATATATATATATATATATGTGTGTGTGTGTTTGTGTCTATGTGTCTATATGTGTGTGCTTGTGTCTGTATGTGTGCATATGTATGTGTGCGCATGTGTTTGAATGTGCATGTGTTTATGTGTGTGTACGCTGTATGTGTGCGTGTGTGTGTGAGTGCATGGCTGCAGTGTCAGGCTGATTGTGCTGTCAGGGTTGGAGATGCTCAATGAGCTTCCTGTTTGTCTGGCTCTGGGCACCATGTTCATCTGCAGACACTGACTGAGTGGCCTGTCTCTCTCTCCCTCCGTCTCTCTCTCTTCTCTGCTGCTTCCCCCAGGCCTATAGATTGTGCTGGGCGTCCCGCATTCAGCAGCTGAAAGACACCGAGAGAGACAGCCAGCCTGGAAAGAAGGGACACAGCAGAGAGTGACAGGAAGATGGAGGAAGAAAAGAAAAGAGTGCAGAACAGGGGGAAAAGGGTTCAGTTAAGCTCTTTCTCTAACACACACACACACACACACACACACACACACACACACACATACACACACGCTGGACATTGATGCTTTGTGACATCACAGCACTTTGTCTGATATTTTAAATATGAGGTTGAAATCCCGGTCGGGGGCGGAGCTTCAGAACAAACAGGCGCATATAAATAAAAGAGAGATCATATAGTGCGATAGTAGCGACTTAGAAGCATTTTTCTGAGTTATTTTAAAGAAGTAGATCAACTCAACTCATTAAGTGAAGTTTAAATGTTAAACTAATTTCGAGAGGAGCATGTGCTCATGATTGACCCAGCTGGTCCACATTAGCTAATTATGATCCTCCAATCAAAGGATCCCAAGTCACTATATATATCCTCATTTCCTCTCTACAACTATCTTCGTCTGGAAGAAACCCCCCCCCCTCCCCTTCTTCCACCTTTATCAAGAATGGGCGGCACGGTGGCCTAGAGACTAGCACGTTTGCCTCACAGCAAGAATACCAATGGTGTTGGGTCTTCACTAGGCCATCTGGTGTTTCTGTGCGGAGTTTGCATGTTCTCCGTGTGGGTTTCCCCCGGGTTCCCTGGTTTCCTCCCACCATGCAAATGTGCTCTATATTATTGATGAAATAAGCCTAAATCTTTTTCTAATGTCTTACTCTCAGGAAGTTCACCTTGGCCTCAGCAGCGGGGGAGTTTCAGATCGACCTGAGCTCAGTCTCCCCTTGCCCTGTGAAAGGAGGGAGCCCTGGGCTCGAGGATACCTTGAGCTCAGGGCTCTCTCCCGGGACAGCACGCCAAACAAGCTATGTATAAATCGTGAGCTAAGTGTGAACTCTTGAACTGACATTTGATGCTAAATGGGAAAAAATGTGGGTGCAATGATGCAATTATTGACTCCCATGTAGAAATATGATACATAGAAATATATGCAAAGGACATACAGATTCATATTTGGATTTTACATGTATAAAATGTAAGTCATATATAGCGAGGGAAATGAGTATTGAACATGTCATGTATTTTCCTGGGAATATATTATTTCCAAAGGAGCTGTTGACATGGAATTGAAGCAGATTTTGGTAAAAAGCCAAACAATATAAAACAAAACAGAAAAAATCTGGAAAATTTGTTCTGTGTAATAACAATGAAATGACACAAGGAGAAATACTACTGAAATGTATTTAATACTTTATATAAATGGCTTTTTTGGTGGTGGCAGCTTAAAGACGCCTCTCATATGAAGAAGGAAGTCACATGCATTGCTCAGGTGTGAGTTTATCACAGACTTCAACAGGGTGTAAAATCTTGATGGTTCTGTGGGTCTCGTCTATCAAATCTAATCTTTATTTTGTATTTTCGATTGGGTTTAAGTCAGGTGATTGGCTGGGCCATTCTACAGCTTGATTTTCTTTCTCTGAATGCATTTGAGAGTTTCCTTGCCTGTGTTTTGGATCATTGTCCTGCAGAAATGTCCACCCTGGTTTCATCTCCATCATCCTTCAGCTGATATTCATTTACAGTGACGAAGGGCCTTTTTCCTGCATCATTTCATTTTATTATGCATAGCTTAATTTGCAAACTAATTAGATTTGTTCTCTTTGCATATTTGGATTTCTGTGGTTGTTACCAACATCCAGGGAAAATTTCAAGTCAACAGCACCTTTAGAAATATGTTTTCTGAGAAAAATGGTGAGGTGTTCAGTACTTATTTCCCCTACTGTATGCAACATGTATTTCGAAATATGCATATTGGCCGTTTTTTCCAACCATTGGAATTTCAAATATGTACATATGTATTATTAGATATAAATATATTTTATGTAATTATGCAAGTATGTCCATATATGAACACATATGTAACATTATAGCTGATA
>NC_079454.1:48262943-48382943 GCF_903798145.1 Danio aesculapii | reverse complement strand
GGTTTACCGTCATTATTTTTGCCCTGATATCAACAAATATATTGAAAAGGCAGCAGACAAATATTCAAGTCTCGCAGGAAACTTGTTGCTCAGGCCAGTCACATGCTCGCTTGTCAGGCGCTATTTCGCTCAACACGAGCTTGAATTTGTAGCTTTCAGAAATTAGTTGAATGTCTTATTTCGGGCTGTCTGGTTTATTTCTGATGCTTCGTTTCCTTGGTGTTTAAATATGAATTTCAAAACAGTTAATGCCACCAAATATTGTATTTGTTGACAGCACACTGAGGAAAACAGTGCTCTAGTTTCCCCCACAGTCAAAAGACATGTGCTATACATGGCTTAAAGCTACGGTCACACTGGGCTTTGTGTGTGCGAAATTCTGTCGTACGGCGCTGCGAAAAGGGGCGGGATTAAACAAGCTAATTAGACATTTAAAAAAGCCAACGATTGCTCAATATTTTAAATTTCTGTCCAGAGAGGTCATGTTTTGATCCTCAATTGGTCTCACGCAGTCAAGTGATGCTATTTCGCAGGTCAGAGTTCACCAAGCTTGAACTTTGCACCGCACCAACTTGCGAAACTTGAAGCATCACACCGCGTTTCCGGTCTGACGCATTTGCATGCGTATGAATGGAAGTCTATGGGAAGAAAAGACAAGTGTGACTGTAGCTTTAAAGGAAGCAGATCTCACGTAGCGTTTGTGAGAAATACTAAAGTAAGAACTTTACCAATCAGTATTTGTTGTGCAGTTGCATCGCAGAGTCACACAAAGTTCACGCGCACACACACCGCAGTAGACACACACACACACACACACAGACAGACAGACAGACAGACAGAGTGCCCATTTAGCTTTGCACTCTTTTTGCACGCATGTGACATGATACAGGTTAATATCCACTGCTGTATGGATATCTGTTATATTAATGTACAAAATAAACCTGATTTAACGTCCACAAACATTTTAAACTTGTGAAACTCACTCTTGATCACATTTGATGATGATTGATGATCCTAGTGAACTGAACAGACCTTTTATTCCCGGCTGCTTTGCGCACGCCTGGTCTTGTTGATATGATTATACACGTGACTACCGGCACATGTTAATACGCGCAGCTGTCAATCAATTCGGTGGGCGGGGGGACGGCACTCCTACGTAAAGTTGCGGTCGGTCTGAAAACCGCTCCAATTGGTCCACCGTTTTTATGTTGTTAAATTGAAAAAAAAAGGACTGGGTGTGCTTATATCACCCCAATATGACAGTTTATACACCATACATGCACATATGTCTGTCCAAACAGCTTGAAAAGTATTTTTCACCATAGGTGCCCTTTAATCTAAAAAAAAGCCTCAGAAATACCATTACTTTCCTTAAAAAGTAACACATTTACTTAAAAAATTTCTCTCAAGATTGTAATATATTACTTTTAAAAGTAACTTTTCCCAACACTGCATATTATTTACTTGCAACAAATGATTTTCTCAACAGAAATAAGAATATGTAATTTGACTCATCAACCAATCGTGTGAGCTTGGGGACGGGGCTTAGTTTTGACTTGAGTTTTTAACAAATGACACATTTCACCTTTAAAAGTGTTTGTGATCATAAATGCTGTCGATTTAATCACGTCAGCAGCAGAATCATCCTAAATTAATTTGTTTAGATGTGTAAAGTTAAAACAATTTGCTTAAGATTTCACTTTTTTCAGTGCGGTAAAATGTGTCCAGATTACATTCATCATACAAATATTTAGTGTTGGGAAAAGTTAGTTTTAAAGTAATATATTACAATGTTAATCCTATCTTAAAGGGCACCTATGATGAAAATCATCTTTTGTAAGCTGTTTGGACAGAACTGTGTGTAGATATTGTGTCCACAGTCATATTGGAGTGATAGAAACCACAATTTTTTACATTTCCTGACATTAAAATAGGATCCAAATCTCTCCCATTTTAAGGCCAAAGCAAATGTGATGTAGGAGTGCAGTTTCTCCACCCACTGAATTGATTGGCAGCCGCGTATTAACATGTCTCCGTAGTAACACGTATAATTATATCAATAAGACAGGACGTGCGCAAAGCAACCGGGAATAAAAGCTCTGTTCAGCTCTCTGTTATAATCACTCTTCATTAAATGTGATCAATAATGAGTTTAAAATGTTTTTAAAACAGTACATGTTTATAATGAATTACAGCCATTTTACCATCTTCATCACCACAGCCGTATGTCAGTACAATTATAAAAGAAGACGCTTCAATCCCGGTTTGTGGACGTTAAAGAGCCCATATTATACATGAAATAGGGTCATATTTAGGTTGTAAGGGTCTCCAACAACAGTCTAATATGCATGCAAGGTCATAAAACACTTTGATGGTCTTATAACCTGCATTTATTTTTACCTAATTATCCCAACGACTCCCATATGAATCGTTCAGCGATTCATTTGTTCCCAAACCCCTCCTCAGCGCGAAGCTAATCTGCGCTGATTGGACCGATGACAGCCTGCTGCGATTGGTCGACAGTGACAGGCTTCAGCACGAGACAGAGTGAAATGCCCAGCTGGTAATCAACTATATAAAAGTAGTCACAGTGCACACGCGCTTCATAGTGTAAGGCTTTTTTCACACACACACACAACCCTCCTCAGAAGAACTGGGGAGATCGACGCGAGTCTCTCTCTCTCCCTCTCCCTCTCTCACACACACACACAACGCTCCTCAGAAGAACTAGGGAAAGCGACGCGAGTCTCTCTCTCTCTCTCTCACACACACACACACACAACGCTCCTCAGAAAAACTAGGGAAAGCGACGCGAGTCTCTCTCTCTCTCTCTCTCTCTCTCTCTCTCTCTCTCTCTCACACACACACACACACACACACACAACGCTCCTCAGAAAAACTAGGGAAAGCGACGCGAGTCTCTCTCTCTCTCTCACACACACACACACACACACACACACAACCCTCCTCAGAAAAACTAGGGAAAGCGACGCGAGTCTCTCTCTCTCTCTCTCTCTCTCTCTCTGTCACACACACACACACACACACACACACACACAACGCTCCTCAGAAAAACTAGGGAAAGCGACGCGAGTCTCTCTCTCTCTCTCTCTCACACACACACACACACACACACACACACACACACACACACACACACACACACAACGCTCCTCAGAAGAACTAGGGAAAGTGACACGAGTCTCCTGTCTCCTAGCTTACAATCGATCGCCATAGCAACGACAAACGGCAGTGGAACGCGAGCTCACAAAAGCCTTTAACGTTAAATCCGTAAACAAAGCGGCACGCGTCGCATTTTTAACGTGGCTTACATGTGATAAGAGAATATAAAGAGTAACCGCGTGTACTGTACCAGGTTAACAACTCATCTTTGGGTAGAGACTGTCAATATTATCCATCTGAGCACAGTGTGACTTCATTCGACCGGCAGCGTCTGTGTGTGTGTGTCTAGTGTTTTTTCTGTGTTAGTGGGCGGGGCCGCAGGTTTCAAATCTCCCTGGTTTGCGCGCGTAACTACTGGCGAGGCTTGTGTTTCGTGGCTGCTACTGGCGAGGCTTGTGTTTCGTGGCTGCGTCATCGCGAAACACCTAATGACTCGTTATCAAGACGACTCGTTTGAAGCACTATGAGTCGACTCTTTTATAGATGAATCAATAGTTTTAAACACTGTACACTTACAGATTTAAGCCTTAGCTGGATATTTCACTTCACTTAGAGCTGTGTTACACACTACATGGAAGGGCATTTTCAAAAACCCATAATATGGGCTCTTTAAATCAGGTTTATTTTCTACATTAACATAACAGATGTCCATACAGCAGTGGATATTAATGTGTATCCTGTCACATTTCCCATGCAAAAACAATGCAAAGTTAAACGCACAAGATGTGTGTGAGTGTGTGTCCACTGTGTGTGTGTGTGTGTGTGTGTGTGTGTGTGTGTGTGTGTGTGTGTGTGTGTGTGTGTGTGTGTGTGCGCGTGAACTTTGTAATGACATTGTGTGTGACTCATCGTTTCAGAAAGGCTTAAATTAACTCCACAACAAATACATCAAATAACTATTGGGAAAGTTCTTACTGTAGTATTTCTCACAAACGTTACAGGAAATCTGCTTCCTTCATGTCTGTCACTGTGCTGTTTATCTGATGGAGACAGAGACACTCTGATAGGCACGTGGGAACATTGGGTGGGGAGAGCCAGCATTAAAGGCACAGCCAACAAAACAGCTACAAGATGCTCAGAGCTGAAAATTACAAATGTCAGAAAGGTATAATAAGTGAAGTTTATTTATAAACTAATTTCGAGAGGGTCACATGCTTATGATTGCTTGCAGCTGGCCCCGCATTATTCAATTTATGATTCACCAATCAGACGATTCCTAAGCCACTATAAATACCCTAAGTTCCATAGAACAGCCATCTTTGTTTTGAAGAATCCCCCTTCCTTCCCCTACTCCTCCTCCTTTCCTAGATGGGTGGCATGGTGGCCCAGTGGTTAGCAAGAACGTCACTGATTCAAGTCCTTACCAAGCCAGCCGATGTTTCTGTGCGGAGTTTACACATTCTCACCGTGCTCATGAGGGTTTCCCCCGGGTTCCCTGGTTTCCTCCCACCATCCAAAAACATGCAACTTAGGGCCTACTCACACTATGCTATCTGAACCGTGCCCAGGCCCGTTTCCCGGATCGTTTGAGAAGTGTGAGTGCTCTGAATCGGGCTCATGCATGGTTAACTTGGCCAGCCCTGGCACGGTTGGAAGAGGTGTGCCAGAGCGCGGTTCACTTGGGCTTTGGCGCGGTATGCTTGTGTGTGAGTGCAAAACGCGCCAAAGCCCGAAACTGAAAGCGAGACGTGTCTTTTAAGGGACTGTTTCATATGCGTTTATTAATCGTTCTTACTGTTCAATGAACACAAACTGTCATAGTTTATTGAAGACGCAAACCCCTCACTGCACGAAAGCTCCACACATTTAGCAAACCTCCGAATACCTGCAGCACGAGGACTTCATGATTGTTTATGAGCGTCAAAAGTGGCTGATCTGTTCGGCGAAATATTTGACTGCGTGTCACTGCATATCAAATGACTTAAACGACGATATAACTGAAGAAATCTCCACTGTGCTGACCGAGAGCGCTTCTGACCAGCCCATCATCGATGACGTAAGCGTGCCCAGGCCCGAATGTAATGTGAGTGCGGGCCGTCGAGGGAGACGGGAGGGAGGACAAGCGTGCTTTGGCCCGGTTCAAGGCAACTGTACGTAGTGTGAGTACGCCCTTAAGTTAATTGACTAATCCAAATCACCACCATAGACATGCCCCTGGTAAATAGTTATCTCTTAAGAGCAATCACTATCTCTTCATTAGCTACTACAGCAGGGGAGTTCTCGAGATCTACCTGAGCTCAAACTCCCCTCTCACCTTGCAAATAGGAGGGAGCCCCGGGCTCGAGGATCTTATGAGCTCAGGGCTCTCTCCCGGGACAGCATGCCAAAATGCCAACTCTTAAAATAACCTGATGGGTGTTTTGAGCGGAAACTTTACAGACACATTTTGGACACAAAAGACTTCTCTTAAATCTTGAAAAAGGGGTAAAATAAGTGGTCTACAAGCTAAAAAAAACCCCTCAAAAACACAACAACACATTACTTTCCTTAAAAAGTATCACATTTAGTTAAAAAAAGTGCCTCAAGATTATAATATATCACTTTTAAAAGTAACTTTTCCCAACATTGCATATTTTGTACTCGCAACAGATTAATTTTTCCACAGAAATAAGAATATGCCATTTAACTCATCAACCAATCGCATGAGCTTGGGGACGGGGCTTATTTTTAGCTGACGCTCTAGGTTGGGGAAAATGACACGTTTCACCTTTAAATGCATTTGTGATTATAAATGCTGGCGATTTGCTCACCTCAGCAGCAGAATCATCCCTCAATCTGTTTCTAGTTGACATAAATGGTTTGTTTAACCGGCTGCTCTTCGAGAGCTCATGTAAGCACTCGTTCTCTGGTCCGATTCATTTGTGCAGAGTCAATTCCCTGCGGAAGATCTAGGAGGAGCTGTTTGTTGGGCTGGAGGAACTGCCCTGTGGCGGCTCTTTGAGAGGTTAAGCTGGAGATTGTCATTGCCCAAGGTGAACTGGCTTTCAGTGGTAACCGGGTGGAAACTAGAAAGACGAGTTCAGGTCAGTTATAAATTATAACAGCTCCATGCGGCGCCACACACACATTAAAAAACACAATTAATAATAGAAAATACTCCCTGTAATTGTTGGGCTTTAATTAATGAGGCATAACCTTTGGAGAGAGAGCGGGAAATTATTCATGTATCCGGTCGAAAATATGAATATGCAAATCGATTTCGCCCCCCTGGAGGACAGCACACAATGACAAACCAATGTCTATATTTTCATATTTCGTTTGTTTTTATTCATCATCCCCCGCAGAAGCGCGTGAAAGCAGCCGATATGGAGGGTAAAAAAAACAGCCACAGGTGGTGACGGTTAATAATGCACCAAACTTTCCCGCCAATCCTCGCGGTTTGAGTTTTATTCCGCACATCCATCCCTATATAGTTAAATCAAGTTTGCATAAAAAAAAACGTTTCCCAGCAAGACACGAGGTTGAAGTTAAAACGTGACCTCTTTTTTTTCTGGCTCGAGAGGACGGACGCTGTAATGAACAAACTATCTGACAGGAAAAAACATCTTCAACAAACACGGCCTCGCTGTTTACTAATTCATTTGCGGGATGAAAACTCCTCGCTTTACTCTCCGGCTGCGGTGTTAAATACTCGGCCTTGAGAAATCAGACCATCAGCCTCTGAGCTACGGCAGCTGCAACTAAATTAGTATGCCATTAGCATGTTTTATTTCTTTAGGTGAGGAATTACATTTGAATATTAATTTGACTGCATGTTTAAAGGCAGTGCTTACCGGATCTCCATAAATTAGCTTTAATATGTGGATTAGCCCCTTAGCATCATATGCCAGTGCAAGGGAAGAGACAAGACTGGCGTCTGAAGTGAGTGTTTCTGGATCTGGGATCGCCGAGAGCAGGATGTTGGGATCGTGACCCGTCAGGCCTCGCGCCCTAAAGCCGCGTATGATCCTAAAGTAAAGCGGGTGTTTGTAGCGCTTCTGTCAATGATAGCTAGCACTGCTGAGGCTGGAAAACTGTCACATTCTCAACATTTCAAAATATATAAAGTACACTGCAAAACATGCTGGCCTCCACACAACTCCTTCATGATGTCCCAACACATGTCGAACATAAAACGATTAAGTTGTTCCCAAAAGCTGTGTTGTTATACTAAGGGTGCCTTCACACTCGCACTTTTTGTCCGCACAAGGGTTCATTTGATGTCAGAGCTCAGTAATGGCGTACTCACACTATGTACAGTAGCCTTGAACCGGGCCAAAGCACGCTTGTCCCCCCTCCCGTCTCCCCTGACGGCCCGCACTCACATTACATTCGGGCCTGGGCACGCCTACGTCATCGATGATGCACTGTTCAGAAGAGAAGCGCTCTCGCTCAGCAGATTTCTTTAGTTACATCATTCTAGTTGTTTGGGATGCAGCGACATGCAGTCAAATAATTCGCCGAACAGATCAGCCACTTTTGACGCTCATAAACAATCATGAAGTCCTCGTGCTGCAGGAATCAGGAGGTTTCCTTAAGGTGCAGCTGTCGTGCAGTAAGGGGTTTGCGTCTTTAATAATCTACGTTTACAGTTTGCGTTCATTGAACAGGAAGAATGATTAATAAATCCATGTGAAACAGTCCCGTGAAAGTCACGTCTCGTCTTCAGTTTCGGGCTCAGGCGCGCTTTGCACTCACACTATAAGCGTACCGCGCCAAAACCCAAGTGAACCGCGCTCTGGCACACCTCTTCCAACCGGGCCAGGGCTGGCCAAGTGAACTGTGCCTGAGCCCGATTCAGAGCACTCACACTTCTCAAACGATCCAGGAAACGGGCCTGGGCACTGTTCGGATAGCATAGTGTGAGTAAGCCCTAAGTTTAGCCAAAGTCCCTTTAAGGCAAGTCATATTACTCTGTGGCCATCTTTGAAACTCCTCTCGGGCAGTATGCTCGGGCATTCTGTCTGAACGGAGAAACACCAAATTCTCCAAAAATGTTTGCCAAGCTTACGATTGATCTTTGTCAGCGGGGTCATAAAAAGTATTAAAAGTTGATAAATCAATTATGAGAAAATTAAGGCCCTTAAAGGGTACAAAAAAGTCTTCATGGCATTTTTACGAGGTCTTAAATTTTGTTTGTGTTGCCTGAATTGTTTTACTCCAAAAAAGCATAATTATATTTATTTTCCTTCTAATAATAACAACGGTGTGCTCGATCCACTCAGTTGGCTCGGGCCAGGGTGCGTCCGCCCAAGCTCCTCTGTCCAGGTCATGTCACGTAATTTGTGACAAACGCGCAGTGTTGCCAGATTGGGTGGACTTGAATTTGATTGTGCTGGTAAAAATAGCATAGACAGATAGATTTGAAATGGAGCACCTCCAAGCCACAGAACCCTGATACACCCCCCACCCCCACCCCACCTGGTCTTCACTTATTACCTGGTTATGATCAACTGGGCAGAACCAAATCAACCCCCCCCTCCCCCCAAAAAAGTTAAAGTTTATGTTTAACAGAGAAAGGAAGTCTTCACACTATTCACACTATTTCTTGTCAAAATTTTTCTTCTGGAGAAAGGCTTATTTCATTTAGTTTAACTGTAATAGAAGCAGTTTTTATTTTTTTATATATATTTTTTACAGTTTTACAGGTCAATATTATTAGCACAGGTCAATATTAATATAAATCATGTATACCATAGTTTTTACTTTATATTTAGTTATTTTATTAGATGAAGTTAAATGTACTAAAATATTGAAAACAATTATTTCATTTCAAGTAAAAGTTAATTTCATTTAATGTCATTCGATATACAACTTTGATGTTTTTCTGATTGTTCTGATTTGAAGTTGATTTGAGAGATCATATTTGTAACAAGATCCAATGTAAGCTATTTTTGAAGTCATTGCCCTCCAGACCACATAGAAACACCACAAGCATTTAACAACACATTAAAAATGCTATATTATTTTGCTGTGCTGACAACTCCTGAATATGATGATCAAAGCGGCTGCGTTTCTGAGAATGAGCAGTTCATAATGAATTTGGCTGCAACAGATGCACAGCCGCTAACATCAGCATTTGATGTTTTACTTCATGAACTAGAAAAAACTAAATCTGAACAAGAGTCAATCTGTTTCTCTCTTATTTTAAAACATTTATGATGCAATACATTTTTTTCCAAGGACACAAATACATCTCTAACAGTAGTGTTGACCATTTACTGTAGGTTTATATGTGCACTTTAGGTACTAATATGAACATTTCAGATAAAAATATGTACCCTTTAAGGGTGGCACGGTGGCTCAGTGGGTAGCAAGTTCGCCTCACAGCAAGAAGGTTGCTGGTTCAAGCCGCAGCTGGATCCGTTTGGATGTTCTCCCCGTGTTCGTGTAGGTTCCTTCCGGGTGCTCCGGTTTCCCCCACAGTCCTGTACACTGAAAAAAAGTGTTGCATGCAAAACTGTTGCAAACAATTTATTTGTGTTGAATTAAAAAAAAACAAATTAAATTTAATAATGTTCAACTTAATTTGTTTGTTTAAATTCAGCCCAAATAAATTGTTTACAACCACTTAACGTAAAAAAAATTGAGTAAATTCAAGTAATCAGCTTTGAATAAATATTTTGAGTGTATGTGCTGTAGGTGAATTGGATGAACTAAATTGGCTGTAGTGTATGAGTTTATATGTGTGAATGTGAGTATACATGGATGCTTGCCAGTACTGGGTTGCATCCGCTGCGTAAAACATATGCTGGAATAGTTGGCGGTTCATTCTGCTGTGGTGACCCCTGATAAATAAGGGACAAAGCTGAAGGAAAATTAATAAATGAATGTAATCTTTAATGCTGAACAGAAATTTAAGTAAATGTTTACCAGATTAGCAAAAACTTGTATCTTTTTCAAGATGATGAAAGTGCATGAATGAAATAATACAAATATTTGATTGTCCAAATGTGTTCATTTTCACATCATCTACCGAAAAAGGTATATATTTATATATAATAATTCTTATGAAAATATATTTGATTAAATTTAAGACACTTGAGATTTTGTCTTAGCATATAAGTGAAAATAGGTTTAAGCTAAAGTGTTAAAATGACTAAAAAATAAAACGGAAATAAAAGGAAACATTATAGAAATAAAACGTTTCATTAGCAAATAACAAAAAGTGTTAGTGGTGTTTTTTTTCTTTAAGTAATTTTTCTTTTGGTAGTATAGCTAAAATGACTAAAATAAAGTCAAGTAGACATTACAATCATTCTCTTTAGAAATAATGTTAATATAAACATTTCATTCATTCATTCATTTTCTTTTTGGCTTAGTCCCTTTATTAATCTGGAGTCACCACAGCAGAATTAACCACTAACTTATCCAACATATGTTTTACGCAGCAGATGCCCTTCCAGCCTCAACCAAACACTGGGAAACACCCATAAACTCTCTTTCTCACACATAAACGACCAATTTTAGCTTATTTAATTCACCTATAGCGTTTGGACTGTGGGGGAAACCAGAGCACCCGGAGGAAACCCACACCAACACGGGGAGAACATGCAAACTCCACACAAAAATGCCAACTGAGCTGAGGCTTGAACCAGCGACCTTCTTGCTGTGAGGTGATTGTGCTTCCCACTGAGCAACCATGACGCCCGTAAAAATTTCAAATGAAGATAAAAGACAAAAATGACAAGCACATTATAATTAAACTAAAATCAAACCTGAAAATATGAAATAAATCCTAATTAATAATAGAACATAAATGAATAAAACATATTTTAAAAGTACAAAAATACATGAACCCGCAATTTAAATGTTCAACTCTGTCAGTTACAGTACTTCTTTACTCACAGTAACAAAGTAAAAGGGGAGCACGGTGGCTCAGTGGTTAGCACTGTCGCCTCACAGCAAGAGGGTTGTTAGTTCGAGTTCTGGCTGGGCCAGTTGGCATTCTGTGTGGAGTTTGCATGCTCTCCCTGAGTTTGCATGCTCTCATGCATTTTCAGCCGCAGCCATCTACACTGAAGGTGCCTTCAAGACTGAACTGAAATATGCTGTTTTCAATCAAGGCAACCTGGGTGCTGAAATCTAATTAGGTAAACTGGCAGTGGGCTGGTTATAGAGACCAAAACAAACACGGACATTCCGACACGGAGAACACATTTTCAAAGGATAATAACTAACTTTAGCATTGTTTTTCAGATAAACAAGTGTGTTCACTTAGCGCGTTTTCATAACATACCTGCAAACTTATGGTATTTTTATGCTTTAGAGAAGTCAAAAACGTAATTTTGCACACCAGCACATTTAAAAAGTTGTAAATTGTTGCACAAATAAAATTGTAAGAGTTTATACGAATTGGTCACTTTTCTGACAAATACGTAAAATAGTTATATTTCCTCGCGAATTAGTCAGTGCTTGGTAGCTAATCATGTCCAATTGCTCCTGATA
This sequence comes from Danio aesculapii, assembly GCF_903798145.1. Lineage (NCBI taxonomy): Eukaryota > Metazoa > Chordata > Actinopteri > Cypriniformes > Danionidae > Danio > Danio aesculapii. The sequence continues at coordinate 48,371,333 of NC_079454.1, read as the reverse complement.
ACATTATTAAAACACCAGATATCAGTCTTTACATAATCACTGCGGGCGTTAGCATGCCAGAAACGGACCTGAGTGGACGGCGGTGGTCGAAGCATGAGACAAAACGCAATAATAGCTTGAAATGAAGCTAAGATTGGTTCTAAAGAAAACAAAGGCAACCCAGAGCTGATATATGATTGGGTAAACCTGCAGTGGGCTGGTTAATAAGAAAGAGCTTTATTAGAAAGAGCTTTATTGCCAGGTATGTTCACACATACGAGGAATTTGTTTTGGTGACAGAGCTTCTACAGTGCAACAGGATTACAGAGACAGGACAAAAAACAGATAATAAATATATTTTAAAAAATAGAAGTAGTGAGTGCAAATATACAGATTGACAAGTGTATGTACATGTTTATTACTATATACAACGTTATATGTGCAGCTGTTATGTGCAAATTGGCATGTAAAGTGTGTTGTTAAATAAGTGTATATGTGTATAAAAGTGTTTAGCAAGTAGTGATGTTGGTTCCGCAATTATTATCATCAAGTGTTCATGAGATGGATTGCCTGAGGGAAGAAACTGTTTCTGTGTCGGGCTGTTCTGGTGCGCAGTGCTCTGTAGCGACGACCAGAAGGTAAAAGTTCAAAGAGGCAGTGTGCTGGGTGTGAGGGGTCCAGAGTGATTTTGGCAGCCCTTCTGCTCGCTCTGGATAAATACAGTTCTTGGGGAGTAGGAAGGGTTGTACCAGTGATTCGCTCAGCAGTCCGAACTATTCGACATAGTCTTTGGAGGTCGTATTTAGTAGCTGAGCTAAACCACACAGTTATTGATGTGCAGATGACTGATTCAATGATAGAGACCAAAACAAAGACAGACATTCCGACACAGAATGCACATTTTTTTAAAGCAGAATATCAGACTTTTGCATTGTTTTCAGGTAAACAAGAACGTTCACATAGCATGTTTCTTAAATATCTGCAAATATATTATGGTACTTTCATGCATTAGAAGAGTTTAAAATGTACATTTGCACATTTTGCACACTAGCACATTTACATTTTTGCCTGATTGAAATCGTAACAGATAGCTTGAAAAGATGGCAACCCAGGGCTGAAATATGAGTGGGCTAACAGGCAGTGGGCGGAGTTATACAAATCAAAATAAAGACATTTGAACATAGAAAGCAACATTTTCTAATAAGAATAACTTACTTCAGTATTGTTTTTCAGATAAATATGTTCACTTAGCATATTTCTTAAATATCTGCAAACATATAGTGGGTTTTTATGCTGCAGAAGAGTCAAAAACGTACATTTGCACATTTTGCACACTAGCATATTCAAACATTTTACATTTTTGCCTGAATTAATTAATACCAGTTGACCAATCTTTCCTTGTGAGTTACATTTACACACAGAACAAAGCTAATTATGTCCAGTAGCTTAAGATAAAGTTATTTAAAAATGTCCACTCCTTCCAGGTATCAGTCTTTACATAATCACTCCGGCCGTTAGCATGCCAGAAACTTGGACCTGAGGGGACAGCGGTGGTCGAGGGATGAGACAACACACAGTAATAGCTTGAAATGAAGCTATAATTGGTTCTAAAGAAAACAAAGGCAACCCAGAGCTGAAATATGATTGGGTGAACTGGCAGTGGGCGGAGTTACATAGCTCAAAACATAGACATTTCAACACACAATGCACATTTTTCAAGGGAGAATATCTGACTTTAGCATTGCTTTTCACATACACAAGTAATCCACTTAGTGTGTTTCTTAAATATCTGCAAACTTATGGCATTTTTATGCTATAGAAGATTTAAAAACTTACATTTGCACACCAGCACATTTAAAAACTGTATATTGTTGCATGAATGAAATCATAAGAGTTTATATGACAGATACGTAAAATAGTTGCATTTGCTCGTGAGCTAGTCAGTACTAAGTAGGTAATCATGCCCAGTAGCTTTAGATAAAGTTATTTAAACATGTCCACTCCTTCCAGGTATCAGTCTTTACATAATCACTAGCATGCCAGAAACTTGGACCTGAGGGGACGGCGGTGGTCGAGGGATGAGACAACACACAATAATAGCTTGAAAAGAAGCTGTAATTGGTTCTAAAGAAAACAAAGGCAGAGAAGGAGCGAGATGAAGAGCCTCAGACTGCAGTAGAGGGAGAGCTGAACTGAAGGAGAGGAGATCTGTCTGGATGAGTGTGTTAGAACCGAAGCCTCGGGCCATTCGGAGAGCGAGAACCGTAACCTGCCTAAGGGAAGAGGGACTGGCCTCTGCTAACACAGGTGAGTGCATGCAGTTTTAATACGCCTGTTGTAAACATCATTATACACCCTTAGCACAGGCTTCAGATGTATTTATAAGGCACTAAGCATATCCATGTTTCATGAGGCCTTATTAACAGCTCGTATAGACATGATATTGATGGTTTGGTGTGACTTTTGGCTGCGAGAAGTTTCGAAAAGACTTTGTGGTGAAGTGATTTTGTTAAGCAACATGCATTTGCTACTGGTTGTAACTTTAACAGGTATTTAAAGAGTGGATGGTTAAAGGAACAGTATGTAAGATATATTCATTCAAATATCACAAAAAAAAAACACTTGAACAATGTTATATTTCTGACTTAAGTACTTACGTAATCTCAAAGTATCATCAAACTAAACCCTTGTTTGTTGTTAATATATGCCCTCTAGTGGTGAAAATTACATACTGTCCCTTTAAAGAACTGTATTTATTATTTAACCTTTTGGTGCTGTTTGTGTGGTGGCCAAAATGACCTTTTTTCAATAAATTAATTATTATTTTAATTTATTCATGTCTTTTAGGAGTCATCTTTTTTAGATTTATGCAATAGCTATAATCCATTTCTGACATGGAAAGCTGTTAAATAATTAAATAAGCTCGTAATTCTTGGTGTTTTCAAGTTGGGGAAAGTTAACACAAATCTTTAAGGCTTAAAATTCAATACTATACTAATATACTACACTAAATATTATTAATCAGCAAAATTATTATAACCTAAAGCTGCCGTCACACTGGGCTTTGTGTTTGCGAAATTCTGTCGTACGGCGCTGCGAAAAGGGGCGGGATTAAACAAGATGTTTAGACATTAAAAAAGCCAGCAATTTGCTCCATGTTTTAAATTTCTGTCCAGAGAGGTCCTGTTTTGATCCTCGATTGGTCTCACGCAGTCAAGTGATGCCATTTCGCAGGTCAGAGTTTCGGGTCCTGCGTTTCCGGTCTTACGCATTCGCGTGCGTATGAATGGAAGTCTATGGGAGGAAAAGCCCAGTGTGACCACAGCTTTACTCATAGACAGGTAGCATATTCTTCTTAAAGGCTTTCAATAGCATATATAAAATAGGGTAAGATTAACTTATCTTTAAATTTCTTATATAGATCAATGGTGTTGCCATCGGGCTCTACTGATTTCCTTGTTTTCATCAAATCTATAGCATATTACTTCTAATTTCACATAATAAGACATAAACAATTCTTTATTTTGTTTTAGGTCCACTGTACACTGTTAACATAGGGCTTCCTTTTGGCACAGAAGAGTTTAACTGGCATTTGTGGCTGTAACTATGTATTGTGGTACATGACAAAGGTTTGCCAAAGTTGTCTGAGCCCATGTGCTGTTATCGCATATAGATGAATGAGGATTCTTGATGCAGTGCCGCCTGAGAGATAGAAGATCATGATTTTTCAGCTTAGGCTTGTGCTCTTGACCTTTACACACTGAAATTCCACAGGATTCCTTGGATCATTTATTGATGATATGCACTAGTGATGGTGAAATGAAGCTTTCTGAACCAGTAAAGCGCTCGACTCAATTGTATTGGAAAAAGGTTCGATACTCAAAGCTTTCTAAATCAGAGCTCGATGAGGATCTCTTCTGGTTAAAGTGTGGAAAGCACTGTGTTGCAATAATGTCAAATATTCACAACTGACCAACTCATTCATGTAGTAATACAACAACAGTAAAATAAACAAATAACTCAATTACTGTAGTTTTTACACATAAGGTATATTACATTACACCACAGATGACTGTAGTAAAATCCAAGGTATTCAAAAGTATTTAAATCTTATTACAATTAGTCATTTACCCACCCACTAGTTCCAAGCGGGGATCGAACCAGCAATTCCTGTATGGGAGACGAATTCTCTAAGGAGGAGGCCATGTGAGTGAGGCTTTCGGGCTGCACTCGCCAGCTGGTCTCCGTTAACCACTATACTACGATATGAGTGATTTTCTTTACAGATAGTTGTAAAAAATACGCTAATACACTTTAGAATGGTTCAAAAGCTTTTTACTATAAATTACTATTGTATTTTAGTTTAATTACTGGTGTGTGGGACCGGTGCAGTGCTTTGAAACAGTAGAAAGAAATGTATGTAATCGACGCCTAATCTCTCGCTATACACTTTACTAACCCATGAGGGTGTTTAAATCTTTGAATCAAAATTCGAAGCAGTCACGTAGGTATAGGCGAAAGTGAAGCTTCGGATGTCACTGATCACGTGATGGCAAAACGAATCAAGCTCCGGCACACTGCGAGATGTATGGTTTTTTTGATACATGCTTCGAAGCCTCGGCGCACAACGTCATATCACTAAAATGCACTGTTGAAGGTGAAATATCCAAATGCCTTCCTCTCTTTTTTTAAGGAACATTATTTATAAACGTTTCAATAATTTTCTCATATACTTGTTGGCAAGCTGGTGATCTTCGGCCCATCTTTGCTCCTAAAAGACTAGACCTTTCTTGGATGCTGCTTTTGTACCAAATCATTATTATAATCACCTGTTGACATCACCTGTTTCAAATCATATCATTATTCAACCCATTTACCTGATTACTAGCCCTAAATTGCTCCTGTGAAACTTTTTTGAAATGTGAGAACCAAAATGGGAATACGTGTTTATTTGGATTTTTGTAATCATGAGGAACACATTAAATAATGTTTGTTGTATTGTCTGCAATGCCATACAAGTCAAAGTATATTAAGAAATCAATACTTTCGTTTTTAATTTGTGTTTTCCATACTGTCCCAACTGATTTGCAGTTGTACATTGTTAGAAGTGCTTTAGAAATAAAGATGAAGTGAGTTGAATAAGAGACACTCATTTATCTACTGGTTCATCTGTGTCAGCTTCACTGAAAAAAAATGATTTGCTTGAGAATCACTGGATCTTAAGCAGGTCGTTTGTACAAGATAAACACAGGATTTCCTCTAACCAACAGGGTTGATTTTAAACTTAAAATCTTTTTGACTGTCGATTACAGAAATCTTAAATATTGATGGACAGACTAACAGCAAAGTCCCTCTCCAGAGGAAATCTCAGCTCTCTTTTAATTCACATCTTGATAAGCTTCAGTCTTTAGCCAGTTTTATATTTTGGATGATGAGGTTTGTTCATTCGCCAGGAAAACAAAATGCACTGTAGGTGAGGAAGAATTGATTTAGCCGTAAATCAATCCAACAAACACATGCACTCATTATTTAGTAAACAGTGAGGCTTGTAAAGAAGACTACCAACATGGAAAGAACCTATATGAGAATGTATACGCATATATGAAACCTACAGTATATGCAGTATATATGCACATATATGATAACATATATGCTGTATATATGCCACATATAGCAGAAATGAGGTGCATATATGTGCATATACAGGCCAAATAGGTCTCCTGTATTGCTTCTTCATATCCACATACTGTATAAGCCCTTTATGTTCATACATGATATGTCTCTTATATAGCTCATATCTCACTTTGGCAACTGTCATGCATGATGCCTTCCCTATAGGTCATATTTTCAATTATCAAGGCAATAACTATAAGAACTAACTTTAAAAAATGCAAAAACTTATGTATGTGCCACTTAAATTTGGTATCACTTGTAATTGGCATGTTATGGATTTTAACTATGGCAAATAAGTGAGAGGAGATGGAAAGGACGTCTACACATTTTCCTGAAACAAAAGGTCAATTCTTTCTTGTATGAAACTAGTGGAAAACAAAGAAATGTATAACAAAATGGTCATTTTTTTCTTTATTGTGTTATTTTTTGTCTTGTACTATATTTATTCCTTGTACTATTTGATTAAGTAAATAAAAATATATATTTTTTTAAATAATGTTGTCTAGAAACTGTGTTTTAAGAATTTTACTAACATATAGGTGAACATGTATGTACCCATATATGTGCACATATATATAATATAGGAAAACGGCCAATTTTAATTATGTCACATATATCAAAGACCTATATAAAAACCTATATTAAAACATATATGTTTATATAGGTTCTTTCCATGTGGGTAGCATCTATTGCTCCTAATTAGATTTAAACAACCTCATTGATGTTAAACTTTCACACACAAGTTGCATCTGCACAGAAGACACACTTTTTAAAAGTATTTGTGGTAAAATCGAACCTATAACATTGCAATTGCTTATTTGCAGCCTACTTTTTAATCCTGTGGCAAGCTAACTTTTTTTGAAGCTCTTTTTGAACTCTTGTAATTTGCTAAAACCTTTCCTAAGCTTAATCATTTATTTTAGGAATTTGTACTAGCCTAGAGTGCCGTCTGCTCTTGAAAACTAGCCTAGAGTGTTGTCTGCTATTTAAAACTAAGCTTAGAATTGATTAACGAGACAATAATTTTAATAATCTTAGAATCGGTACAGAATTGATTCTCATATTATTTTTCACCATAGCTCTAGTACTGCATGAGACTAGAAATGGTAACCCGTGCACGTCATAATTTTGCCAAGTATGATATTGATCCTGGAATACCGGCAACTAGCTTTCTGCAACTCTCACATAGTCGCTCACTGAAACTAAGCAGGGCTGCACCCGGTCAGTACCTTGATTGGAGACCACATGGGAAAGCTTGGTTGCTGCCGGAATTGGTGTTAGTGAGACCAACAGGGGATGCTCAACCTGTTGTCTGTGTGGGTCCTAACGCCCTAGTATATTGATGGGGACTCTATACTGCTCAGTGAGCGTCTTCCTTCCGATGAGACATTAAACGAAGTTCCTGTCTCTCTGGTTGTTAAAAATCCCAGGATGTCCTTCAAAAAGAGTAGGGGTTTAACCCTGGCATCCTGGCCAAATTTGCCCACTGGCCGTTGTCCATGCATAATGTGTGATTCAGTGCATATTACATGCATCATTCATTTTTGCAATACTTCAAAATATATGATATATGTTGCATACATGTGACATGACATATATACAAGAACCGGCCACTTTATTAGGTACACATGTCCAACAGCTCATTAACCCAAATTTCTAATCAGTCAATCACATCGCAGCAACTCTAGGCAAACTGAGGCTACAATTCACACAGACTTACCAAAACTGGACAATAGATGATTGGAAAAACGTTGCCTGGTCTGATGAGTCTCGATTTCTGCTGCGACATTCAGATGGTAGGGTCAGAATTTGGCATCAACAACATAAAAGCATGGATCCATCCTACGTTATATCAACGGCTCAGGCTGGTGGTGGGGTAATGGTGTAGGGGATATTTTCTTAGCACAATTTGTACCCATTTGTACCAATTGAGCATCGTGTCAATGCTACAGCCTACCTGAGTATTGTTGCTGACCATGTCCATCCCTTTATGACCACAGTGTCTCCATCTTCTGATGGCTACTTCCAGCAGGATAACGTGCCATATCATAGAGCGCAAATCCTCTCAGACTAGTTTCTTGAACATGACAATGAGTTCACTGTAGTCAAATGGCCTCCACAGTCATCAGATCTCAATCCAATAAAGCTCTTTTGGGATGTGATTGAATGGGAGATTCACATCATGGATGTGCAGCCGACAAATTTGCAGCAACTGTGAGATACTATCATGTCAATATAGAGCAAAATCTCTGAGGAATATTTCCAGTACCTTGTTAAACCCATGAAGGATTAAGGCAGTTCTGAAGGCAAAAGAGGGTCCAACCTGGTACCTAATAAAGTGGCCAGTGAGTGTATGTAAAATGCAAATATGAACTTGTATGTAAATTATATAATTTGCATATAATTCCATGTATCAGATTTCTATATGGGTAACTAAACAACTCCCATTATGGAATTGATTCTGAACATTGACTCTTGATTCTCAACACATTGGAATGGAGGAATCGATTTGTTTTTGGAAGTGACTCTCAACCCTAGTTTTGTCTATTAGTTATCAGTTTTAAAAAATCAGTTGTCGAGTGAAAATCTGAGCTAAAACATGCAGTGTGAACTGTGCATAAGGGTCAACCATTCAAAACAGCAGAACTGGCAAATTTTCTTTTAAAAAAGCACTGCCATGTGTTTTTATGCACTATATTAGACATTCAGATGCTGCGATTGTGGAGTCAAGGTCTGAACCCTCTCTCAGCAGACACCCGCTCTGCATGTATCATTATCATAATGAGCACAAGCGCATAATTTACAGTTTCTTTAACTTTAATTAACACCACCACAAACAATAATATGAATAATAAATCACTGGCTTCAATTTAATTTCCTTATGTTGCAACAGATTTCCTCCGACTTTCACTTTTTAGGTTGTTTTAGGGGAATGTTTTGGCCCCTTCCACCAAAATGCATTCGCACACACACACACACACACACCTTTATGCGCTATATTGCACTGTTCTCTCCAGCATGTAAGATTTATTCTCACATGTATCTTTAATTCCTCCATCAGAGCGGAGTGCAGTTTGAGTTGAGAGGGAGGCAGGAGGCTCAAAGCAGACGTGTCAAACCAAAGTAACAACCTTAAAAAACGATTTCTCATCAAATTAGGCTGCAGTCCCGTGTCCCACGGTACCTCAAATAAAAAGCAACCATCAATTATGAATATGACCCTCCTTCCTGACTGGAGTTATATATATAAATGTGTGTGTGTGTGTAGCATTTAGACTCTCAGGCTCATATTAGCTGCAGCTCCTCCCAGGTGTGCTGCTGAACATTTAATGACGTCCTCAGGGCAAAACACTTAAGGGTTAACCAGTCCGCAACATCTCAGAAACACACACACTCACACACACACACACACATAGACACACACAAATTGACCCCTCTAGCTTCCTTGGGTCAGTTTTCCCTGGGTTGGATATCGGTAGGAAATTCAGCTAGTCGGTTTCAACAGATTCCTCTCAACCACAGTCTCCATAACCGAGGCCTTCATGGATAAATCACGAAGGTTATTTTTAAGGCAGCACAGGTTTTTTTTTGTTTGTTTTGCTGGTTGTTTGTGTAAGGTGGCTTTTACTGTAGCAAATATATTTGACATAGGCAATATATTTGAGTGATTTCCATTATCAAAGTGATAAGAGTTTAAATTTACACACCATTTACAAACTCTCATGTGTAATAATAAAAAAAAGACAATCATATTGGAACCTGATAGCCATAGACGTCCATACACTGCAAAAACTTACTTTCTTTTTTAGAGTTTTTGTCTTGTTTCTTGTCTAAATATGTAAAAACTCTTAAATCAAGAAGCATTTTCTAGACAAGCAAAACATAATGTCTTGTTTTAAGAAATAATATGCCAAAATGAAGTTAGTTTTTCCTTAAAACAACAAAAAATCTCCCAATGGGGTAAGCAAAGTATGCTTATATAACAGTGCATCTGGAAGTGTTTACAGCGCTTCACATTTTCCATATTTTTTTATGTTATAGTCTTATTCCAAAATGGATTAAATTCATTTATTTTCTCAAAATTCTCCACACAATACCCCATAATGACAATGTGAAAAAAGAGTTTTTTAAATTGTTGCAAATTTATTAAGTGATGTTTTATAAACAAATTTGGGGAGGAGCACGCGCAGAAGTTTCAGTATCAAATACGTCATTGACAATTCTATTATCCAATCAGTTCTTGACCAAACCCCTATATATACCAAAGCTGTCTTACCTGCAGCATCCTACGACTTTAGCATCCCTCCACCACCCCATCACCTCACCTATTAAACATTACAATCCTGGGGGGAGCGTTCTGGAGCCGGGCTAGATACTTCGCTCGAATCCCAATTCCTCTCTGTTTCCTGATAAGAGGAATAACTCGAGTTTGGGTGTCTTCCCCGAGCTCAGAGCCCTCTCCCCGGACAGCACGCAAAATACGCTTTATTCTGAAACTATTGCAAGTGTGAACTCGTGAATCCAACACAATCTCATGGCAATTCGTAACTTTTTGATTTAGTGGCTAATTCATATGAATTCGTACGATCTAATACGTACAATTTAGTACGATTTGCTCATCTGCCAATGACGGTTGGGTTTAGAGGTGGGGTTAGGTGCCACGCCTCCTTTTTAAAATCGTACAATTTCGTACGACTGAACTTGTACGAATTAACCACTAAACTGTCAAAACGTAAAATACTTACGTTTTCTCATGAGATCAGGCTGCGTGAATCACACGTACAGCAGTATTCACAGCCTTTGCTCAATACTTTGTTGATGCACCTTTGGCAGAAATTACAGCCTCAAGTCTAAAAAAATATGGAAAATGTGAATCGGCATGAATACTTTCCAGATGCACTGTAATATAAGCATACTTTGCTTACCCAAAACGGATTACTCCAAATTCATTTATTTCCTCATAATTTCCACAAAAAGACTTGAGGCTGTAATTGCTGCCAAAGGTGTATCAACAAAGTATTAAGCAAAGGCTGGGAATCCTTATGTAGATGTGATTTTTCAGCTTTTTTATTTTTAATAAATTTGCAACAATTTCTAAAACTCTTTTTTCACATTGTCATTATGGGGTATTGTGTGTAGAATGTTAAGGAAATAAATTTATTTAATCCATTTTGGAATAAGGCTGTAACATAAAAAAATGTGGAAAAAGTGAAGCGCTATCAATACCTTCTGAATGCACTGTATGTCCAAAAAAAAAGAGTTTTTGCTTACCCCATTGGCAGATTATTTATTGGTTAGTTTCAAGGAAAAACTCACTTAAATTTGCCATATTTTAAAGCACGAGCACACATTGAGTCCTATCATACACCCTGCGCAATAAGCCACACAAGACACGTATGGCGTGAGCCTTATGATATGCAAGCTTTGGGACATACTTCTTCCTCAGTAATGGACCATTATTTTGCTTGGTTATGTTACATCTTGTCACATCATCCACATCTGTTTGATTTTTAATTCTCTACCATATTGAAGATGCAGCAGCAGTCATTTGTGGGTATTTCTTGCAGATAAATCTCTTCAGCCTAAGTATGCATTGAGACGTTACTGACCAAACATATCTATATAAAAGTTCATATTATTGTTGCAGATGAAATATAACACAATATTTTCCAGTAGGTTTGATATTAATCATCATTCATTCAAATTACTTTTCTTTACTGTCAGTTTGTAGTTTTTAAACATTTTTACTCATGTTTGTTGTTAAAATCAAATTTATGTGCAACATGCAATGCATTGTGGGTAATATTATCCATTACAGGGTGTGTTTCACTCCACTTTTAGGCATGTACTTGCATACTTCCCTTCCCTTATTCCCTCAGGGAATCTCCGAAGACATTTTAAAGTGCGTTCCCTTTCATCAAGGGATTAAGGGAAGTTTACATGGAGATACCCTCGATTTTGAGCGAGGGAGCGAGTCGGCTTCACACGTCCACTCCAGCACCTCAGTTGAAGTCAGAATCATTGTGACTTGACAACTACTGTATATATGTCCCAGAATGTGACGTAACAACTTGGGTGTAATTCCTAAGTGCTCAATGGTTTAGGGCAGGCATGGGCAAACTCGATCCTCGAGGGCCGGTGTCCCTGCAGAGTTTTGCTCCAACACTAATCAAACACACCTGAATACCCTAATTAGTGTCTTCAAGATCACTAGAAAGCTACAAGCAGGTGTGTTTGATTAGGGGTTGGTGCAAAACTATGCAGGGACACCGGCCCTCCAGGATCGAGTTTGCCCATCCCTGGTTTAGGGCATTTCATTTTAACCCATTTATATATTCAAGAGTAGTGGACACTTGTATAATGTAATCAATTATGTACATCAGAGGGAATGAGATGGAGGGAAGTTAGCAAGTGAAGGGCAAAACAAATTGAACTGGAATGCAGCCAGAGTAAGCATGGATCTGCACTTAGTAGTAGACCATCCCAACTTTGTAATACTCATATCAACATACTATGATTTGGGCACTAATTCTATTTTCGAATACTAGGACAGACAGCATGCAAGTTGAGTCAGAATTAATTAATTAAAAAAAATATTAAAAACTGCTTTTATTCTAGCCGAAATAAACCAAATAAGACTTTCTCCGGAAGAAAAAATATTATAGGAAATACTGTGAAAAATTCCTTGATCTGTTAAACATCACATGGGAAATATTTGAATAAGAAATTCACAGGAGGGCGAATAATTTAGACCTCAACTAATTATGATGGAGAAAAAGCAGATATGCTTTTTTAGACTCACATCTTATGACGTTGATCCCTAAAATTGTAACTAGCAGAATCATGACTTCAACTATCAGTGATGGGAATAATGGGGCTATAAATAAACGGCGATACTTGTTTCAGTAACAAGTAATCAAATGAATTACCGTTTCCACCGTTACAACACTGTTACCATTACTGACAATAAAATGCGTGTTACTATAATTGAGAACACTGAATCGGTTTGCATGCGAGCAGCGTCTTTCTCAGCCATAGGACTTCTTTTTCTTTAGGGTGTGTTTGTGTGTGTGTGTGTTCAGGGCTGGGGCGGGACACATGACCAAACAGTGATGATGATTGGTGTATCTGTGAACGTGGTGTAATTGAGAACATGATGAGTACATTTCCATTGTTTGCCAACCAGAGTCAGAATAGAGTGTTAGGCATGGGCCGGTATAAGATTCTGATGGTATGATAACCTTGGATAAAAATATCACGATTTCACGGTATGACGTTATTGTGGTTACTGCTTTAAAATATATTCTTTTGAAATGTCTGAGTAAAAAATAAAAACTTTTTTCCCCATTGAACACAGAATGTTTTATTTTGAGAAACATTTATAATATTTTGGAGCAGTAAACATGTCAGGCTAAAAAATTAAAATGAACCATTGACTTCTGCCATTGTTTTAAGAACAGATAAAAAAAAAAAAATTAAAACAGCATCTTTGGATATGTTTTCTGCTGGAGATACTGTTGTCCTAAAAAAAATAAATAAATAAAACATAAATAAAAAATCTTATGTAAAGGTATTACAGATACTTTAGAAAGGTGGTTACAGAAAGGTGGTTTTAAATCCTTGACTTTTGCAACCCGTGGTGTATCTTGAAAACAGTTATTGTCCCATGCCTAGTGCAGGTGTTCACACAAAAAGAACATGCACAAATTACATGAAACTCCAACACAATCTCACGGCAATTCGTAACTTTTTGATTTAGTGGCTAATTTGTACGATCTAATTTGTACAATTTAGTACGATTTGCTCATCCGCCAATGACGGTTGGGTTTAGGGGTGGGGTTTGGTACCATGCCTCCTTTTTAAAATCGTACAATTTCGTACGACTGAACTCGTACGAATTAGCCACTAAACTGTCAAAACGTAAAATACTTACGTTTTCTCGTGAGATCAGGCTGGAAACTCCAGAGGAAACCTGGATAGTGTGGTGACGCAATAATGTTAATCGAATTATGTGCTATAACATGTAAAACGGGATCATGAAAGGAACGTTAAAAAAGTAACTCCTGTAAACGCCTTAATCATATTATTGTCTTATTCAGATTAAGGTAAATAATTCGATTACTGATGTCCATGTAAATGTAATCATTGTCCCACAACAACATTAAAATAGTGTCGATTAGGGTATGTGTTTTATATTTATTTTATAGTCATATATAAACAAATGAGATGTTTTTAAGTAACGCAATAGTTACTTGCCTTGGTAATTAGTTACTTTTATAATTATGTAACTCAGTTAGTATTTGTTAGAAGTAACTAGTAACTATAACTAATTACTCTTTTAAAGGAACGAGCCCAACACTGGTCACTATACGTGGTGTTACTCAAGCAAGCGAAGCGTAGCGTAGCTGTAGTTTAAGCAGACGCTGATTCTCTTAGACATAAACAGACCGTACAAGCTGATCTTCATCTCTGTCGTGCATTTTTCAAACTCCACCAGTTTTCAGCTTTTCATAAACATCTGCATCAGAGGTCCCACGAGGGCACCTGGTCTTTTCTGCAGGAAACACCAGAACACACACACACACACACACATTCTTTCTGCTTGGCGTGGCCCCCCTTGCCATACTTTCTTCCGCCTGAGTTTCCATAGCAGTGGCCAATCAGATGGCAGGGTAGTGGCGCAGACTGGCAGATTTGAGCGGCTGACGCTGACACGGCCCGTCACCGTGGAAACCCCCGCAGGCACTGTAGCGGTGGGGGGGCAGTGAGTGTGTGTGTATGTGTGTGTGTGTGTGTCGTCTGGCTGAGCTGGATGCTAAATGGCCTGCTGTCTGTCAGAGCGCACCCATCATCCTCTGCATGAGTTCAGTGGTTTTAGCGTGTCACCCTGAGCGCTTGAGTGACATTTCACATACTGAACAATATTTGTGTAAGTAGTTCTGAATCATTGTTTAAATGCAGAGATGTCGGTCTGGGATAAACGTCTGTCTGAATGTGTGTGTGTGCGTTTGATAAGGTGGTGGGGTCTCAGGAAATCTTTGACTGACTTGGCTCAGACCAATATTTACATGACAGACAACATTTTGGGTTGTTCATTCATTTTCCTTCAGCTTAGTCCCTTTATTTATCAGGGGTCGCCACAGCGGAATGAACCACCAACCTATCCGGCATGTGTTTTATACAGCGGATGCCCTTCCAGCTGCAACCCAGTACTTGGAAACACCCATACACTCTCATTCACACACATACACCACTGCCAATTTAGTTTATTCAATTCACCTATAGTGCATGTGTTTGGTCTGTGGGGGAAACCGGAGCACCCGGAGAAAACCCACGCCAACACAGGGAGAACATGCAAACTCTACACAGAAACGCCAACGGGCCCAGCTCGGACCTAAACCAGGGATCTTTTTACTGTGAGGCGACAGTGCTAACCATTGAGTCACCCTTGCAATATATGCACTTTATATGATGGTATGAATATTATTTCACAAGATAACTTCAGTAACTATTCGAAAATAATTAATTATTTTCCTTTGATTGGGATTTTGTAGGTGGTTCATTTGCATAAAATATACAAAAATTACCCAAAAAACTAATTACAGCATGGATGAAAACATTAGCAAAATGATAGAAATTAAGTAAATATACACATTTTGGTGGTGTATTAGGATACAGAAATCAATAACCAAATAATTATAATAATAATTCCTTACATTTATATAGCACTTTTCTAGACACTCAAAGCTCTTTACATATTTTTGGGGGGGGAATCTCCTCATCAACCAGCGTGCAGCATCCATCTGGATTACAAGATGGCAGCCATTTTGCGCCAGACCACACACCACACAACCGCTGATTGGTGGAGAGGAGACAGAATGATGAAGCCAATTATGATAAAAGGATGGTTATAAGGCCATGATGGACAGAGGCCAGTGGAAAAATTTGGCTAGGGTGCTGGGGTTAAACCCCCTTTTTTTTTTTTCGAAGGACATCCTGGGATTTTTAAT
The DNA here is from genome assembly GCF_903798145.1 of Danio aesculapii. Lineage (NCBI taxonomy): Eukaryota > Metazoa > Chordata > Actinopteri > Cypriniformes > Danionidae > Danio > Danio aesculapii. Next base: position 48,355,671 of record NC_079454.1, on the reverse strand, counting down.
GACCAAAGAGAGTCAGGACCTCGGTTTGACGTCTCATCTGAAATACGACGCTCTCTGAGCAGTATAGAGTCCCCATCAATATCCTGGGGCATTAGGACCCACACAGATCGCAGGTTGAGCGCCCCCTGCTGGTCTCACTAACACCAAACTTAATGTAATATAAATGTAAGATAACTGCATGGAGTCTTCGTTGTATAAATAAATGTAAATTTTTTGTTAAAGTGGCAGACTTTATCACTTCTTGTGCCCAAATATTTTAAGTTCACTTGAAATCTTTGTCACGAGCCTTGAAAACACATAAAAAATCCTTCACACCATTATATTAGGGTTAGGGCGACGTGGTGGCGCAGTGGGTAGCACGATCGCCTCACAGCAAGAAGGTCACTGTTTCGAGTCCCTGCTGGTTCAGTTGGCAATTCTTTGTGGAGTTTGCATGTTCTCCTCGTGTTGGCGTGGGTTTCCTCCAGGTGCTCTGGTTTCCCCCACAGTCCAAACACATGCACTGTAGGTGAATTGAACATACAGGAGTAGCCAGAATCATTAGCCCTCCTGAATTATTTGCCCCCCTGTATATTTTTCCCTCAATTTCTTTGAACAGGAAGGAGAGTTTTTTTCCAACACATTTCTAAACATAATAGTTTTAATAATTCATCTCTAATAACTGATTTCTTTTATCTTTGCTATGATGACAGTACATAATATTTGACTAGATGTTTTTCAAGATACTAGTAAACAGATTAAAGTGACATTTTGGTCCAATCCCAATTCTACCCCTTTGCCCTTCCCCTTACCCCTTACCCTTAAAATTCAACAATTTACTCTGGGCAAATTTACTACCCTTTTGTTATGTTAGGGGCTGTTTTTGCCCTATTGGCTTTCGTTATAATATTCAGCTTAAAGGGACATTTGCCATGATGACAGTACATAATATATTATCACCCACTGGATCGCTCTTCTGGGTCTGGTGCCTTTATACATAAGTTCCCTTCTTCATAGGTCAAAAAGCCAGTATGTGCTACGTTCAAGTGAATCTTTTCATCGAAGGTTCGAACTGAAACGGGAAGGCAAGCCTTTAGTCATGCCGCCCCCTCATCCTGCAATACTCTTCAGTCTGAACTAAAAATGTCTGAGCTTATCCCAATTAAATCATTTCGCTTTATCCTTTTTAACAAACAACAACAGTCCATTTCTCAATGTATGTGTTTTTAACATATTGTAATGTGGTATAGCTGAATAACTGTATTTTTTATATTATCTTTACTTTTTCTTTATTATAATTATGTTTCATAAGTCGTGTGTTGTGTACCTCTTGGCCAGGTCACCCTTGTAAATGAGATCTTGATATCAATGGATTAAATAAAGAAACATATACATTTATTTGCATTTATACATTCATTTATTTATAAAGCAAACAATTATTTGTTCTGTAGACAATTGAAAAAGAAACATAGCTTAAAGGGCCAAATGATATTGACCTTAAAATGGTTTTAAAAAAAATTAAAACTGCTTTTATTCTAGTCGAAATAAAACAAATAAGACTTTCTCCAGAAGAAAAAATATTATAGGAAATACTGTGAAAATTTTCTTGCTCCTTTAAACATAATTTGGGAAATATTTGAAAAAGAAATTCACAGGAGGGTGAATAATTTTGACTTCCACTGTATATGGCCAAATGTATATAAAAACTCAGAATAAATCATAAATATATGAGTTTTGATCTTATTTGTCACATTTTCTGCAGGGATTTGTTTTTCCATTAATGTGTGTGTATATATATATATATATATATATATATATATATATATATATATATATATATATATATATATATATATATATATATATATATATATATATATATATATATATACAGTTGAAGTCAGAATTATTAGAATCATTTTATTTTCTTTTTTAAATATTTCCCAAATGATGTTTAACACAGCAAGCAAATTTTCACAGTATTTCTGATAATATTTTTTCTTCTGGAGAAAGTCTAATATGTTTTATTTCGGCTAGAATAAAAGCAGTTTTTAATTTTTTAAACACCATTTTAAGGTCAAAATTATTATCCCCTTTAAGCTAACTTTTTTTTCGATAGTTTACAGAACAAACCATCATTATACAATAACTTGCCTAATTACACTAACCTGCCTAGTTAACCTAATTAACCTAGTTAAGCCTTTAAATGTCACTTTAAGCTGTATAGAAGTGTCTTGAAAAATATCTAGTCAAATATTATTTACTGTCATCATGGCAAAGATAAAATAAATCAGTTATTAGAAATGAGTTATTAAAACTATTATGTTTAGAAATGTGTTGAAAAAAATCTTCTCTCCGTTAAACAGAAGTTGGGAAAAAAATAAACAGGGGGGTTAATAATTCAGACTTTAACTGTAAATATAGACTAATAAAAAAATCACTGCAGAAAATGTGACAAAATAAGATGAAACTAAAATATTCTGATCCATATACTGATCCATATTCAGATGTTTTTTTCTGTGTGTGTGTGTGTGTGTGTGTGTGTGTGTGTTTTCAGATTTTCATGTGACCTGGATACGGTTTCATGAGATTCACGGCTCTAGATACATGTATGTATGAGTATATGTGTGTTTGTGTTTGTGTGTGTGTGTGCGGGGGGCTTCGGCATGTCAATAATGTCAGATTTTCAGGCGATGGAGGCTTTGCAGCATTTCTCCAGTTGTGTTTATACGCTCCTCTCGTCTCTCTGCCAGCATCACTCTCAGCTCATCCCCATCTCTCTGTCATTCCCCATACATCTCCTCGACTCCATACATTCACTCTACAGTACTGTATATCCACCGGTGGAGTTCAGCTCGCCGCCATTAATTCAACTCGGCTTCATTAAACCTGACCACTGGAGAATAAGAGTCCGCTTTCTGGCCCAGAACCGCGCTGTGTGTGAGGAAGACTGAATTAGTGTTTGCATTTATGTGAGGATTGAGGAAATAATTCATGTGGATACAGTAGGAATGTGTGTGTGAGTGTGTGTTTGGCTCTTGGCAGCTCATTACAGCTCAGCAGGTAATTGGCCAGACAGGTCGCCCCAAGGAACCCTGGGAACAGAGCTGGGGGGCAGGAAATGAGCAGTGACCGCAGCAGACCACTCTAGTGTGTGTGTGTGTGTGTTTCATGACCGCACTGGTAATATGGTTAGCGTTCAGTAACTCGAGCATGGCCGCCGCAGTGACCGCTTACTGCTCTGTGATTACATACACTCATCATACTTAAGGATTAAAACACACACACTTAATGTTCAGTTGGGGTTTAAAGGCATTTTCACAACAAGGATGGTGACTACACTCAAAAAAATGATTGTTGCTGCTTGTTCAAACTGATTGTTTAACCCTTGTGTGCTGCTGGGGGTGTTTTCCTCCACTCTACACTCATAAATATAGGTACATGAGCTGTCACTGGGCTGGTACCTTTTCAAAAGGTACAAATTTGTAAGGCAAGGCAAGGCAAGTTTATTTATATAGCACATTTCATACACAGTGGCAATTCAAAGTGCTTTACATAAACAGGAATAAAAGAAACAAGTATAAGAAAAATAAAAACAAATAATAAAAATGGTTAAAAAAAATTAAATAAGCATAAAAACAGATAAAATGTGTTATAAAAGAATGAAAAAGAAGGGAAAAACATAATAGTGTGATCTGTTGGACGTAGCACAGTGCCCATTTAGTAAAGGCACAGCTAAACAGATGTGTTTTCAGTCTTGATTTGAATGTGCCTAATGTTGGAGCACATCTGATCATTTCTGGAAGCTGATTCCAGCAGTGAGGGGCGCTGTTAGTAGCTGAAAGCTGATTCACCCTGCTTTGACTGAACTCTTGGAATTTCTAGTTTATTTGATCCTAAAGATCTGAGTGATCTGTTAGGTTTGTATTCAGTGAGCATATCTGTAATGTATTGAGGTCCTAGGCCATTTAGTGATTTATAGACCAGTAATAATACTTTAAAATCTATTCTGAATGTAACTGGGAGCCAGTGTAAAGACCTGAGGACAGGTGTGATGTGCTCAGATTTCCTAGTTCAGGTCAGAATTCTGGCCGCAGCGTTCTGGATGAGCTGTAGCTGTCTGACTGTCTTTTTGGGGAGGCCAGTGAGGAGGCCGTTAAAGTAATCCACCCTGCTGCTGATAAAGGCATGAACAAGTTTCTCTAAGTCTTCACTGGAAACAAAGCATCTAATTCTTGCAATGTTTTTGAGATGATAGTATGCTGATTTACTAACTGCTTTGACATGAATACTGAAACTCAGATCTGACTCCAGAGTCACACCAAGATTTTTGACCTTATTTTTTGTTGTTTGACCCTTAGAGCCAAGGTACGCATTCACCTTGAGAACCTCATCTCTGTTCCCAAACGCAATCACTTCAGTTTTCTCTTTGTTTAACTGAAGAAAGTTTTGCCACATCCAAATGTTAATTTCATCAATGCATTGGCAGAGGGTGTCAATGGGGCTGTAGTCATTAGGCAGTAAGGCTAGGTAGATCTGAGTTTCATCAGCATAGCTGTGGTAGGAGATTTGGTTTTTTCTCATTATTTGGCTCAGAGGGAGCATATAAAGGTTGAACAGGAGAGGTGCCAGAATCGAGCCTTGTGGGACTCCACATGTCATGGGTGTCCACCTCGACCTATGATCACCTATACAGTAGGAAACCTAAAAGGTCCATATTAATACCTCAATGGTACATATTACAGATTTTTACAATGGCTATGATAGTTTTTTTCAAAACATTTAACATGTAAACTCTTAACACAGCACAACATCCGTCTTTGTAGGCTGTACAATTAACACCTTTCTTTTTGCTTTGACACAAAATGCATCCAGTTAACACCAATTTTAAATGCTTGAACTTCTTTTACACATAAACTCAACCAAGACCAAAACAATGTAGCTTTACAGTCAAATTTACAAATGCTTTCACACTGCATGTCAGAAGAGATAACATCATGATCTAAACAGAACTTTTATAGGCTGAAGTAAAGTGAAAAGCTGCTCATATTGTGAATTGAAACACAAATATATTCCCTGTATTTTATTCCATTGCCAATGAGAAACAGCTCATTGCAGTTATGTGTATATATATATACAGCTGATTCCCATCTAGAAACCACACTCGTGTTGAGGTTTTTCCAATCACATGATCATATGTTCTAAAAGAGGACTCTTTAGGTTTTTGATAGGAACAGTGAGTGCATCAAAGAACTCCGTCACCGATACGTCCAGGTAAGATTATGCAATACAGTCATTACTGTACATACACAGTGTGTTTTGAGGTAAACTACTCTATAAATCTGGAGTTCATTAGTACATACACTAGAAATGCAGTACAGTACAGCATTTACATACACTGTCTACTTACTTTCAGAGAGTGAGTTGGAGGCCAATTAAGTCACACATGAAATTATCTATGTTGACGAGGCTGGCTTCAACTTAGTGAAAAGGCGTCATCGTAGGAGAAACATAATAGGCCAAAGGGCCACAGTTACTGTGCCGGGCCAGAGAAAAAGAAGCCGATACTCTTCCTGAGGTCCTCAGACTATGCAGAGTCACTGATTCGATCCAAGACCAAAGAGAAGATGATCCCAAGGTTTCCATATCCTGGACCAGGTCGTATCCTGAGCAGCTACTGTGGTGGTCATGGAGGAGTGGAGAACATGAGACTGATTCCTGTGGTGCTCCAGGGACAGACGAGTCTTCGCTGAGGCCAGCTTTCAGCCTCCGCCGCTGAGACTGCAGCTCTGCACAAGACGTTTGGCCAGCGGAGAAATTAAAATGGTCGTGCCCAACTGAGCCTGGTTTCTCTGAAGGTTTTTTTTCTTCACTTTTGCCAATTAGTGAAGTTTTTTTTCCCTCTCCGCAGTCGCCACTGGCTTGCATGGTTCGGGATCTATAGAGCTGCGCATCTTTGGATTTGCTCTTCAGTGTTTGGACTCTCAGTAGTGATTATTAAACCACACTGAACTGAGCTAAACCGAACTTATACACTGAAAACTGAACTACACTGTTCCTATTTACTGTGACCTTCTATGTAAAGCTGCTTTGACACAATTTACATTGTAAAAGCGCTATACAAATAAAGGTGAATTGAATTGAAAAAAAAATACAGAAGACCGGGCAGAATAGAAGATTACTTAGTTTTTTTTATTATAATTGCGGTGCTTTTTCTGTTTGTATATCTTGCAGTGATGTCCTTTTGCTAATGAAGTCTGTACTGCAGCAATTCTGTGTCTGTACTATTTTTTTACATGGATACTAAGAACATGTAGGCCTAGCTGCAAAATCACTATTTAGTTCACTTTACTATTATGTGCCAAGTGAAAAAACAAGAACTAAATGACTCACTCAGTCTAATCTCCAAGAAGAGCCCACAGTTACCTCCTCTGTCATGTTTTCGGGCTGACTTGAGATCCATTTGCTTCTGTCTCCCGCTATCCTGATCCATTCACGCAGTTTCATCTTCTCAAGATCTCGCTTGATCAGGCTCGTTATCAGATTTACTCGTGGTTTTTAAAAATGAAATGCATGACTGCCTCTTTGCCATTATGAAAATACAGATATAATTTATGTAGGCCACATGTGCTACTAACACATTGTTTATTTTTGCTGCTCACTGCGCGCGAAACAATCACCAACAAATAAGAGTGATTGTAAACAATAGAAAGCCGATTGGCTAAAAATATTGTTCAATTCAATTCAATTCACCTTTATTTGTATAGTGCTTTTACAATGTAGATTGTGTCAAAGCAGCTTCACATAGAAGATCATAGTAAATTGAAACAGTGTCAGTTCAGTGTTTGAAAGCCAATAGTTTAACGTGATTTAGCTTTAACTTGCGCTGTACAGTAACTGCTGGGTTCCACACAATTCCTTCATGTTGCCCCAACACAATTCGATTAAGTTAGCTTAATTGTTTTTAAAAATTTTAATGTGGATTGAACAGAAAACAATTAAGTTGTCCCCAAACAAAACTTAAGAATTTTGTTATTCCAACTCATTTTAAATTAGTAGTTTAAACAAGCAACAAATATTATTTTGGAGTGTGTTTTTTGCTTTACAGATTATTTTTATCCTTTTATTCATTACAGTACACTCTCAGAATAAAAGTGGTACAAATAATGTTCCTTAAGGAACAGTTTTGTACCTTAGTAAAAGTTTTACCTTATATGGTACAGAAAGACCTCTTATGATACTGTTCTGTACCTTTTATGGTTCAATTGAAATGAAGGTACACAATTGTTTTCATGAAAAAGGTACATAAGTGTTGGACAACTCCTTTATTACAATATCTATGAAAATAAATATGACTGGAAAGGCAAAGTGATTTTATGAATAATTTCCATATTAAAGCATGAATCATTATTTAAAATGTTTAATGAAACTAATAAACATTAATTATTAAGTTCTATAACACAAAACCACTGGTAAAACTAAACAATAGGTATTGTAAACTAAACATTTAAGGCATTTTATTTAAACATTTCGTAAGCATTTTCTGATAAATACATTTTCATTATTGATATCCGCACCTTTTGGCGTTTGCTTTCCACTACACACGTGATCTGGCAAAAGTCCTGCATATGCAAAGTGTTCATGCAGACATTTTACTATTGTAAAACTAATCAAACATTGTGCATATCTCATTACAATACTTTTGCCTGATTTATTTATATTTTAAAATTAAGTAATTTTTAAGTGATTACAAAGGTATTGTGTGAAAATTTAAGAAAAATGTTTTATATTTTAGATGGAGAATGTGTTTCTGTAACATTTTTGTGAAGTGTTGTGAAATGTTAAGCAAAAAATAGATCTTTTGATTTATGTTAAAGTATTTTTATTCTTTATTGTAAATGGAAAGGATGCATTTACACAAAAATAATAAAAAAAACATTGTTTAAAAATGTATTTGATGTTTTATATTTACTGAAAATAAATTGACACATTTTGGAAACAGCACAATGCCTTTAAATAGTTCTTGAAGGAACACACATTTGACACTGTTAAACTACAAAGTGTGTTGTCACTACAGTGATACCTTCAGAAATCAGATTTGTACCTTTGATGAAGTTTTGAAGTTTTTTCTAAAATTGCAGTATTTGCCACATATTTTAGATGCATCTTAGATGTCATATGTGACAATATGTGGCTTTTTATGTTCCATATGATATAGAGTGAGAATACTGAGGATTAAAACAGCTCTGTTATACTTAGTGGCTCAAATTGGGAAAAAATAGCAGTATGGTGCACTTGTTATATGAACGCAAACAATAATGTTTTCAGAATAATATAGCAGACCACATGCATAAATACATATACACATATAATATGTTTGCTCTATATATCACAAATTATCTATATTAAGATCACAATTTAAATCTTACAACTTTCAAGCTGTCTTTTGTAGTGAGGTTTTGATTTTATTGTTTGGAAAAAGGCTTATCAGCTAAACAAACTGACATGTTAGTTAGTTATATGGTCTTAGTTTAAAGAATTTAAGAGCAAATCACTTGACTACACATTTTTCCCCTCACCGCCACGTTTTATTTCCTTCAAATTGCAAAAAAAAGGTTGTTTCTGTGCAAACCCCAAAAAAACAAACAGGCAATAGTGCTTTAAAACATTCCGTGTTTAGCTGTTTATGGGATTTTATGAGAGATTTGAAGAGCTTTCTCTTTATATGTATAATATTTTGTTTGTATTATTTTGTTGCGCGCCATCTGTTTCGCGCATGCTCACATCGTCCGGAGTTCCTTCGGTTTGTTTGCAGTCAGGCTGTGGAGGTGATACATACAACCGTCAGATGTAAGTAAAGTGAATGCCTAAATTGTGGATTTCCCCCTCAATTTGTTTATACAGTATGTTTAAATCGATATAAAAGGTATTTCCAACTTCAAGCGGGAAACGGGTTACTGTCATTATAACTTTTGAAAGCAGTGGTTAAAACAACGCTGCGCTTTTAAGGCAAAGTTGGTTTTATATTCGCACATTGGTTCAGTCACAGCTTGTGACACACTCCTTGTGTATTTATTTATTTATTAACTTGTTTATTAGAATTGTTTACCACTCTACGTTGAATATTCGGTCTTAAATCGCATGTATGTAACGTTATGACTTCAAAATAGCATTGATAACTTAACGTTAACGTAATGAACCGGGAATGTTGTAGTTGAATGTTAATTTGATTGTGAGTGTCTGCTAATATGATTTTAGTATTTAGAAATAGCAAATAATACTTTTCTGAAATTATATCATTATAGAGAAAATCCGAATGTGCGAATATTAAACCAACCTTACCCCAATCGCTCCCGTTTGCTCGCCAGACAAGCTGATTATGTGTATCGGTAAACCTAAAATTATTGTCAGACGTGATGGAGAGCATCAATGTAAAGTTCTGTCACCAAACTGATTATGTTGATGTACTTGTTAAACTTGAATATCTCATGATGAAAGTGCTCGAGGGTTGTTCACAATTGACAGCGATTCACTGCGACAAAAACACCGGAAGACATCCGTTATCAAACAACAGCTGGCGATTCAAGCCGACGTGAACGACAGCGACTGTTAACGCTACGACAAAGTTGAGCTAACTTTACTCAAAGCTAATGAACGGTGATGAGGACTGGCAACTGCAAGTGGGATTTCACATGATCTGCTGTCTGGTGCTGCTGTAGCAGGCTGGAGTAGTTGAGTAGGAGCACTTTAAATTGAAGTAAGGCTGGTTTTATATTTGCACATTCTGACTTTCTTCTTAATAATATAAATTCAGAAAAGTTTCATTTGCTAACCTAAGCAGGGAAATCTAGGCCTATTCAATATATTCACAATAATCAATATATCGACTTATCACACAACACATGGACATGTCCTCAATCATTTTTGGTGATGCAGTATACACTGTAAAAACTATGACCTTGATCTAACTTATAAAAAGTGAGGCAAGTGGCTGCATCCGACGTTTTAGATTGATACAACTTCCAGCCTTTTTAAGTATATTAAACACTAAAAGATTGCTTAAAACAAATGCAACAAAATTAAGTTGAGCCAACTAATATTTTTAAAATTACTCAAGTCAGATAAGCTTACTTTTTTGTTAAACCTAACTTATTTATACATTGCTATATGTTGCCTGTACTTATTTTAATCAGGTATTAAGAACTTTATTATCTAATTAAAATTAACCATGCATATGTCATTTCAAATGAATTCAATTGACTTCTGGCTGTAACTTCAGAAAATAAATCTTCATTTCTATATTCTACGCACAATATACAGTGATTAAGTAAAAACAGATAAACAGACTTTATATGGTCAATAACAATTAAATAAGAATGGGTAGATGGATTAAAGACCATAACATTTATTCAATGTTAACTAGTGTCCCTTTTAATAGTGACTACAAAACAGGTCATTAATGTGGCTGCACATACACAATACATGAATAAAAACATTAATAATGCCAGATCCTATTGAGTAATCATCTAAGACAACTCAGTAAGGAGATCTGCATACTTTGATGAAGATTTAGGATGCATATATCGCTCATACATAAAACCAATTCTAACCACATTTTAGCTGATTGTGCAGCCTCTCTATATCTATAGGGTATATGCCAAGCTAGTTTGTTTCCCAAACTGATAAACCTCCAGTGACCTGTTATTGTGAATTTTTTTCCATTTTATATGGTTCCTTTTACAGCATCGATGTTGTAATGTAATTAAAATACATTCAGTTAAATAAACTTTGGCAGTCATTTAGTTGTTAAGTTGTTAAGCGTAAAACGAGACAAAAAGCTGTTTTCTCGCACGCGCCCGTCAGAATCGGCAGGCTAGCGGAGAAGCTCCATTGAATATAATGGGGTAAAATAAATGCTCATATTATAAAGACATGGTGGGGGAAATTTAATTTATTGCAGTGCTTCTTGTACAATCTGAGACCCACTTTATATCAGATATCACTCAGCCAGTGGAGATCGCTGATTTTTAAAGAAAACTGACCTTAAATGCGCCGATTTTTGCATTGCCATACAATTGACCGGAAGCGCTTAACCCAGGTGACTGGCAAATTCGAAGTCCTATTAGCATGCTTCGGCATATACCCCATTGAAGGTGTCAGTATCAGTATACTTTTTTCTCTTGTTGTTTTTACCTTGCACTTTTTTTGTTAACAGTTATTATTATTATTTATTTGTTTGTTTAAGATATATGCATTTTAACAGTCTGATTCCAATGCCTAATTATTAAATTGTTAAAATGACTATAATCAAATGAAATATTCTCAGGAGTAAAATGTGTTCTTTGAAAGAGTTTACTTGCATTATGATCATTTTATAGTGTTGAAATGGACTTAAAATGACAATAATATTGTTTATCGCAATAACTTTTGGTGCTATACAGTATATCGTACCACAAAAATGGATATTGTGACAGGCCTAGGGAAATCATTTAGCAGCCTGTGGCTATCAAAGTACAACATTGTTCACAGTCAGCTATATAGTGCTAATGTTAAAGTAGCCTACTTGTCTGCGATTAGTATGAGACAAGATATCACTGTTAAAATACAGAACAAATATGTGACCATAAAACTATACCCCAACGTACTTTGTTGTAAAAAGTTCAGCTAAACAATGAAGATTTGCTGATCATTTACTAACCCTCAAGCCATTCAAGATGTATTGAGGTAAAGTTGGTTTTATATTCGCACATTCGTTCATTTTTTAACAGTGACAATTGTGACCCAGTCCTCATATTCTTTACCATGCTACTTTTGTATATTCCGTCTGAAACCGCTTGTAGATACAACATTAGCTCTATTTAGTTGGCTGTCAACAGTGTTGTACTTTGATTGGCTGTGAACATGATTTCCCTATGTTTAATTAGCAAAGAATACTTTTCTAAAATTATATTGTTAAGTAGAAAGCCAACACCTTTACCTCAATCCAAGATGGGACGTTACATGCCTTTATTTTACTTCTGTTGAATAATAAAGACAGGTTTTAGCTAAAAGTGATCTTTTATGATTCATACAATACAAGTCATCAGCACATTAGAGTCAAATAAACATTCGGGCAAACATTAATATCAACCTGTGGCTACTTGAGGTCATACACTAAAAAAGACTTGCTGGGTTCCACACAATTCCTTCATGCTACACCAACACAAATCAATTAAGTTTCGCTTTAACAAATTTAAGTGGTTTGAACACAAAACAAATTAAAGCTGCAAGCAGCATTGAAAGGGACCTCGCAACTGGGCTCACCGCCGTGTGACTGTGACTCAATATTGGCATGTAGATGTCTTCAGGAGAGGATTTTAATCAACCATGTAAATTTTCAGGCAGATCGGACATTGTGTGGTTGAGTTATAGATAATTTTACTGTTGCCAGCAGGTGGCGCTATGACTGTGACTCAATATTGGCATGTAGATGTCTTCAGGAGAGCAAGCTTATCAACCATCTGCAGTTTTAGGCAGATCGGACATTGTTTGGCTGAGTTATAGGCAATTTTAATGTTGCCAGCAGGTGGCGCTATAACTGTATCAGGATATTGGCATGTAAACGTGTTCAGGTCAGGACGGTGATCAAATGTGTGAGTTTTGAGGCAGATCGGATCATGCATGCCTGAGTTATAACAACTTCCTGTTTCGTGGCGAACCATCAAAGTTTGCAAGGCTGCCACGGACACGCCCATCGACGAACACTCTGGACCTTCACAATATATCATCGCTAGAGCTTTCAGATGACACCACTCAAATTTGGTGCTGATATGATAAAATTTGTGGGAGGAGTTTGTTTCACTGTAAATCATGTCATTTCCTCTATCCAGCAGGTGGCGCTATAACTTTATCTGGATATTGGCATGTAAACGTGTTCAGGTCAGGGCGGTTATCAAACCTGTGAATTTTGAGACAGATCGGATAATGCATGCCTGAGTTATAACGACTTCCTGTTTGGTGGCGTATCGTCAAAGTTTGCAGTTGTCCAAAAACCCTTAAGAATTGTGTTGTTTTAACTCATTCTAAATAAGTAGCTTGAACAAGAAGCAAAACTTTTTTATTTTTGAGTATATGAAGACCAACAAATCTTCTGTTCAAGAAACTGACCTTTATTTACAAAGTTATTGTCTTCATAATCTACTATTTAAAAGCCTCTAAATAGATTAATTAGACTTATAGACTTAATTTCTTTATTAAACACATATTTTTTATGTTTAATTTGTCTCTTAATTCTCATATAGGTACAACATTATCACTATTTAATTGACTGTGAGAAATGTTGTCCTTTGATAATCATTGGCTGCTAGGATTTGCATTGTAATCATTCATTCATTTTGTTTTTCAGCTTAGTCCCTTTATTAATCTGGGGTCGCCCCAGCGCAATTAACCGCCAACTTATCCAGCATATGTTTTACACAGCGGATGCCCTTCCAGCTACAACCCATCACTGGGAAACACATACACACTCATTCACACACATACATACACTACGGACCGTTTAGCCTACCCAATTCACCTGTACTGCATATCTTTGGACTGTGGGGGAAACCGGAGCACCCGGAGGAAACCCACGCAAACGCAGGGAGAACATGCAAACTTTACACAGAAACGACAACTGACCCAGCTGGGGCTCGAACCAGCGACCTTCTTGCTCTTCACTAAATAAAAGTTAAAAAGGTATTACTTTTTATTTCATAAATAAAGGTTTTAGTTATGATACTCCCAAAATAATTCCGCAGAAATCTGCAGATTTTTACCAAAATTCTCCACAGAAATAGCAAAAAACATCCGCAGATTCCGTCTGGCCCTACCTATTAGGTAAATGTCCAATTATAAACGTTGACACCAGTGGGGTAACACGTAAATGTCATTGTAAAATGGCTTTAATTTTATTTGTGAATTTTTAAATATATATTGCAATGGCAAAAATGATTGAGGTCATCTTCAAGTATTGCTCAATAAGTCGATATATTGATTATAATGACAGGCCTAATAAAGCATCATATTTAGTTTCTCGCTACAGAACACAGCCTGAATTGCCTTTCCTCTAATAATATCACATAAACACACTGACACACACACACCGCTGTAAAGCGATTTAGTAATGTGTAAACATTTAGATGTCTACCTGAGAGTTCACAACGACAAAGTATCAGAGTTCAACTACAAATTTAGTTGTTTTCTTTCTGGCTTTGAATTCAGTTTAAAGTGCTGCGAAACGCCTTCAGGCATGTGATATGAAGGTCAGGGAGGTGCGGATCTGAAAAAAAAAAGTACAATAAGCCAGTGTTATGAGTTGTCTTTGGTTTATTGCAGGTCATTATTAAACCGTTGATAATTAGTGGCCTGTTTATGTCTGGGAGAGTGACGTGTGTGTGTGTGTGTGTGTGTGTGAAGGTATGTGGCGGTGAGAGTGAGATGATAGCGCCGCTGAGAGACGGCGGACGGTGACGGCTTCACATTTAATGAAGTTGAACGGCTCTCGCCCCGGGTCATTTGACTGGGTCATTGTGCTCGTATGTTAATGTGGTTAATTAATAGGAGTGTGAGAGGAGCCGCTCTCCTGTGTGTGTATGTGTGTGGGATATATATCCTGGGGCAATGAGGTCGAGCTGTAGTTTTGGGAATGACTGGTGGTGAGTAGTTAAACTCAGGTAGAGTCTTGGTTTAAATTAATGCACTCTGTGTGTGTGTGTGTGCGTGTGTGTGCGTGTGTGTGTGTGTGTGTGTGTGTGTGTGTGTGTGTGTGTGTGTGTTTCTGCTGGTAATGAGAGTTCCAGTTTTTCCTACAGTGTATTATTATAATTTAGTGTCGAGTTTACTGGTTAGATTTTTTTAAGAATACAATTTAAAGTTACAAAAAACGCGCACACACACACTTTTAAAATGTTTTTGCAGGTGTGAATTAGTTTATTTGATTATTTTATTTTTAATTAGTTTATTTTTAATTTTTTTGTAAATGTTTATCAGTATTTGGGGCAGCGCAGTGGGTAGCATGATCGCCTCACAGCAAGAGGGTCAGTGGTTCGAGCCCTGGCTGGGTCAGTTGGGATTTCTGTGTGGAGTTTGCATGTTCTCCCCCTGTTAGCGTGGGTTTCCTCCTGGTGATCCGGTTTCCCCCACAGTCCAAACACGTGCGCTATATTGGTGAATTGAATAAAGTAAATTGGCGTAGTGTGTGAAAAAGTGTGTATACTTTAAAATGTTATTTAATGAAGCGTCTAGTCTTTGTGGCTTCAGTCATTGTTGGGATACTCTTTTAATGCTTTAAAACTCATTTATAGCTTGTATTGAAATTTATGTTATTATCGTTTAGAAAGAAAAGAATGATCAAAATGACATTTATTTTGCCATATCGCTCAGCCCTAATTTTAATGTTGTTTTGGTTCTTAGTTTTTATTTTATTGGTATTTTCTTTTGCTTTAAGACTTTAAAAATGTGTTATTAGTTTGCAAACATTTTTATATTTAAGAAAATTATAATTAGAAATATTGAATGCCTGTATTTATGTTATTTTGAAGTTTACTCAGTCATTAGTTTACATTTTGTTAAAATAGATTTTAAAATCATTTGTATCATCATTTGTAAAATAATTTATTTGTATATTTAATTTTTTATATATGTATAAAATATTCAAATATTCTTGGAAAGTTTTTAATTTTAAATATATTTTAATTTTAAGGCTTCATTTTTCAAACTATTAAATATGTATTTAAAAAAAGAAGGATGTTGCTTCTAAATATTTATAAATATTTGTAAATATTTAGTAGATTGCTTCTGTTGTCCTGATTTGTTAGTAGCTTTGGATAATGTTTTTTTATTTTTTTATTTTTTAAATAAGATTATTCTACAAATGTTTAAAAAATTTATAGATTTTTAAAATTAATATCAAAATATACATTTTATATATTTTAAGTTTATATATTTTACTATTTATAAAAGTATATATTTATATTTTTTACTGTAATATTTTGAGATTAGAGATGAATATTTTTATATATTATAGATACATTTATAATTTTTACTGTAATATTTTTAAATTAGAGAAAAAAATTAAATAAATAAATAAATATATATATATATTTATACACATATGTACACGTATATAAAAAATATCCAAAGATGCTGTTTTAAGTTGTAAATAAATCTGTGTTTTTGAAACAAATGAAGACAGCTGAAGTCAATGATTCATTTGATTTTTTTAGCCTGACATGTTTACTGCTCCAAAATATCATAAATCTTTCAAAAACTAAAATATATTATTTTCAAAAGGGAAAAAAGTTTATGTTTATTACCCAGACATTTAAAAAGAATATATTTTAGAGCAGTGATCACAATACTGTGAGACCGTGATATTTTTTATCAAAGGTTATCATACCATCAGAATCTTAAACCGACCCATGCCTAATATTGACCTATTATGGCATATATGCAGAGAAGAAGGACTTTAAATTTTTCAGTAACCTGGGTCAAACTCTTCTAGTGAACTGTATGCCATTACAAAATCAGCGCGCTTAAGCTCTGTTTTCTTTAAAAGTCAGTGATCTTCCCTGCCTGATTGATATATGATATAAAGAGGGTCTGAGAACGCACAAGAAGCACTGCATTAAATTTACATTTTCCACGCCATATCTTTAAAATATGAACATTTATTTTACTCCAATATTTTCAATGGCACTTCTGCGCTAATTGCTGATCCTGATGGGTGTAAATGACTTTTCATCTTGTTTTATGATTGAACAATTAATCTAATGCTGAAGTCTGTGTAACTGATTATATTTTAATTGCATTACAACAAAGGAACCTTATAAAAATTGTTAAAATTTACAATAATCGTTCACCGGAAGTTAATCGGTATGTGAAGAAACACTATCTGTGCATATACCCTATTGAGTGAGAGTTCATTTATGATTTTAGTAGCTCACTAGTATTTAAAGAAAGCAAATGTGTTGAAGCTTTAGTATCACTAAAACAAATAATGTGATTCCACCCAACAGGTTTGCAGGAACTTTCCTCTGTCATCTGTCATTCAGTAGTCAACGAACAGATACTCTGGCCTCAAACTCACACCATTGATTGACCCAAAGTTTCTGCATCAGGCTATGCATGGTAACCCAAGAAAGAACAACTTATTTACCAGCAGAAATAACCCATTACAGCTTTAAAGGCAGCAGGTAAGTGAAATATCCACACACTTACGCTAACACTCCTTAAAAAACACACACATACACACACAAACACACACGACCTGTCTGGAGTCTGCTAATGTAGCTAAGTGTTGTACAAAAATCCACTTTCCATGTGTCCGCCCAGATGCTTCAGGCAGAATTGGTGTACGCGTGTGTGTGGGAGACAGATGTAGAGTGACAGGTTGGGTAGATTGGCCCATGAGCAGTAGTCGCCTGTGGCACTGACATCACACACACATACAACACGCTCAGCTTGACTGTGGGCGATTGTGTGTGTCGAGTGGGAGGATTCGCCACCGCACAAAAAAAACACATAATGAAGCCTGACACTGCTGCCGGGGAGAGGGAGGAGCCTTGAGTAGAACCACCCACTGCAGACTGATGGGGAGGGGCTTCATTTAGAGCCACCTACTAACACACTGTTGCTGCTTTTCAATTCCCTTACTTATACTACATACTAAATGTACATACTGTTGAGTGTGTAACAGATGAATATGCAAGGTTTGGGACATTACTTTCTCATTAATGGACCGTTCTGTTGCTTAGTTACATGCCTTGTCAATCATTATCCACATTTTTTCATATTTCTCTATTTATTGGAGAAGAAGCAGCGTCAGGTTAATCAGTAGATGTTGCTGGAACCGTATCGGACTATTTGGCATGATAATGGAAAATTAGCTTAGGTGGTAGTAGGTAAATATTAGTTCTGTCCCAGACTAAAGATTTCCTTAGTCGATCAGCAGTGATTTATTAATCGCCTGTTCATTAAATTAAATTAAATTAAATTCATTAGGCCTACTTTTTATTTTATTTTTTAATTATTTTTTTTAATACTGATTCAATGTCTACTACTAGTACTACTGATACTGCAACAACGACTGCTGTTACAACATCTACTACTGATACTTCTACATTAGGGGTGCTCAACCCTGTTCCTGGAGATCTACCTTCCTGCCGAGTTCAGCTCTAACGCTGATCAAACACACCTGCACTAATAGGACCTGAACAGCACTTGATAATTACAGGCAGGTGTGTTTGCTATGAGTTGCAATGGAAATCTATAGGAATGTAGATCTCCATGAACAGGGTTGAGCACCCCTGTTCTACTTCAACGACAACTACTACTGATACTACTACAGCTATAACTACTACTACAATCACGTCTGTTACAATGACTGCTACTATTACTACTACAGCAACAACAACAACCTGAATAATAACAATGGTAGAAGTATTTGTAATAATGATAATGTGGAGATAACAGAAGGACCAGTCAGAGCAATGATAATAATAATAATGGTAACAAAAGTAGAAGTAATAATATTAACGATAATAGGAGGAGGTGAGGGGAGGTTGGGAAATCGGGAAGAGGACAATTAATGATGATAATAATAATAATACTAATAATAATAATAATAATAATAAGTAGATAAAGAGGAAAGAGAAGAAATAGAAGATTAAGAAGAGAAGAAATAGTAAAAGTAGAAGAAGAAAAGGAAGGGAAGAAATAGTAGAAAAATAAGATGCAGCAGACAAAACAATAAAAATAAACATTACTACAATAATGATAATATCCAAATAATAAAAACACAAAGTAAAGAATAATATTAGTAAGAGCAATAACAAGAGAAAAAAAAGCAATTTTACAATAATTATAGTGATGAATTAATAATAATAATAATAATAAGATTGTAAGATCAAGAGGCAGACAGATAAATGTGATAACTATAATATACTCGTGTTGATGATGATGATGATGATGATGATGATAATAATAATAATAAAAACAACAACATTAGTAATAATTTAGGGTGGTGGAAGTTAATATACATACATGTATACATACATTCATACGTATATATATATATATATATATATATATATATATATATATATATATATATATATATATATATATATATATATATATATATATGTCAAAGTATAGTGTGTGTCAGTTGCTTTGTGATGCGTTAAAAAAGTATGACATGCAGCATGCATCAGTCCAGTGCAATGCCCAGGCTACCATGCCCACGTCACACATACCCTTTGAATGTAGTATATGTAAGTATATATAAGAAATATTTTTTGTTTTGTTTGTTTTTTTCCATGTGTATCCTTTTATTAATTAATTAATTATATATATTTTTTCAAAATAATTGTTATTATTTAATTTGTTGTTGGATTGGCTTCTTCTCACACACCTCTATCTCTATAATTAGCTGTAATTAGGACTACTTAAGCAAGTACGGGGGAAGCAGTTTGAGTTTAAGGGCTGAGAAAGAATGTCATTTGTAAATAGCGTTGCACGATACGATACTATTGGGCGGTGTCACTTGGTGATTCACAAAAATCGAATAAATTTTAATAAAGCATAAGAATTACCAGATTTTATAACCCATAGAAGATAAAAATAGTAGTTAATAGTTAAATAAAAAAACAACAACATGCAAATAAAAAGCCTTCAGCCTTTAGTTTTTTTTTTCCATTGGATTGCGACCCCTGGGGTGTTCAAGTTTAGATTAGCCACACAGACAAACGCCCATGCAACCTTTTTTTACTTAGCAACTATGCAACTATTAAACTGTTTCACTATTAATTGCGCTTTAATTCGTCATGGTTAATTAACTGTAAAGGCTTCTGAACACCGCGTTTCTGCACAGAACAAAACTGCTGCAACTAAACAAAACACTAAACAAAAGTTATGCCGACTGTGGGCTAGTTTAAAGTTCCAAACTTGTACACGGAGGTGAATATCCACTCACACTGGATTACAGGCTAATTTTTACTATGGCTGATGCTATTAACTAAGTGCTGTTCACATATCCTGTCTTTTGCACACACAAGTTTGCTATTTCCAATGGAGGCATATGGCTTGCGCACGCATATTGGCAGCGATGGTCAGTTCTTGTCACGAGACTCACGACGCAGTCACGCTTTCCAGGCTCACCTAGTTGAAAGATTGCCGCAAACGCACTGCAAGTCATGTGACAAGAACTGACTGGTCAGCATTATACTTTATATGGAAGACGCACATTTCTACTCCAAAGAAATCCAATGAAAAGGCTTGCTTCTCTTTAAAAGGGAAATACTTAGCTAAAATTTTATGGGTGTCCGTGGGGTCTTAAAAAGTAGTAAAAGTTGATAAATCAATTAATAAATCAAAAAATATTAAAAAGTCTTGATCACATTTTTACGAGGTCTTACATTTTGTTCAAGCATTGACCAAAGTGTTTGACTCCAAAAAAGCATAAACATATTTATTTTTCTTCTAATATTAACAACGGCATGCTCGATTGGTTCGGGCCGTGGCGCGTCTGGCTAAGCTCCTCCATCTGGGTGGTGTCAAGTCATTTGAGGCAAACGCGGGAAGGTTATGTGACGCTCTCCACATGTAGCAACACCATAGCGTGAAACTGATGGGAAAATGCAAGTTTGCGTACTACTGGTTGGAGAAAGACGAGTTAACAGTGAAGCCTGTCGCTGAAAACAACGGCATAATTTATTCGTTCAAGCTTTGTTTCTTCTGAGCTTCTCTGAATTCTTCTGCATGGTTTTGCTCCATTCATTTATGTAACTACAACTGTTTATTAACAACTGTTTTTTAAGTTAAAGGTTTGATACTGATTAGAACTTGAAGTGGCAATGAGGTCTGAAAATATTCTTTAAGGTCTTTAAAAAGTCTCAAAAAGCTTTTGAAATTATCTTTAGGATTCCTGCATATACCCTGAATATGCACAGATATCGCATACAGACCCTGAGCATGTGTCAATACCGCTGCCACGTTTGTACAGTGCTCCCAGGACAAATGTCATTCAACCGCACTAGTCAAGACCAAAGCCAATGTGAGGATGCTGGACTTTAGCGCTATGTACGGGTGTAGTTACGAGTAAACAAAGCACAAAGGCAGAACATTTTGTAGGTAAAATTGATTTTTTTACGTTTTTGTGTTACGAACTTTTGTGCTCAGCAAGTAACATTACTGATTAAAATACAGTCATTTGCTGCATTCATCATAAGGTAAAGTTGCACCAGCTTGCACTAGGCTTATGCTAGTTTTGTTGAACAAAGTAAGCAAACAATGTAAATGAAATATGACAACATGATGCTGCGGTGCTAGAAACATGTATTATTGTTGGATAAGTGAACGAATTGTTCATAACAGAGATTCATTCACAAACGAATCGGTCCCTCCGTTAGTATGAGAAGTGAAAGCAGGACATGGATTAGATCAAATTTAACAGGGAGAGAGATTAATATATTTTCATGCACACAAACACATGCTCTTTGTCGGCAATGCCCGTGTGATCACTTATTCACCGATGTAGAAAAGTGATGTAAAATTATAATTTTCGTCATTTAAAAAAAATATTTGAATGCTGACCATTGGGAAAGCTCCAGATCATAGATATGTGTGTATATGTGTATATATCTCCAGTCCTCCACTGCACATTGGTCCAGCATTTATTTCAAAGGAGCACTAGCCTGTACTAAAATGGCGGCTTTATTTACGCATTCCTTCCAATAGACAACAGCAGGGTAGGTGACATCTAATGTAAATATCTATGGCCAATATGTAGCTTAGATTTACATTAGACGAATACTATTTTTTATTATTCTTTTAGTTTATTTATTTATTCATTGTTCTGTCAGTTTATTTTCAGTGTAAAATTATTGCTTATGATTAAATGCCAAAAACATTTTTCACTTATTTTTAACTCCAAAGAGAAATGGACTATTGTTTGTTTTTTATTATTATTTTGTGCTGTATTATTTAGTTAATGAGCAAAATAAATAACACTTTAAAATAAAAGGAGTTTTCATGTGATTTTTCTAAACTAGTAGTGTTTTGAAATCAATGAACGCATAATAATTGTGATAACAATGATTATTCCTCAGACTTTATATTCATTCCTTTATTCATTTCTTTTCTTTTCGGCTTAGTCCCTTTAATAATCAGGGGTCGTCACAGCAGAATGAACCACCAACTTGTTCAGCATATGTTTTACACAGCGGATGCCCTTTCAGCTGCAATCCAACACTGGGAAACACCCATACACACTTTTTCACACACATACACCACGGCCAATTTAGCTTACCCAATTCACCTGTACTACATGTCTTTGGACTGTGGGGGAAACTGGAGCAAACCCAGAGGAAACTCATGCCAACACAGGGAGAACATGCAAACTCCACACAGAAATGCCAACTGACCCAGTCAGGGCTCGAACTAGCGAACTTCTTGCTGTAAGGCGATCGTGCTACCCACTGCACCACCATGACACCCCTCAGAGACTATAAATGTACAACCAAAATCTATAACCGTTGCATCCATATTTGCAAGATGTGTTCTAAAAACCTTGGGAACCACATAGCAACAAAACATGGCATCATAGCAGCAAGTGAAAACAAACGTAGTAGTTTGTGCATCGCTTAACCCACCTGACCCAAAAAGGGTCTCTGTGGTTATAGGAGTTCTGTGGATGTAGCTTTTCTCAGATGTCCTCATGGTCTGTGTGCTTAACGGTTCCTGGTCAACATAAATAAAAAAGAAAGCAAGAGCAGATGAGGTAAATTAATAAAAAAGACAGCAACGTAGATGCTCCACGTAGCGCCTGAAACTCGTCCCAGAGCCCGGTTTGAGGCGTCGTGTAAAAGCCCTGTCACAGCATCACTGGGAAATACACGGCAAACACACGCACAAGCACAATCCGCTGATCAGAGCACACAGACGTGGCCAATTTGCACTTCTAAGCATCTGCCTTAAACCACAGTGTGTGTGTGTGTGCATTTTAAAACACTATTTCATGAAGCAGTACCTGTTAACCTGTTTGACACATCAAAGCACTTGGCTAATGGCTAAACATTTACCTTCTGAAATGAGTTAACAGCTATCGTAGGGTCTGGATTCAGATATCAGCTGCTGGTCTGCTTTATTAGAGGCCGTACAGACAAACACGCATATTACACGATGCATCAGGCCCTTCACAGCTGTTTAATGCTGAGTTTTTATAGTTCACACAGAAATGAACACTAACCAATAGCCGTCAGTTCCTTGTTTAATTGCCGCTCTAAATTATCTGACTTTCTTTGTTCTGCAAAACATTAAAAGGAATTATATTAAGGCTATTTTACACAAGCTTACAAATAAATGACCATTAAAGCTTTTTAAACATAAAAATGATGCAAAAGCAGCATAAAAGAGTCTCAAAAGTAATTTGTTAGATTTATAATACAGTCAGGTCATGCAATCGTTGCAGTATTTTTGCTATATTAAACTTCTATCATAATTTTTTAGGTGAAGTATGGATTTTTTTGTTACTTTTGAAGCATATTTTACACATTTATTTTAATTGCACAGAAAAAACAGTCATCAGATTTCATAATGTTAATTGAAACAAGGTAAGGGTGAATAAATGATAATTTTAATTTTGGGTGAACTAAAACCTGCCTTATCTTTTAAGTTTGAGATCAGTATGATTCATTTATCAAATTCAAAAGAAAAATCAATACATAAAAAAGGTGTATTTATTTAGTAGGAATGAATTGGAATAAATAATAAAGACATATTGTCATGATCACCAGCGATGTAACCCTTATAGATTGCTGGAGACTATTCACTTTTACTCTGACTACAATTTTGCCTCCATATGGACTACAAATCCTGTCATGCACCTCACACACACACACCTGTTCCAGATTTTCCTGATGACACACAGCTGAAGCTCCTCATTGATTCATTGCCTGGAATATAAAGACACCTCTTTTTTTCCTCACACATTGCTGAGTCCTGTTAGCCTGTCAACATTACTAAGCATTTACCTTGTCTTGTTTTTTCTGTGCCGTGTTTCTTGACCCTCGCTTTGTTTATTGTTTATACTGTTAGCCGCCCTGACCGATCTATTTGCCTGTGACCCGACTACTTATTCGGACTGCCCCATATAATACTGTTTGTTCCTGTGTTTGACCGTTGCCTGCCTTACTACTGTTCTTAATAAATACTGCGCGTGGATCCTAAACTCCGTTGTCAGCGTCCTTCCATGACATACATTTAGCAAAATATATCTATTGTAAAGTATGTTGTTCTTTTGAAATTCTGACAAAAATATGACTTTTTCAACATATTTAATATTTAAATAATTTTATTGAGCAGAAAATTATCATGTTACAATGATATCGGAAGGATGGTGTGACAATAGAATTATGGTTAATAGAAAACAGTTAATTTAAATTCATTTTATACTTTTTTGTTGTTGTTTGGACTTTTTTTTAAGAAATAAATGTGTTCTTGGCCTGCATAAGATACTTAAAATACTTTAGAAATCATATTATCCAACGTTTTTGAGTGACAATGAATTATTTATTTATGGACCAGTTCATATTTCGTAATAGAACTACGCTTTTAACATTGCAAAGCTGAGCTCACAAGAGACTAAGCATGCAAAATAAAAAAAAAGAAAGAAATTCTGCTTTGGTCTTTAATGACGTCTGTTGCTTTAAAAGCATTAATAGACAAATTAATATCAAAGAAAAACAGCATTGGTAATATGGGATTATTTTGAAAACAAAGTCAGACACAGAACAAAAACAGGTCATTTTTAAGAGCTGTCGCAGAATTATGCCATGACTTAATGATTATTGAGCTAAAGCTTGACTACAAAATTAAATTACAATTGCAATATCTGTCAAAAAAATTGTAAGTAGATATTTTCCCCAAATCACACAGCCCCAGGTCAACCTATTTGTTTTATGCTCAATCCACTTCAATTTGTAAAAACTAATAAGTTAACTTAATTTCTTCATGTTATCCCAACTCAAATTCATTGTGTGGAACCCAGCAATTTTTTTTACAGTGTGAACTCAAGAAATGACTTGCTGTTTGTTCAAACTACTTATTTAAAATGAGCATACACAACACAATTCTTGAGGTGTTTTTGGGGACAACTTAATTGTTTTATGTTCGATCCACTTAATATAACTAATAAGTTAACTTAATTCTTTCATGGTGTCCCAACACAAATCCCAGCATGTTTTTACAGTGTAGAATAAAACACATCCTGAGTCTCAGGTATCTGATAAATGATAATCCAGTCATTCTTGTCTATGATAGCCGAGAGTCGACGCATGCATGTTTCTTTTGTTCTTCGCCACTTCTCTCTCTCAAACCACCCAAAGCGAGCCGGACAGATTGAGTCCAAACGCTGCGCCGAGGCGTTTAAACGGTTACCTGCGCTTAACACAAAGGCATCTCACTAATTGACACAGACAGCGAGAAAATAGGATCTGTCTCAGAACATCTCTCTTCCGCCGGCTCCCTCTCTTTCTCTCCCTCTTTTCTCCGGACGGATGAAAGGCCATCATTCCATCATGTGTGGTTAGCGTTTTCTTCGTAGCCCGAAGTGAAACAGGAAGTTCTTAACTGTTCAGTGGCTTTTGCTTGAGGCAAGGTTCTACCCTGCTCTCTCTTTCACTGTCTCTTGCTTTCTTCCCCCACCCTCTTAAACACACACACACACACACACACACACTATTGGTAGGGCATCTGCCTTCATAACCATCTATGCTTAATACAGCACATGGTAGAGCAACGTCTCAGCAGGACTTGCTTCACCGGCTGTTGTTGAACTTCAGAGCTCTTCATGCTCACGCCGAAATCGAGATGTTTTTAGTTTGAAACTCAGCTGTGATTTTACAGATTAAATGTTTGGGTGTTATTACATTAGATAACAAAGTATCAAAGCAAGTGTCATCAGCGCTCAAACGCTGCGGGAGCTTTTCTCTGAACTAACTTCACTTTTCTGAGCAGTTTTTTTTTCCAGCTGGTTTCAAGATCATTTTGTGTGCATGTATGAAGTCGGTTCCCCGCAGTCTGACAGCAGTTGTTCGTGAATCAACCTGTTTTATTAGTTGTGAACCAACTGATCCTATTAGTGTTGAAGCTTAGGCTGGGCCTTGAGTAATATTATTATTAAATCATCTTTATTATTATTTGCTTTCTTCTAATTTTGGATGTTATTTTCACAGTTCTTTTTTTTTGCACAAAACTACCACATCATTTATCAACCAGAAACCTTTTGTGCCTTTAGTAATATGGTTGTGCAATATGATAATATGTATCGTGTGTTAACTCAAGCAGCAAAAGTCGTTTTTTGTTCAAACAACTTATTTAAAACAAGTTGAAACAGCACAATTGTTAAGTTCACAATTCACAATCCAAGTTTTAGGGACAACAAATTATAACTTGACTTCTAGTTGATCATTTGGTATCAGAAGTGGCTCATATGAAAGGCAAAGGCGTCTAGATTACGCTGATTTTACCAAAATAAAATAGGATCATGTCTTGATTTTTAATTATTTAATTAAGACAGTAAGGTCTGACTTTGCTTAGACAAAAGTCTTGTCACTGAACAGAAATAATTTACAGTATACAACAGGTGTGTTGAAGCAGGGCTGGAACTAAACTGTGCAGGGCTGTGGCCCTCCAGGAATTGAGTTTGACATCCCTGGTATAGAATATAAAGTCATGCTGCAGTGGAAACAGAATGAATATTGTGTCTGACTCCCATGAGCTTGGAGGACTGCATCCATACATCTCTGCAATGACTCAAATCACTTATTAATAAAGTCATCTGGAATGGCAAAGTAAGCGTTCTTGCAGGACTCCCAGAGTTCATCAAGATTCTTTGGATTCATCTTCAATGCCTTTTCCTTCATTTTACCCCAGACATGCTCAATAATGTTTATGTCTGGTGATAGGGCTGGCCAATTCTGGAGCACCTTGACCTTCTTTGCCTTTAGGAACTTTAATGTGGAGGCTGAAGAATGAGAAGGAGCACTATCCTGCTGAAGAATTTGCCCTCTCCTGTGGTTTATAATGTAACGGGCAGCACAATTGTCTTGTCGTTTATTTCAGGCTGATGTAAAAATGTTAATACTTTTTAATCATTAGAAGGAGCGCAATCTTAGGGTGCTTTCACACCTAGACTTTTGTTTTAGAATCTGTCTCATTTCCCCAGTTAACGCGGTCTGTTTGGCATATGTAAATCCAGTAATTGCTCTCGGATCCGTGCCAAAACAATCAGTCCGAGATCGCCTGAATGAGGTGGTCTCGGCTCGATTGAAACGAACTCTGGAGCGTATCGATTGTAGTGAGAAAGCAATATGATCTGAGCCAGGCTATATCACAGTGTATTATGGATATGTAATAGGCATTTACGGCTATATGAAGAGATAATTATGAGTAGGGCGGAATTTCATTCCTACCGGTAAATGTGCGTTTCATGTAAAATACAAAAGTGAAAGCATACTAAACTATTAACGAGAGCTGTTTATCCATTAGGAAAATTGACCGACCAATTCGTCTTGGTTTATCTGTTATTTCTCTCTATAATATAAAGCCTATAATGCATAAGCCAACTGCTCTGTATGAGAAGGTCTTACCTCTGACTTATACTTGGTGATGATGTCTGTGGGTGTCACCATTCAAAATGAATGCGCAGCTTTTCGCATTTAATGTTTTATTGCTCATAGTCGTAAATTAAATAAGGACTAATGACAGCTGAGTGAGACTCTGCAAAATAAACCGTAAAACACAGACCAATGTGAGGAGAGTTTACTCACTCATGACTTGTTTTAGCTATTTTGGTCCGTTTAGAAACTTTAAATGTGTGAAAGCGATCCGCACCAAGAGCAAAGTGCAACATTGTAACAATTTTAATCCCTGTTTCGGAACAAGAGAATCGATCCGCAGGTGTGAAAGCACCCTGATACTCCACTACAGGCTGCAGACAGAAACATGATTAACTGCATGGTGAGAAAGTTGTGAGCTTCACTTTACATTTAGCATTTTATTAATCAATGTTTTATGTCGGACCTATAATCAGTAATTTTATAAAAGTGTTTTAGACTTTCTTATCAGCACTCTGTTACATTCAAAAAAATACTTTTGCTGCTTGTTCAAACTATGTATTGAAAATCTGTTGAAACAGCACAATTTGTACGTTTTTTGGGGGATAACTTTATTGTTTTATGTTTAATATACTTAAATTTTAACCATTATTTTTATTTTAAGTTAACTTAATTTGTGTTGGGACAAAATGAAGGAATTGTGTTTTTTTTAACCCTTTTTTTACACTGTGATGTGATTTTTGCTATGATATGTATCAGTTATAAAATAGTTAGTTCTAGTACTTATTCCTTATTGTAAATAGCTGTGTTTTATTCGCAGTAAATCATGGCTATGACAGCTTCATCCAGTTATGTGTATCACTGCTCCACAGATTAACTTAAATCAATATTGTTTCCAAACTGCATTATGTATTTTGGGCAAAATTACCTTTTTATTATTTATATAATGCCTAGCATAGTATATAGTATATAATCATACTAGTGACTAGTATGAGTTATGCGTTTTAGATGGAAAGCAAACTTTTTTCTAATGCTAAAAGATACAGTGAGCTAAGCAGATGGTTGCTTGTGAAGAAATATCATGTATTAGGTTAGAGAATAGATGACATAAAAAGACAAAAGTTCTAAGACTTATTATTTAAGGTCTTGGATTAAAATATTTTATGTATTGTATTATGTGTTATTTTTTTTTTATAAACGCGTCAATATTCTCTGCCATCATTTACAATACAACACAGCTGCTTGTACCTTTATGCTAACTTAAAACACACAAAGGTCCTTGCATGAACTATACCAATGATGCTTTTTTATATAAAATTATAACTGGTGGCTAAGTGGTTGGCACTGTTGCCTCACGGCAAGAAGGTTGCTGGTTTGAGTTCTTGCTGAGTCAGTTGGCATTTCTGTGTGGAGATTGCATATTCTCCCATGATGGCGAGGGTTTTCTCCGGGTGCTCCGGTTTCCCCCACAGTCCAAACACATGCGCTATAGGTGAATTGAATAAACTAAATTGGTCGTAGTGTGTGAATGAGTGTGTATGGATATTTCCCAATACTTTGTTGCGGCTGGAAGGGCATCCACTGTATAAAACATATGCTGGAATAGTTAGCGGTTTATTCCACTGTGGCGACCTCTGAAATAGAGACTTAGCTGAAGAAAAATGAATGAATGAAAGAAAATTATAACTAATGCAAATTTGTAAGCATTATTTGAGTGCTATTATAATATTTGCGTTTAGAAATTGGGTTTTATTTTCTGTTCTATTTTGATTGTAATTTTTAAAGTTATAGTATGTGAGAGCTTTTTTTCTATTCTTTTTTTTAGCAATTTTACTTTTATTTTTATTATTTATTAATTTTAGCTATGCACTTAAAATAATTGCTTTTTTAGTTTATTCAAATGAACGTTTAAATCTAATTAAAATGACTAAAAGTATTAAGTTAAACTTTTCACAACTTAAAAAAACTGAATTAAGACTAATTAAAATAAGATAAAGTAATATAAAAACATTTGTAGTCATGACTTTTTGTCTTTTTTCACAGTATAGTTGCTAAACCAGCATTTATCATTATTCTAGATTATATATTTCTATTCAAGTGTTTTAAATTAACTACAATTTTTATTAGCTTAAATTTTGGTTTTAATTATTGGTATCCTTTTTATGAAGTCGCTCTTCCTGAATCCTTTTTTTTTTTGGCCATATTTCATACGGGAAATAAATGAATGGCTTGACTGATTGATTGGAGGATAGATACACTCAAAAGATTACTTTTGCTGCAAATTACTTCATTTGAGTTGAACCAACACTGTCTTTATGGACAACTTACTTGTCTTGTTAAATCCCCATAAATTTGTAAAAACAATTAATTTAACTTTTTACGATTTGTGTTGGGACAACATGAGGGAATTGTGCGGATTTTTTACAACAAATGAAAGATGAGGTAAAGTGCAAAATTGATAAAGGGAGCGGAGGCCATGGGGTAGAGTGAAGCAGGAAAGAGAGAGGGAGTGTGTGTATGTGTGTGTGTGGCTGCATTGAGATTCTTGGCCTGTATCTGTTGGCAGTGGGGTGTGAGCTGAGATCTGCTGCATAATTGTGAAACCGCAGGGACTGCAGCTCTGACCAGCCTGTCAAAACATCATGACAATCGTCCCTCACCGCACAGCAGACAGGCCAGAGAGAGAGAGAAAGAGAGAGAGAGAGAGTGTCAGCGTTTTGACTGATATACCAGCTGAGAACTTATAATTACGATCTCTATCTGACATTTGTAATCTAAGAGTGAGCACACACACACACACACACACACACACACACACACTCGCACACACTCGCACACACACATCCTGTGGTTCTTGTGGAGCATGTGTGTGGGTTGTGCTGGTCTTACCGGAGCGCTTTAGGCTGGGTAGTGATTCCACGCCGCTGCGTTTTGAGGCTAATTAGTTTGGATATTAACGGGACGAAACCCCAAGCAGCTTCTAAATGTCACCCGCTTTCCCCACAGACACAAACACACGCCGGTTCACGCTCTTTGCCCCGTTTCACCGCCCTCCCCAGAAAAGCGCCGCAGGGAAAACCAAGAAAAAGCCAAGAAGCATCGGCTTTGGGTCACAGCGATGCGCTGAATAGCAAACCCGTGTCACTGCACTCAGCATACTGGGAGGACTGGAGTGAGTCGAAACGGAGCTTTGATGAGGCGCCGGGGCTTTAAAGGTGAAATTTACTCACAGATACAACTGTTGAATACTCCTTGAAGTGTGGAAAAGCACTTTCTGCCACAGGAGTATGGTGTGAGGGGAAAACAAAAAGACACCCTGAACAGACAGACACCCATTTTACATTGCTTTACATACAAATCTGTGGCATCTTTTTTCTGTTCTATTCTATTCTATTCATTCATTTTACAGTAGTGTCTATCATTCTGTCCATTAGTCCAGTCTATCTATCCATCCATCCATCTTCTCCCATTCTTCTATAAATTATTTTGTCATTCATTTATTTTTTCCAATTATTTTTCCATTCATTTATTCATTCATTAATTTTTTTTATTAATTTATTCATTAATCCATCCTTCCATCCATCTGTCCATCCGTTGTCCCATCCATCCGTTGTGCTCTCCATCCATCCATTCATCCATTGATCCATCCTTCCATCCATTCATGTTGTCCCATCCATCCATCCATCCATCCGTTGTCACATCCATCCATTCATCTGTTGTCCCATCTATCTAGCCATCCATCAATCCATCCATCCATCTGTTGTCCCATCCATCCATCTATCCATCCATCTATCCATCCCATTGTCACATCCATCTGTTGTCCCATCCATCCATCCTATTGTTGCATCCATCCATCTATCCATCCGTTGTCCCATCCATCCGTTGTCCCATCCATCCATCCATAATTTAATCTGTTGTCCCATCCATCCGTCTGTCCAGCCGTCCGTCCATCCATCCATCCATTGCCCCATCCATCCATTCTTCCATCCATTGTCCTATCCATTTATCCATCCGCTGTCCCATCCATCCATCCATCCATAATTTAATCTGTTGTCCCATCCATCTGTCCGTTCGTCCATCCATCCATCCATTCATCCGTTGTCCCGTTCGTCTGTCGGTTCATCCATCCACCCACCCTTTAATCCGTTGTCCCATCCATCCATCCATAATTTAATCTGTTGTATCTTCCATCTATCTGTCTGTCCATCCGTCCATCCATCCATTGTCCCATCCATCCATCCATTCATCCGCTGTCCCGTCCGTCTGTCCGTTCATCCATCCATCCACTCTTTTATCTGTTGTCCCATCCGTCCGTCCATCCATCCATTCATCCGTTGTCCCGTCCGTCTGTCTGTTTATCCATCCATTCACTCTTTAATCTGTTGTCCCATCCGCCCGCCCATCCATCCACTCACCCACCCTTTACCTGTTGTCCCGTCCGTCCGTTCATCCATCTTTCCATCCATCCATCCATCCATCCATTGCCCCATCCATCTGTCCATTCATCCATTGTCCCATCCATCCATTCATTCGTCCATCCGTTGTCCCATCCATCCATAATTTAATCTGTTGTCCCATCAATCTATCCGTCTGTCCATCCATTGTCCCATTCATCCATCCATTCATCCGTTGTCCCGTCCGTCTGTCCATTCATCCATCCATCCACTCTTTAATCTGTTGTCCCATCTGTCCGTCTGTCCATCCACCCACCCACCCTTTAATCTGTTGTTCCATCCATTCATCCATCCATCCATCCATCCCTTCATCCATCCATAATTTAATCTGTTGTCCCATCCATCTGTCTGTCCATCTGTCCTTCCATCCATCCATTGCTGCATCCATCTGTCCATTCATCCAATGTCCCATCCATCCATTCATTCGTCCATCCATTTGTCCCATCCATCCATCCATCCAGAATTTAATCTGTTGTCCCATCCGTCTGTCCGTCCATCCATTCATCCGTTGTCCAGTCTGTCTGTCTGTTCATCCATCCACGAACCCTTTAATCCGTTGTCCCATCCATCCATAATTTAATCTGTTGTCCCATCCATCTATCCATCTGTCCATCGGTCCATCCATCCATCGTCCCATCCATCCATTCATCCGTTGTCCCGTCCATCCGTCCTTCCATCCATCCACCCACCCTTTAATCTGTTGTCTCATCCATCCGTCCATCCATCTTTCCATCCGTCTGTCCATCCATCCATTGCCCCATCCATCTGTCCATTCATCCATTGTCCCATCCATTCATTCATCCATCCGTTGTCCCATCCATCCATCCATCCATCCATAATTTAATCTGTTGTCCCATCAATCTGTCTGTCCGTCCGTCCATCCATCCATTGTCCCATCCATCAATCCATTCATCCGTTGTCCCGTCCATCTGTCTGTTCATCCATCCATCCACTCTTTAATCTGTTGTCCCATCTGTCCGTCTGTCCATCCATCCACCCTTTAATCTGTTGTTCCATCCCTTCATCCATCCATAATTTAACCTGTTGTCCCATCCATCCGTCTGTCCATCTGTCCTTCCATCCATCCATTGCCGCATCCATCTGGCCATTCATCCATCCGTTGTCCCATCCATTTATCCATCCATTGTCCCATCCATCCAACCACCCTTTAATCTGTTTTTCTGTCCATCCATCCATCAATCCATCCATCCGTCCATCCATCCATCGTCCTATCCATCCATCCATCCACTTTTTAATCTGTTGTCAATATATGTATGTAATATATATTACTTTTAAACAATGATATGTCTAGTCAACCTCTCTAGAATATGAATTTAAATCCAAAACTCAAACAGTGTCATTTAAAGTCTATTTTTAATCCTTTGCAAAATGCAAAGGATTAAAAATACAAAATGGCTAATCAGATTTTTATTTGATTACTCAACAGGAAGAAAAAAAATCTATTATTCACATGTACATTTGAACAGATTGCTATGATGCATATTAACTCAATAGCAGCTCATGAAGAAGCAAACATATTCTCAATACTAGAAGTATGTTTTTAAACAGACACTGCAGCACAGCTGGTTTGTTTTTTGGGAAGTTACAGAGTGACGGTCAGATTTACAGTATGCTGAAGTTTTTCTGTGGAAAAGTGTGTGGCTGCTGAGACGAATGTGTGGAGAGCGAGTGAATAAAGAAGCCCACCAGACACTGTTAGCATGCGAATACACTGCTGTAACAGACATAAAGACACTATGTCTGTGTGCACAAGATATTTCCATACATTGAGGTTGGAGACAGACAAAAAGAGAGAGCGTTTGACACAGAGGTCACCTTCATCTCATCTGGGATATTCGTCTTCACAGGGATCCTCTGCAGCAAGGGATTGTGGGTGTTGTGGCCAACCGGAATACTGAATGTAGTAGCTCAAACCTTGAAACGCACCAGGGGGAAAGAGGTATCGCTCAGAGGTTTCTTTCTTATACCTCAGGAGACTTCAGGTTAAAGTTTGATTTTTAACTTTGTTTCAGCGATAGACTGAAGTACAGTTAAAGTCAGAATTGTTACCCCTGCTGTATATTTTTCCCCCCAATTTCAGTTTAACGGAAAGAATATTTTTTTTCTGAACATAGTAGATTTGACAAATAATTTCTAATAACTGATTTCTTTTGACAGAACATAATATATTACCTCATATTAAGACCTAAAGTCCTGTAACTAGGTTAATTTACATTTACATTTAGTCATTTAGCAGACGCTTTTATCTAAAGCGACTTACAAATGAGGACAAGGAAGCAATTTACACAACTATAAGAGCAGCAGTGAACAAGTGCTATAGACAAGATTCAGGTGTGTAAAGTCTAAGAAAGTCCAAGCATTAGTAAAAAACATTTTTTTTTTTTGAGAGAGAGAGCACAGTTAGTGGTATTGCCAGAGAGGCAGTTAAGATTAGGAAGGAAAGTGGAGACTAAATAGTTGAGTTTTTAGTCGTTTCTTGAAGACAGCAAGTGACTCTGCTGTTCTGATGTAGTTAGGGAGTTCATTCCACCAACTGGGCAGATTGAATGTGAGAGTTCGGGAAAGTGATTTCTTCCCTCTTAGGGATGGAACAACGAGGCGACGTTCATTCACAGAACACAAGTTTCTGGAGGGCACATACATCTGCAGAAGTGAGAGCAGATACGAGGGAGCAAAGCCAGAGGTCGCTTTGTAAGCAAACATCAGAGCTTTGAATTTGATCCGAGCAGCAACTGGCAGCCAGTGCAAACGGGTGAGTAGCGGAGTGACATGTGCTCTTTTGGGTTCATCAAAGAGCACTCGTGCTGCTGCGTTCTGAAGCAGCTGAAGAGGTTTGATAGAATTAGCTGGAAGCCCGGCTAGTAGAGAGTTGCAATAGTCCAGTTTGGAGAGAACAAAAGCTTGAACAATGAGTTGAGCTGTATGTTCAGATAGGAAGGGTCGGACCTTTCTGATGTTATAGAGTGCGAATCTGCAAGATCGAGCAGTTCTAGAAATGTGGTCAGAGAAGTTTAGTTGGTCATCAATCGTTACTCCAAGGCTTTTTACCATTTTGGATGCAGTAATGGTTGCTCCATCCATTCGGATTGAGAAGTTATGGTGAAGAGTCGGGTTGGCAGAAACTTCAAGCATTTCCGTTTTCGTGAGGTTAAGCTGAAGATGATGATCTTTCATCCAGTGTGAAATGTGATAATTATGCAAGTTAGGGTAATTAGGCAAGCCATTGTATAGCAATGTTGACCTTCTTGCTGTTTGGCTTTGCTATGGCCACCAACAGCTGTTCCTCACATGCACAGCACGGTCAGTTTTCAAAATAGTTTAACTTTTTGGATTAATACTGAATGTGTGTCGTTATTACTTGGGGTTAGTATTAAGAGAAGAGTATTATGCGGGTGTTTAACTGCATTTCTTTATTGCATTCCTGCTACTTCAGAACTGAGCGCAGTCGACCAATTGTAATAGACTGGGTCATCGGTCCAATCAGCGCAGATAAGCTTCGCGCTAAGGAGGGGTTTGGTAACAAATGAATCGCTGAACGATTCATATGGCAGTCTCTGGGATAATTTGGTAAAAATAAATGCAGATTATAAGACCATGAAGTTTGACCTTGCATGCATATCTGTATGTTGTTGGAGACCCCCAAAAACCAAAATATGAACTTTTATAATGCAAAATAGGGGCTCTTTAAAACCAAGGGAGCCCAAACTTTATTCATATAAAGGGCCAAAAACCAAATATCGAGAGCCATTGGTCGAAGGTTACTATACCAAACTATATTACATTAAAGTTGTCATGCCTAATTTCCTAATTATTCATGGTATTTCAAAATAAATAGAAAACATTTAATTAATTAATTAATTTATTTATTTATTTAAATAATTTATTAATTGATTTAATTTGTAATAACTAATGCAGTATAACTTTTTTTAATGATAACTTATTGCAATAAACAATTATAACACAGTGGAGTTTAAAGCTAAATTCATTAGTCAAGCAGAATCTGCCTTTGCCTTAATTCGCTCACCAAAGTCTCTGCATTGTCGGGTGACAGTATGGTAAACAAAATCTGATTAATTTACACCATTTAATTTCAGATAGCTTTCAACAATAAAACAAACAAAGGGTTACATTAAATTTGAATTGACAATCTGGAAACCATCCCCTTCATTCTCTCTCTTTTCTCAGATTGGATGGCGTTTTAGTTAGGCCATCTCTGCTTAAAAGCCTTGAAAATTAATAAATAGGAAATTAATTATGTTTTTACTTTCAGAGCTTTGTCAGCCTCTACTTTGCATAATGTAAACTTAAATGAGCAACATTTCATTAAAAGCTCTGACTTAATTTCTGTGGTTCAATTCAGCCTGTTAACAATCTCAATTTGCTCTCAATAAAACCGAAGAGCTGTAGAGCAGCAACAAGTGAGGCTTTTCTAAAAGATCTCTTTGATTTCATTTCTTTTGGACACACACAGTTTCTCTTCAGGTGTGTGTTGCTGTGTTCACATCGGTGTGTTATAAGCTCTGAATATAAACACAGATCTGGCGGTTTGTTTTTATTTGTGAGAACGACAGGGATGATGAAATGATATCATAAAAGTACCGGCGTGTGTGTGAGAGTGTATGTGAGGCAACGATCAGAGCTGGAATGGCTGTTTGTATTAATATTCCCTCAGGTGTGAAAGAGAAGAGATAAAATCAGATGTGGCTCTGATGTTACGCCTCCTGATAAACTGATATAATTAAAAATAAATATAAACCTTCTATTTCCCTCCGTGCCGCAGGCCATGGAAGTGTGAGGTAGATTTCCTTTGAATGCAGGGATGGTAATTTCTCTAAAATCATCAAATCTGACAACAAAGAAATGAAGATCTCCAGCGCTGCGCACACGCGTATTTCTCTCTCTCTCTCTCTCTCTCTCTCTCTCTCTGTTGCACTTTTCTCTCTCGCTCACTCTCGCTCTAACATTCACTGAGGCCTTGAAATGCATCCAAATTGGGCTGTAAAATCACAGCTCTGAAAATTAGGGTTAGAAATAAGAAGTTAGAGAGACACTTCAACCAAAATGCCTCTTTTCTTTACAAACCTCTACGGGGTTCTGCATAAGATGTTTTGACGTCACGATTTGCTGCTCTGCACATTTATTCAAATTATAAATGTTGAAAACTATATTGGTGATTATTATGTAGTAAAATCTGTGGATGAAAGTGTTTATTATTTGATATATTTCATTAATATACTGGTTATATGAAAATATACTCTTGTAAATCTGTAAAGTTTCCATGTCAGCCATGTTTCTTGGTCAGTTTCTCCATAAAGGAAGGATAATTTAGGGAATTAGGCCTGTATTTAAAATCCCAAATCCTCATTATCTGCATAAATGTCAGATAGCAGCCCTACGGCGTTTAGTAGTGGTCAAAAAAAGATTTTTAAAATGACTTTTTGGGCCAGCTCCTCCATGTTAACACAGAGTTGGCGATTCAGGCAGAAATTCAATTACTGCTCCTGACTGAATTACCTGCTGATCCACAGATAATTCAGCTGGGAATTTTCTCCTGGCCAGTGGAGGAATAACATAGACTGATTCCCATTAAGATGGCATAAAGTCAGATTGTTATCTATAAATGCTAAAATTACATCATACAGTATGCCATTTAAAACAATTACTGTCCGTGTTTACATGGAGAAACTGTCCCACTTAAAATAAAGTTTGAAACCTGCTAAATGTCAACCCACTGCAAAATTAAAAATGCTTCTGAAGATCATTTAAACTCCTAAAAATAAAAGTTAAAGAAATAAAATGACTTCTTTTTTTTGCAGAGATGACACAGATGAACTTTTTTGGTTCTATAAAAAGTTCCTAAGAGAGCCTTTTACAGTTTTTCACAATGGCTTTGGTATATTTCTCAGATAAGATTTGATATTTGCAGAACATTAAGTGCATTAATCAAAACAACACGTACAAATAGTAAAACACCATAGATTATCTGCAAAAGGCAGTCTTTTGCTCAACATCCTTAGTTCATCTCTCAAAATTCAATTTCAGTGTTAATGAACATTGTGTATGGATAATTACTTAGTCATGTTGTCAATATAAGAGTGTAGTCTGCAGGGGTGTTCTTTTATACTTTATTTTCTTTTTTTAAGGAAGAAAAAGGAAAAGAAAAGAAAAATACAAATAATAAATAATAAAAAATACAATAACACATCGAAACTTAAACGAACAGTTTACTGGTCACACATTTTCTGAAAGGTCACATTAACAAATACACGTAAGATCAGTTTACACTGTAAAGGCATACATACAATCCTTTTCTCCAAATATTTCAGGTGTTTGTCCGTTTTTAGTTTTAAAGAAAAAGTCATCCTCCATATTTTGAACATTAGATACGATATCCAACCATTCAGATTTTGTAAAGGGTTCGAGTTGTTGCCACTTTCGAGTTTCATCTTTCTTACTGGTCGCTAGAAGTATTTTTAATAAATACTTGTCTTTTACTATTAAGTTGGCTGCAATATTTCCCAGGTAAAATATAACCAAACATATTTCGTATTACTTGAATTACATCCTGCCAGTAAGATTGAATGGTTGGGCAACCCCAAAATATGTGAAAAGTCTTCCCCACATTTCCTCCAGCACTGTCCTCTGTCCTTCTCCTGTGTTTGCATGCATGTTAACTTGGGGGTTATAAAGAATCTGGTAAGATTCCTCCTGCAAAATTATGTAAATATGCAAATAGTTTTTTCAATGTTTGTACTGTAATTTGAGTGATGATGTCATTGTGATGCAGAAAGGAAAATACAGCACTGCATAGCACAAAGAAAACGCAAAACAAAAGTAGAAATGTGAACATAGGACAATCTCCTTTGAGATGCACCTTCATTAGAAAAAGTCAAGATTCACCTGGGAGAACTGTACCAATTGTAGACAGATTTAGAAAAAGTCTAATGAAAATGTAAAGAAAAATACTTAATAACAATGTTATGACAACTTATTCAGCCATTTTGCATGTAAAGACTAATGCCATGAACAAATTACTAAATGTTTTAGAGGGTGAGACTGTTTAACAGAGATCAAAATAATCAGTTTTGATTATGACATAAGCAATTGATAATGTACGAAAGAGCAGAGAATTGCACATAATCATTTGCATGGATAAACAAAACATTTGCAACTTGCTCAAAGGAATGAGAAACTGATTTTTTGATGTGCACAAGTGACACAATGACTATGTTTACATGGACATCAGTAATCGAATTATTTGCCTTAATCTGAATAAGACAATAATATGATTAAGGTGTTTACAGGAGTTGCTTTTTTAACGTTTCTTTCATGATCCCATTTTACATGTTATAGCACACACTTCAATTAACATCATTGCGTAACCACGCTATCCACATTTCCTCTGGAGTTTCATGTAATTTCGGGTGTTTCATTTTTAATTTGTCGACTTTGACTGCAGTTTGACACTTTTACTTTCATTAAGGAACATTTCATGCATGCCCCCCTGTGATAAATGAGATATTTAATGCGAGTATGAACTGCTGGAAGAGTGTTGTTTTAATGGAATTTGATACTGCACGCCAAATGGGAGAAAAAAACCTCTGCATTTTGCGGTGTGTGTGTGTCGTGTGGTCCTTCACTGACTCGGTAGGTGCAGTGAAAAACCAAACAGCTGTGTGTGTATGGACTATCCTGTCGCAAAATGTGGTGAAAAGTCCAAAACGTTGGTAATAGTTTGATTAAGGTGTTTACATATCTGTAATGCACTTCAATAATGCGACTAAATAGGAATACTCCACATGTCTTAATTCGATTGCTGTTTAGTTTAATTATGACCATAATTGGATTAAATAAATTTTAAAAATCGCTGTTTACATGGTAGACTCTTAATCACAGTATTGTCTTAATCGCATTAATATCAGATTATTGGTGTCCATGTAAACATACTTAATGATGTGATCATTGAACTGGTAGTTTTGAGAAGCTCTATTCTGATCTGAGAAATGTACCAAAGCCACTGAGAAAAACTGTCAAATGTTATAAACACTGAGGGAAAATAAATCAGAAATCTTTAATAGAAATGAAGAAATTAAATGTGAAAATCTTTACTGAAAGTTTCGTTAAGGATCCCACAATGGTGGTTCTACAAAATAGCTGCAAAAAAAAGTTGAAACCTTTATTAAAGTTTTCAAAATGTTTCTTTAGATTATGAAAATGTTCTTCACACAAGAATAAATGGTTTACTGGATGACCCAAAACGTGTCTTATGTCATTGGTTCCAGCTTATTTCCAGATTTAATTTTTCTAGTTTCTGAGAATACAAAAAGAGCCACATATTGATAAATAATGTTATGATAGCTGTTTTAACTTTAAGTTATGATTGAATTGCCTTTTTACAGTTATGAAATATTTGATAACAAGCAGGAAATGTTCATGGGCCAATGACATCACCACATTGAAATGGTCTGTATAAGAATTATTTCTGTGTAATGAGAAGATTCCATGGATTTTGAAGGTTTTTTTTTTTTGCATGGAACCACACTGAAAAAAATTATTCATTGAATTTTTCAAAGGGTAAGTGGTTGCAAACCATTTATGTGGGCTGAATTTAAACAAACAAATAAAATTGAGTAATGCTCTACTTATTTTATTAATTTAAATCCGGACCATATAAATTGTTTGCAACCACTGACCTTAAAGAAATTTTGTAAATTCAATAAATCAGTGCATAGTTCATGCTAATCATGTTTTTTAGGCAAATATCACCCCTAAGAAATAAACAAATTTAGTTAAATTAATTCTCTGGCTTTGTCCCTGATCCATAATTCCAAGCCAAGTTCTGGCAAAAAAAAAGAAGAAGATTTTCTTGCACGCTTATTTAAATATTCAGTCTTTCTCGTTAAGGCCTGCACAAGTCTGATCACATGACCTCGCTGTCCGTCAAAGGCATCTCTGAGTTAATCACCTCTCTATGCTGGTTTCTTCTTTTTTTCCCCTCTCTCTCTCTCTCTTGCTCTTTCTCTTCCTTCTCTGTTTTTTTCTGGCTTCCCTTTAGAGAAAGTTTCAAGAAGTTTCTATAAATTAATAAAGATCTGGTGCTGTATGAAGCCGATCTGGCTTTGAACGGGAGCGTATTGATCTCGCAGGTGAAGCAGGGATCAGCACTTCAAACAGAATGCGTTGTTCCAGAGGAGAGTTTGGAATGGCAGGCGCGCTCCTGTCTCAAAGCCACAGGAACCCACCAAACCCACACACGGCTCATGCGGCACAATGACCACATTTTGGGTTTCACCTGCTTTGGCTAGAAATCTGTTGAACAGTTGACATAATCGAGTGGCATAAATGCGTGCAGTTTTGTTCGTTTCGGTTCAGTTGGTTGAGGAAGAACGTGTCCTGCATGTATTTCGTAAACTTATTTTTTGGCTGTATTTTCTTTAGAACAAATATGAAGTTTCTGCATTGCAAAAAAATTGTTTCTGATTCAAATATCTAAAAATTCTTTTATCATAGACAAGCAAAAGCTATTTTCTTGTTTTAAGAAATAAGATGCCAAAATTAATTGAGTGTTTTCCTAAAACAAGCAATGGGGTAGGCAAAATTATCTTTTGTCAAAAGAAAAAACAAGATTATTTTGCTTACCCCATTGGCAGATTATTTTGCTCGTGTTAAGAAAAAACCCTTAATTTTGACATCTAAATTCTTTAAACAAGACAATTTCTCAATATGAGATCTCGTGTAGCGTCATCATCAACAACCAAAGTTCAGTTCCATTACGCAAAAAAGTTCCTGGATGTGTTCTTGATATCAAGGACGCATCGATGCAGTCCCAGAAGTCATTGTGGCTGACTCGGGTTCGTTCTTCCGAGGTAACCTGGCAAGACCGCTCTCCACAAGAATGCGAGTCCATTCTCTGCATTCTTGGAATTGAGAAACAGACAATATTTTTGCTTGTCTAGAAAAGGCTTTTCGATGTAAGAATTTTTAGATATCTGGACTAGAAACAAGACAAAAAAAATATAAGAAAAATATTTAGTGTCCATACAAACTAAAAGTGCTGGGTTGTTGTAACCATAAGTTGGATCAAATATTAGACAAACCCAATAATTGGGAGGTGTCATTTAAATTAAAAAAAAAAAAAAAAAAAAAAAAACCTACATTGGCGTTGTCCATATTCAACCCAACATTGGGTTACAACAACCCAGCACTTTTTAGAGTGCACAAATAAAGGTTGTTCATTGGAATCAATGGTTCTGAGAAGAACATTAAACAACCATGGAATCTATCCAAGCTCCTGTAAAGAGCAAAATGGTTCTTTTAGATTTAAAGGGTTTAAAGAGAGGGTTTTGTGAAGAGAAAGCTTCTTTGAAGAACCAAAATTTGATCTTAAATTGCATTCGTGCAAAAATCCCACTTTGGACCCAATTTTATTTTTTAAGTCGGTTGTTTCAAAAAGGAAAAAAAATCACGTATGATGCAAATTCATATTCTTCTGTAAAGCAGAAAGTTCAGTTCAGCTGCACTAAACGTTTAGGTTCAAATTTCCAATTACATTTTTATCCCAACAGTTGGGTTGGTCCAAATTTGACCAAATTTGGTTTAAGACAACACCCAGAAATGTTTTCAGTGTATAAGCAGCTCTGGAGAAGATAAAAGTGTTGCTATTCCGTTCAAATCAGTTCACTTCAACTGAAGATATAAGATATAAATAAATTTGTCAAATAAGACAGTGGTTGGGACCCCCCCGGGTGGTCACGAGAAAATGAAATGGAGTGGCTTGGTGATTTCCAAACATATCATACATGTTAATAAACTATTAGAATTACCATATTTTATCCATAACCTGCAAAGGATAAAAATAGTATTTAATAGTCACATAAAAAACAACATGCAAATAAAAAAATGTTGTGGCACAACGTTAAACTTTGACACTTTACAGCACTCATGTACATTAAAAACAAAGGCCACGACTGAACATAAAGGATGATCTCCAAGTGGCGACCTCCAAAATTTAACCAAAAACCGTCTTGTGCTACAAACATTGTGCCCACCATTCTCATTAAGTAAGGTTAATATTAAATTAAACTAATGAATAATGATAATAAAGCATTATATGATTTTTAGACTATTGCACTGTTTTGTGTTGTCAATATGCTCATTTATATAGTTCCTACTGGTGTGTGTGCACCGTTGTGTGCGACGTTTGTATGTTTATAACCACCTCCTGGGATAGTGGGGGTCGTGAGTCAAGCTGAAAAGTTTGGAAACCCTTGAAATAAGAAATAAATTAATTCCAGCTTTAAAGCAGAAAACCTTGAAAACAACAGCGTCATTAGTCAGTTCAGGTTTTGTTCTCAACTGAGGAACAGTGTCAGGGCGGGCAGTCAGACAGATTTTTTTTGCTTGTTTTAAGAAAAAACTTACCTAGTTTTGTTTGTCTAGAAAAAGCCTTTTTATTTAAGATTTTGTGTACTAGATAATATAATTTGAATATTAAATTTCTAATATTAATATTTGGACTAGAAACAAGACAAAAATATGTAAGAGTAAAGTATTTTATGCAGTATGTCCATATACACTAAAATGCTGGGTTGTTGCAACCCAAAGTTGGGTCAAATATGGACAAAAATTTAATTTTTTACCCTAACAGTTAGGTTGGTCCATATTTTACCAAAGTTTAGTTAAAACAACCCAGATTTTTAGTGTGTATAAGCAGCAAACCTAGAAAGCAACAGTGTCATTATTAAGTTCAGGTTTTGTTGTCAACTGATAGTGCCAAGGCGGGCAGTCAGCTGGCTTTTTCAGTGTGTGTTATGTCTACAATGATAGTATTAACTTTTAATTATTTAGCCTGATGTTACTTAATGCTCTGTGTGTGGGTTATTAGTGTGTGAGCCCATTCATCTCTGAGCCGTGTAAGAAGATGATTCTAATTAAAAGCGTAATGTAGGAGAGTTTCCTCTGTTTGACTTCAGCTACAGGGAACAAATCCCACGGTTAATCCAACCTGAGCGCACTGCCAGCGGCCTCACAGCAGTGTGCGTGTGTGTGTGTGTGTGTGTGTGTGTGTTTCTCAGTCTGCAGAACTGAAAGAGAGGACAGTAATGGCATATACCTGATCCACTGCTCTGTCACATGGTAAGGAGATGCCTGTGTACCGACTGCATGCAAAAATATCAATCGCATACTTGAATCTGATTGGCTGATTCGCCCAAGTGAAGGTTTACATCAGTCCGTCTGGAAAAGTTGTCAGGTTGCTAAAACGAGACGCTTCTGAGAAAGACCTACTTGCTGGATTTGCCAAAGTTTGCAGGGATCACAACATCAAATCTTTGAAAGTTCCGTTGGCAGTCCTTGTTCAGACAGGCTGCAAAAAAAACTGATTCCCTTTTCCAGAGCAGCTGATCAAAATCTGTTCGGTTGGTTATAGTTTGATCGGCCCGGCTGTAAACCAGATGAAATATAATGTTTGAGAACTAGATCCAATCCCAACATTTGGGACATGATGTAAAATGACATCCAAGTGCACAATAATATCTCGATTCTGAACAGCCTGAGGTGAACTGGCTGCGCTTAATGAGTATTTTTGATGTTTCATTTTTACAATATTCATAGATATTTTAAAAACCAAAAAATAAAAAAAACATTTTGTATAGGTATATGTTTTGTTAAAAATATAGATAAAAAAAAAAACCTTGCCACTTTGGAATTATAAATTTGTGTCTGTAGTTTTGAGATATTGAGCTTTACATTGTCTTTAAAGACAGATCGCAATATTATGTC
Source organism: Danio aesculapii (assembly GCF_903798145.1). Lineage (NCBI taxonomy): Eukaryota > Metazoa > Chordata > Actinopteri > Cypriniformes > Danionidae > Danio > Danio aesculapii. Next base: position 48,310,802 of record NC_079454.1, on the reverse strand, counting down.
CATTCATTCATTCATTCATTCATTCATTCATTCATTCATTCATTCATTCATTCATTCATTCATTTTCTTTATGGCTTAGTCCCTTTATTCATCAGGATCACCACAGCGGAATGAATCGCCAACTTATCCAGCATATGTTTTACACAGCGGATGCCCTTCCAATTGCAACCCATTACTGGGAAACATCCATACACACTCATACACTACGGCCAATTTAGTTTGTTCAATTCCCCTGTAGCGCATGTATTTGGACTGGGGGAAAACCGGAGCACCCGGAGGAAACCAACGCTAGCACGGAGAGAACATGCAAACTCCTCACAGAAATGCCAACTGGCCCAGCCGGCACTCAAACCTGCGACCTTCTTGCTGTGAGGCCACAGTGCTAACCACTGAGCCACCGTGTCGACAATATTATGTTATTTTTTTTTATTCCTTTTTTAACACATTTTAATATCTTTTTAGTGATTTTTATTCTTTGTTGATTTTATTTCTTATGCGTGTTTCTTTTATTGTTGTTTATGTAAAGCATTTTAATTTGCCATTGTGTATGAAACGTGCTTTATACAGTAGGTGAGAGTTCAAAGTGACCATTACCGCCATGGCTTATACCGCCGCCGCTTTAAATAGGCAAGCACGTGTTTTTAATGTATGACCGCAGTTTGTGAATATGCCGCCAGGGGGCACAAAGGGACGGGATGCGAACGGACAGAAATAATAGCCTTTACAGCAGCTGTAAATATGCTTCTGTACTTATAAATGAAGATGAAACGATAAAACAAAGCATTATAATTCCTTCATTAATTATACAAAAAAATTGTTATACATAAACTTGCCTTGTGTGTTTTGCATGTGTAAAAATACAATATATATATATATATTTACTTATTCTATATTTTACGTCTAACACTTTAGAATATTCAGCTTATACTGCAGTTGCCACAGTTCAGATGTTGTATTTCAGACATTTTTCAGGTTTTTGTCCTCAAACTTCTCCTGTGTGTAGGATTAGTTTCTTACCCATCTCATCCAAAGCTTTTTGTTGGGATTTCTGTCTGTTGTAGCTGTGAAATAACTGAAATCATTCAGCGTATCATTCAGTAACGCAGTCAAAACATGCATGGGCAAAAAAATTGTACAGCTTAGAACACAGGAGTACATTGGTGAAGTTTGTTCCTCGCCACTTTATTGGTTGGGGACGTGTGGATCTGCACTCAATGGATTTGCTCTTCAGTGTTCAGACTCTCAGCAGTGAAAATTAAACCACATTGAACTGAACTAAACTGAACTTCAACTCTGACAACTAGACTGACTGTTTCAATTTACTAGAACTTCTATGTTAAGCTGCTTTGACACAATCTACATTGTAAAAGTGCTATAGAAATAAAGATGAATTGAATTGAAACTCGGTTCCTGGAGGGCCGCAGCTCTGTACAGTTTGGTTCCAATCCTAATTAAACACACCTGATCAAACTAATTAAGTTCTTCAGGCTTGTTTAGAACCTACAGGTAAACCTGCGGTCACACTAGAGTTTGTGCGTGCGACATTCTGTTGTACAGCGCTGTGAAAAGGGGCAGATATTAAAGAGAATGAAGCAAGATAATTAGACATAAAAAAGTGAGCGATTGGTCCATATTTCACATTTCTGTCTAGAGAGGTCATGTTTTGATCCTCGATTGGTCTCGCACAGTCAGGTTATGTGATTTCGCAGGTCAGAGTTCATCAAGTTTGAACTCTCCAACGCAGCGACCTCCAAAACTTGTCGCAGGAGCTAGCGTTTCCGGTCTGATGCATTCGTGTGCGTATGAATGGAAGTCTATGGGGAGAGTCCAGTGTGACCACAGCTTAAGTGTGTTGGAGCATGGTTGGAACTAAGCTGTGCTGGGATGCAGCCCCAGAGTTTGACACCCCTGCATTAGAATGTTCTTCAGCCAATCAGAATCAAGCATGCAGCAGCCCAGTAATATAAGCTGTTTTAGCTTATTTTTACTGTCATTTTTTTATATCTCTTGTAACATCTTCACGGCCACTTTAATCTATTTAATGCACACTAAATAGAAGATTTAGTCATTTAGCAGATGCTTTTGTCCAAAGCGACTTACAATTGAGGAGGCATTCAGCGATTCAACAAGAGGCAAAAGACACCATGCAAGAAGGGCAAAGATTATACCAAGAAACTGTTAGTGCTCAGAGAGATAAGTAATAGAAATAAGAGGGGGAGTGTTTTGGTTTTTGGTTTTTGGTTTTTATTAGAGAGAGGAGTGTTTCTACAGTTGGTTTGTCAAACCCACTCACCTGTGTGAAGCACATTTCATAAATGTGCACTGTTGTTGATGTTTTTTAGAGAGAGAGAGAGAGAGATGGAGTGATTGTAAGAAAGTGACTGGTGTAAATGTGCAAAAACTCCTGCAAGTTTCAGATAGATACAAAGAGTGTGTTTTATACAGATGGTTTGTCAAGCCCACTCACCTGTGTGAGGCACAATCAGAATTACATAATATTTTGAGGTTGTTGTATGGCGTGTTTTTTTTTGTGTGTTTTTTTTGAAGAAGTAGAAGAAGTATTATTTTTATTTTTAACTACTGACTCTAGTCCTTTGGACATCAGTGTTAAATATTTACATTTACATGTATAGTTGAAATCAGAATTAATAAACCCCTTATGAATTTTTTATTCTTTTTAAAATATTTCCTAAATGATGTTTAACAGAGCAAGGGAATTTTCACAGTATGTCTGATAATATTTTTTCTTCTGGAGAAAGTCTTATTTGTTTTATTTCGGCAAGAATAAAAGCAGTTTTTAATTTTTTAAACACCATTTTTAGGTCAATATTATTAGCCCCTTTAAGCGAATTTTTTTCGATAGTCTACAGAACAAACCATCGTTATACAATAACCTGCCTAATTACCCTAAACTGCCTAGTTAACCTAATTAACCTAGTTAAGCCTTTAAATGTCACTTTAAGCTGTATTAAAGTGTCTTGAAAAATATCTAATCAAATATTATTTACTGTCATCATGGCAAAGATAAAATAAATCAGTTATTAGAAATGAGTTATTAAAACTATTATGTAAAATCTTCTCTCCATTAAACAGAAATTGGGTAAAAAAAATAAACAGGGGCTAATAATTCAGGGGGGCTAATAATTCTAACTTCACTTGTAGCTAAAAAAAACAATATAACATTTGTTATATTTCATAAAATATCACATTTCTATTCATTCATTCATTTTCCTTCGGCTTAGTCTCTATTTCAGAGGTCGCCACAGTGGATTAAACCCCCAACTATGTTATGTGCATATGTTATACGCAGCAGATGCCCTTCCAGCCACAACCCAGTTCTGGGAAACACACATACACATTCATTCACACACACTCATACACTACAGCCAATTTTAGTTTATTCAATTCACCTACAGCACATGTGTTTGGACTGTGGGGGAAACCGGAGCACCCGGAGGAAACTCACGCGAACACGGGGAGAACATGCAAACTCAGAAATGCCAACTGGCCCAGCCGAGACTCAAACCAGCGACCTTCTTTCTGTGAGGTGACCGTGCTAACCACTGATCCACCGTGCCGCCCCTACATTTCTTTTTATTTACATTTAAAATATGCTCATGGTTAGTGCATGCTAATTATTTTGATGGTGTTTTATCTGTCTGTCTGTCTATAGAATAAGTGATATGAAGATATAAAACCAACACTACAATAGAAACACAGTAAATATCTGTGTATAAAAACCGCACACACACAGAAACACATACACCTGGCAGCAAGCAACATGTTCCTCTGCCTCGCTTATGTATGTGTGTGAATGTGCATGCGCTGGCTCAGATCTCGCTGTTCAGGTAACTGTTGTTTTGCTGCATACGCATGTTTACCCGTTTTTCTCTCCCTCCTCCTGTGGCAGGCCTGTCATCCCTCGCTCCGTGTTAAAAGCGCTCTGAGAGGCAGCTAATGCTACTCAACAACACGCCTGAGCTTTGAAGAGACACACATGAGTTACACAGTGAATCTCACACACACATACACACAGCGCTGGTCTCCCAATTACTGCTGCCTCCATTGTTTCTTGTAGATCGGACAGGCCTTGATGGCATGTCACAGAGAGCGATTGAATGTGTGTGTGTTGCTCTAGAATTTGTGCTGACAGACAGCCATGCATTGCTGGCTTAATCAGTACTCTAATTTGCATAAATTATATATAGAGGCGGGGCTTTTGCAAACCATCGTGACCGTGGGTTGGCTGAGAAGATCAGGGGAGGTCTGATTTGATTGGTTGATCTGGCTGTCAGTATTTGTGTTGCCCTGCAGGTTCCCCCTCCTTCCCTCAAACACACACACACACACACGCACACACACACACGCACACACACACACACACACTCATGCTTACAGACGGAATAGGCCTCCTGTCAGAGGCTCGTTTGGCATTCCCTTTAAAGCCGGACGGAGCGTCTGTACCTGTCAGAATGGCTGAGAAGAGCTGTGTGTGAGTGACTCTTACACACTCGCGCCGGCTATACCTCACCCAGCCTCCAGACAAACGCCTTCATCTAACACTTCAGAGAGAACCGGCCGGCCACAGCAGAGAAGAGCTGAGATATTTAAGTCCATAACGAGTACATTACTGACCTGTTAATAGGCTATATGCACAGCTAGCGCCCTATCATACACCCGGCGCAATAGGGCGGGCGTGATTCATTTTCGCAGGTTTCATTTTTCACGTTTTGTGCCATGTTATTTAAATAGCAAATCCATTTGTGACACTTTAGGGACTCATGGGTGTGCTGGTCTAAAATAGAGGTGTCTTAAGGCGCATCCTTGGCCGTTGCTTTTTTGAAGCAACTGTAATAGACCGCTCCATTGACCAACTAACAGCTGCTCTAAAGTCAATGGCGCAGAGTTTTTGTTATTTAAAAAGCTTTATGCGCCTTGATAGGTTCAAAACGCGTACACATTGCTTAATACACACAGGTGGACAGCAATATACAAATATCTTAAAACATTTAAAAAATAATCAATAATTAAAGGATTAAGATGTTAAAAAAGATTATTTTCTACATAAATATAAAAACCACCACCTCCATGCTATGCTTTGTAATCCAGCTCTGTTGTAGTCAGTTTATTCATGACAATTTGCATTTGAATAATGGTATTATTATTAGTAGGATTATTTATTATTTGCATATTTATATTTGTTTTAATAAAAACACTTTCAGATTTGTCCACCTGTCAGGTTTTGGACCATATGGGGCATAAGAACAGGACGTGTGTTTGGATATAACTTTTTGACCACACTACGTTATTATTGTTCATTTATTTGTTTGCTGGAAATTAAAACTGAAATTAGAAATAGTTTTGAAACAAATTTTTACGCTTAACAAACTAAATTAAATATGTAGGCTAATGGATGTCTTCAGTGGAGTGAGTTTCCACCGTTTCCTTATCCACGAAAGTAAAGGAGTAAAGTGTAAAAGTAAAGTAAAGAGAAAGTAAAGAGGCCGAATGGAGGAGGCTCTTTCTTTATCCTCAAACTGCAAATACTCTGTTTGACTGTTTTCTCGCTAGTTTAGCTTTTAGTTTTTCCGATTGTAAAGTCCGGCATGGAAATAGCAAATATGCCATGATACGATGCAACTGACTCTTAAAGGGAATGGGAGATGATTGGTTTAATACACGTTATGCTCAAAACACACCCATAACTCATTAAGAGAATAAACACAACCCTGTTAGACCATGCGTCAGGGCGCGGAGCGTATTTTTCCATCCTTAAAATAGCAAAAGTGCATTCAGACATGCCATAACACTTTAGACTTTGCGCTTAGATCGTTAAAATAGAGCCCCTAGTTTTTTTCAGCCAATGAGAGAGAACCTTGAGCTCGGAGAGTCCAGGGGGTCCAAGATCAGGTTAATTTTTGCGAAGTCCCCCTGGTAAAATTGACTATAATCAGTTTACTATAATCTTCTATGTTAAGCTGCTTTGACACAATCTACATTATAAAAGCGCTATAGAAATAAAGATGAATTGAATTGAATGGTAAAGGAGGAAACGGGGTGGATAAAGGGATACTTCAGAAACTAAGATAAGGACGGTAGGATGAATGGCTTTATTTATTGGTGGCTAGAATTAATCTAATTCATCTAGCAATAATATCTGATTGTACTAGCAATGATTATGCAAGACCATCAGCGATCAATCATAACACGTGATACTCGAAAATTAGTTTATAAAACTTCATTTAAATTTCACAAGGTTCCTTTCGCAGCATTGATGTTATAATGGAATTAAAATACAATCCATTTAATAGACTCAAGCATTCTTTTAGTTGTTCAAGCATAAAACGAGATGAAAAACCTTGTAAACAGAAGCACTGTCAGGATCAGCAGGCAAGCGCAGAAACTCCATTGAAAATACTGGAGAAACTTTTTAAAGACGTGGTCAAATTTTATTTAATGCAGTGCTTCTTGTACATTCTGAGACCCACTTTATATTGTAGATCAAACAGGCAGTGAAGAGCTTTAGTCTCTAAAGAAGTCAGACCTTAAACATGGTGTTGGTCAATGGAGCGACATTTCATCGGAATCTCTTGGGCTGGCTGACTGAAAATGAAAAGTCCAAACTGTATGGCGTTACTAAATCAGGTCTGTTAACTTTAAAAATCTGTGATCTTCACATTAGTATATATCAACATTAATTACAGAAACACATATAGACATACAGTAGCAACAATACAGAAAATCTCAAATCAATTTGAATAGCATTATTGAGTTGATGGAATTCAGTGACATATTTGAGTTCATATTGAGAATCTGTGACATTTTAGTTAGCTCAGTTAAGGATTTCTGTATTTATAAAGCATCAGTTTTGTCTCAGATATTTATTTTGATATATAAAAACGACACCGTATAGGACATAAATAATAAATAGAATGGGGATAATAAATAGAATTTGACCAGCTTAGATAATGTGGTCTATTGAAAATGTAAAGAGAAATGTTTAAACTCATATACTGATTTCGACATCTTGGCAAATCTACAGACAAGGCATTTGAGTTTGAATCATTTGTGAAATCTATAAAGGATATGAAAGATTCATTCCTTCATTTCTAAGGGGGAAAGTCAACAGGAGGCTTAAGTACATTTTAATTGCTCTCCTTCAAATATCATTGCTGTCCAGGAGCAACAATGCGATATTTAAGGTATATAAAGATCCGTTATGACTGATCTTTCTAAAAGGGTATTTCAGTAGAGCCTAGGAAAGCTTTAAATCAGGTGTTAAAGAGGTTTGTTGTGCAGATTCTCAATTATCTGGGCTGCTGTTCTGGGCAGCACTGCAGTGGGGCAGCAGAACAAAGACTGATGCACTGTGGGATACCAAACTCTGAACACACACACACACACACACACACACACACACACACACACCGTGCTCAAATAAACACTCAGTATGTTTGTATCTGCGCCAAAGAGAATTAGATTTTTTCTTCTCTTCATGTGTTTTGGTTTACCAATTGTGTCTGTTTGTAAAACTCTAAAAATTAAATGCTTTTCCCACTTAAAAGTATTATTAATTATTAGCTTTTATTTTAGACTATTGTCAAAAATACATAAAAAAACTAGCAAGATTGCAAGTTTATTAAGTATTTTTCAAAGTGGTAAATTAGGGTTGTACAGTACTGGGATAATATGAGATGTTGTTAAGGGTTGCAATAACAATATTTCTTACAATATAACAAAACGGTATACTTATCAGTTTAAAAAAATATTAGTGCTGGACAAAGATTCATTGAGATTTATTCCAAAATAAAAGAAATTTTTTTTTAGATAATATACAGTATGTCTGTGGGCTGTGTGTATGTTTGTATGTATGTATGTATGTCTATACAGTTGAAGTCAGAATTATTAGCCCCCCTGAATTATAAGCCACCCTGTTTATTTTTTTCCCCAATTTCTGTTTACGAAAAGATTTTTTCTCAACACATTTCTAAACATAATAGTTTTAATAACTCATCTCTAATAACTGGTTTATTTTATCTTTGCCATGATAACAGTAAATAATATTTGACTAGATATTTTTCAAGACACTTCTATACAGCTTAAAGTGACATTTAAAGGTTTAACTAGGTTAATTAGATTAACTAGGCAGGTTATTGTATACTGATGGTTTGTTCTGTAGACTATCGAAGAAAAAAAAGTTAGCTTAAAGGGGCTAATAATTTTGACATTAAAATGGCTCTTAAAAGTTAAAAACTGCTTTTATTCTAGTTAAAATAAAACAAGACTTTCTCCAGAAGAAAAAATATTATCAGACATACTGTGAAAATTTCCTTGCTCAGTTAAACATCATTTAGGAAATATTTAAAAAATAAAAAATATTAAAGGGTAAAAGGGGGCTAATAATTCTGATATATAAAAATAATGATATGATAATATATATATATATATATATATATATATATATATATATATATATATATATATATATATATATATATATATATATATACATACAAGAATGGCACAAACTAACTAAAAGTTCTCACAATTATAAAATGGAAATAAGTACAATAGAAAATATACAAAGTCTTTTGTATAAAGTGTCAAAGTGTTTGTCATTAAAACCACAAAAGATCTTCAGTCAAGACCAGTGAGTGATTTTTCTTTTTTCTTTTTGATTAATAATAATGAAAACACTCAGCAGCAGAAATTGTGTACTGTTGCTTTAAGAGCTGAGCAGTTTCGCTTGTTTTTGACTTTTCTAAAGCATAAAAATACTATAATATGTTTGCTGATATAAAAAAAAAACATGCTAAGTGAATATTCTTGTTTATCTGAAAAACAATGCTGAAGTCAGATATTCTGCTTTGAAAATGTGTTACGTGCCGCATTGTCTGTCTTTGTTTTGGTTCTTTTAACTCTCCCACTGCCACTTTAGCCAGTTATATTTCAGCACCCTGGGTTGCCTTGGTGGAAAACAGCGTATTTCATCCATCCATTCATTCATTCATTCATTCATTCATTCATTCATTCAGGAAGGAAGGCTCTCAAAGCATGTGTTCGTGACTTATGTAACCTCTGGTGGACAGTAACAGCCTCCGATATGAGACCAGATTCAGAGTTATTAATTAGCAAATAATATAAATATTATGAACGTAAACATTGGTAAGCAGGTTACATTGTAACCCAGTGTCCTAACAATACACTATGTGACGAGATTTGCAGTGATAAGCTAATTTGGCTGTTTGCACCAGACGAAATATGACAGACATTTAAATACTGCAATTAACAAGCACGTAATAGTGCACTTACTGCACTCCAGCAAAATGGTAAGGTTTTTAATCTAATTAATACATATTAAACCTCTTTAACTTTATTAAATGAACATGCTAAATCACTGGTTGGTTTGTCAGATCAATTTCAAACGGTTTCTTTTCAAGATCTGAAGTGAACAATCTGCTGCTGTTTTCAGTATGGCAATGAATGTCATGTAAAATGGCATTCAAACTCACATTATTAGCATTTAACACTGAATAAAGCACATGAGGTGTACCTGAGATGATCATTGTCAGTTTATCTAGTTGTTCAGCAAGAAATAGAAGCTGTTTCTAAAATATAAATTTCAGGTGTTGGAAGGACAAAAAGCATGTATATGGAAAATATTCCTTCTATCGTGTGCCTTTTCTGTTGATGTCGTCAATCTGGCAACCTACTCTTGCATGTGTTTTGAACCAGGCATGCAATACCTAGTTAAACCACTGGGTGTCAAACTTACGAACTGCACTTTTAAGTTGTTTCTTCATAACAAAGAAGGAACTGGACTGCTGGAAAGGGGGCGGGATATGACATAATAATTATTTTATCTCGGTTAATGTTTTATTCATAATTGTTGGAAGCCAAAATCAAACTAAGTATGTGATTTTGGACACTCATTTTAGGATGTTGCCAGATTGTGTTTTTTTTTTTTTTTTTTTAAGTCACTGGGTTGCCAGGTTGTTTTCACAGTATTGCTGTTTTGCGCATGTGATCGCACCTGTAAAACACTAAACAAGCTGTCAGCATAACAAAACTGCAAACTCCCACTTTGCAATAAATCCATGTTTGGCGTATCCCGCGAAACGCATCCGTACGGGTCTCTGCGAACACAAACTGATTGAGTTTGCAGGAGTTTGGATTGAATTGGAAGGTGTTATTGCAAAGCAGAGATTTGAATTTCCATCCGCTGCGGAAAATAGGAAATGAGACCAATAACCTTGACTGGCATTTGCTCCTGTGTGTGTGTGCGCGTGTGTTTTATATGCATGAGGATTCTTTCATTTGTGTTTTATTTGCGCTCTTCGGTTGGGGAGATAAAGCTATTAATATATATGGCGATGAGAGGAGAGAGGCTGTGGCATATGCCTGCGAGCAAGAATATTAAAACTAAGAGAACTATAGTGATACCCTGCCCAGGAGTACACACACACACACGATTCATTTAGGAGACACGGACAATCTGGTGCTGGTTATTGTCGTGTGTAATCGATTTGCTCGGCCTTCTTAGATCTTAGGTCTGTTTATCCATGAGTCTTTCTCTCTCTCAAGATTAAAGTAGCTTTATTGACATGCTAAAAAAGCTATATTTATATTGGCAAGGTGATAAATGCTATTATATATACATTCATACATATGTCAAATCCTATTTATGTTAAGCTATTTTCGTTATCTCTATAAATATTATTCATTAGATATTTTCTCTCTATATATTGATAAATGCATTACGTTTCACTATTCAGATCATGAATGCCTGTTGCCTGATGTCTTTTACTAATTATAAGTATATTGGTATTAATTAACCATTGTGCACTGTTCAAATTTACTACCATTTTGTTATGTTTGGGATGAAAACATCCACTAAATTGCTGTAAACATGCATAATAAATATATTTTTTTCAATTTCTTTTGCATAAATCAGTTAATCAACCTCAGTCCTGATCAAAACTACTAAATTGTTTAGAAAATAATAGGATTTGAACTCTTTAATTGCCAAGTTTACTAATGATGTCACTGATTAAGTGAAAAAAACCATGAAAAGTAATTGTGGACTAGGCAGGGGACGATAACAGGTTTTAAGGTTTACTGTTGTTTGGAAAAGTCAAGGTTTTAAAACCGCCAGAATTTTCTGTTATCGTTCCTCAGGTAGATGTAAGATTTTTTTGTGTGTTTTTTTTAGGACAACAGTATCTCCAACAGAAAATATATCCAAAGATGCCTTTTTCAAGTTTTAAAGAAAGCTGTGTTTTAGAAACTAATGAAGACAGCAGAAGTCAATAATGTATTTGAATTAGTTAGTCTGACTTTTCCAAACTAATTTAAATGTTCAAAGGGGAAAAAGTTTTTTTTTTTTTATACCCAAACATTAAAAAAGAATATATTTTAGAGCAGTATTCACAATACCGTGATACCGTGAAACACTGATATTATTATCCAAGTTTATCATACCGTCAGAATCTTATTCTGGCCCATGTTTACTGTGTACTGGATTTTTTTTTTACCTTTTATCACAGTCTTGGACATGTGAACGATTAGTAACAACACTGGCTTTGATGCATTGTTAGATTTTATGTTTTCTCCCTACTTTACAGTTGGTGGCTGTTTTTGCCTCATTGACGTCCATTATAACCACATTTGATGTCACATTTGATTATAACCACTTTCCGTTAAACACACAGTCTTTGCTTTTGTTTACTCCATGTAGTTCTGGGAGCTGAGATGCAAATTTTGATTTTCTCAAACACATAAAGGTAAGTGCATAAAGGTTACTCTCACACCTACAGACACACATACACACACTTTAATTTGCTGTTATACTCCATATAAAATCCAGAAACTATCTAAAGGGTTAATGGTGCTAACTGATGGTCAACAGTAAAATTACAAATTTGACCTCTTCCCAACAGGGAAAAACACCAACAATCAAACATGCTCGATTATGCTGGCGCATTAGCCTAGTGGTTAGTGCGCCAACAAATGGTGCAGTAGCACGTCAGGGCATCCCAAGTTCGAATCCTGGCTTGAGGACATTTACCTACCCTCGCCCCCTCTAACTTCGCTTCCTGTCTAAATACTTTTCTATATAATAAAGGCAAAGAAGGCCAAAAATAGATCTTAAAAAAATAAATAAATAAAAGCATGCTTGATTATATGGTGTCATGGCTCTGCAATCAAAAAAATGTGGTAATGAAAGTCATTGAGGCAAAAACAGCCACCAACAGTAAATTAGGGAAAACAAAATAAAAATCAATCAAAAACAATGCATCAAAGGCAATGGTGTTTCACATGTTCAAGACTTTGATAAAAAGTAAAAAAGTCCAGTTTACAATTACTTTTTGTATTGAATCTGTCATTTTGTGTGTGGTTTTTTTTTCACCAAATTAGTGACATAATTTGTGAATTTGAGTGTATTGTTGAGGTTTTATTATTTTTTTAATTCAAAGCATTTTTTTCACAATATGTGTCAAAATAAGATTTGTCACCAGAAATCATTCTGCTAGCTGAAACACAGAAAACGTTATGGCCAAATTAAGACTCAAAATCATCCCAGAGTGGATGAAAACATCCCCAACAGTACATAAGGGTTATTGTGCTTTTTCTAATACGCCAAGTGCATAAATGAATAGTTTTAGTAGATCTATATTGTGTTAATTATAAATCAAATATTTTTACATTTCTTTACATTTCTTTAAAACATCAATTTCTTTAAAATAATTTTCTATAATACATTTTTGTATTATTATTAATATTATCATATTATTAATATTGTTATTAATAGTACTGTATATAATTTCTTCGATGTGTTTTTTTACCAATTATAAAGATATTGTTATAAATTAATGTGTTTTTTGTGTGTCAGCTATGTGCTTAATAATTAAATAAATAATGAAATAATTTTTGTATTAAATTACATTTTTATAATACATTTTTTGTATTATTATTATTAATATTATTAGTAATACATTCATGTGATAAAATACATTTTAAAAAGTAAATTTGAACTTAAATGCATGAATTACACACTGCCATGGGCATGAATTGCTTTGGGGAATAAATTAAAATCATAAGTTAAAGTTAATTAATCAAATGAACTGCAATTAATAATTACAATAAAAAATAATTCAGACTTTGATCCTAAATTCACTTTTCCTACAGAAAGATTCGCAGAACTGATTTAACTATTGCACTTGTTTGTTCACTGAAATGTGTTTTAAATGGCTGTGTGCATTGTGATCTGATTGAGGTATATGCTTCTGTTAACATTCATAACTCACAATGTGTGTGTGTGTGAGTGTGTGTATGTGTGTGTCAGGAGAGCATGTGGTGTTATAGAGGGATTAGTGTTTTAATGAGGGGGTGTGGCCAGGGTGGGCGGGGTCAGTCACTGCCTCAGGCAAAGAGCAGAGGGTCACACACACACTCACACACACTAACACACACTCACTCACTCAGGGGGCCTCAATTAGGGGATGGAGGATAATTCCCCCCACCTGATACCTGCTGTCGTCCTGCGCTGTCCTTTTTCTGTCTGTCAGCCTCTCTCTTTCTTTTACCATCTTACTTTACCCCTGTTTACCCCCTTTTACTGCCTGCCTGTCTGTGTTGCTCTTTCTTGACTTGAGTAGTGCTATTATTGTCATGTAATTGTATATGTTTTTATCTATGTATGTACAGTTGAAGTCAGATTATTAGCCCCCCTTTGAATTTTTTATTCTTTTTTTACATATTTCCCAAATGATGTTTAACAGAGCAAGGAAATTTTCACAGTATGTCTGGTAATATTTTTTCTTCTGAAGAAAGTCTTATTTGCTTGATTTCAGCTAGAATAAAAGCAGTTTTTAGTTTTTTAAAAGCCATTTTAAGTTCAATATTTTTAGTCTCTTTAAGCTATATATTTTTTCGATAGTCTACACTCTCAGATATAAAGGTACAGGAGCTGTCACTGTGGTGGTACCTTTTTAAAAGGTACACATTTGTACTTAAAGCGTTCATATTAGTACCTCAAAATTATATTTTAGTACCTAAAAAATTTAAGAGGAACACTTTTGTACTTTTTAGGTACTAATATGTACCCTTGAGGTATTTATATGGACCTTTTAGGTACAAATTTGTACCTTTTGAAAAGGTACCACCACAGTGACAGCTCCTGTACCTTTATTTCTGAGAGTGTACAGAACAAACCATCGTTATACAGTAACTTGCCTAATTACCCTAACCTTCCTAGTTAACCTAATTAACCTAGTTAAACCTTTAAATGTCACATTAAGCTGTATAGAAGTGTCTTAAAAAATATCTAGTCAAATATTATTTACTGTCATCATGACAAAGATAAAATAAATCAGTTATTAAAACTATTATGTTTAGAAATGTGTTGAAAAAAAAACCCCTCTCTGTTAAACAGAAATTGGGGAAAAAAATAAACAGGGGGGCTAATAATTTTGACTTCAACTGTATGTATGTGTACATATATAATATAATGTAATATAATATAATATAATATAATATAATGTAATGTAATGTAATGTAATGTAATATATTTTTGGTGATAGCCCAATTGTTGTTAATGAAATTTTTGACCCAACTATTTGGTTTGTCCATATTTGACCATAATTTCAAACCCATAATTTCTTTTATAGTGCATAGTTGTTGATCATGTAAATTTAATTTAATTTTGATACATTTTAATAAAAAATCTAAATGTTAAAGTATTATTAATCATGTATTTTTATTAACAGTGACAGTGATAATGGCAATGTATGTGTGTGTATGTATATATATATATATATATATATATATATATATATATATTAAATGAAAAACTTAAATAGCTCAAATACTTTAACAATTAGTTGTTATAATAATATAAATTTGTCATTTATTAAGATTTTATAGTATTATTATTATTTCATGCATTATTACATATTGAATATAATTTAATTTGCATAAATATAAAGTACTAAATATACAAAGTAGACCCAATAGATATTTTAATTCCTACTTAAATGTGTTTAAAGGCATTTAGTTATCTGCATATGAGGAGTTTAGATGCAAAAACCTCTAAATACCCTCTGAAATATTCTTCTAAAATGAGCATTTTTATCAGGCTCCTGTGTGTATGTTCAGTAATATCACTTTTATGGCAAAGAATAAGTCATTTTCCTGGTCCTTAAAGTCAAATCTCAACACAAACAAAGGAGACTGAAAAATGTTTAATTTTTCATGGAATGTTTAGACGGCAGAGATTTTTGCATCTGAACTCTTCATATCTAGATGGACGTCTCTTCTTTTGTTTTTCTAGGATCGTTTCTCTTTACTGAATGTTATTTTATGTAATAGATTTAAGTAGAGGAGTAACATGTCATTAATTTGACAATTATAACCATAACTGCTGTAGGATTATCACGAAAACAAATAATGTTCAATGACCTTTTCTGTATCTTATGTTCATTGAGCTCAAATTAATATGATTTACATTTTATTTTGTTCAAAATCACATTTATTAATTAGAACCTGAAAACTGCCTGTAAAGCCAAGTGTGTGTGTGGATGCATGTGTGTGTGTGTGTTTCCTGATTTGCATGTCTGTTATCTCAGGTTTCTTTGAATTGTTTCCGTCCCTCTGGAGTTTGTGTTTGAAAACATCCCAGATTCTGTTCCTCTCCTTCCTTTCTTCTCTGCAACTCTTTCTCTTTCTCTCCCTCCTCCATCTTTTCCTCTCTCCTCTCGCTTTGCACCTGTTTCCCGCTCTGAACAGCTGCTAATTGGGTGAATCTAATTAGTGATTACCCATAATCCTCAGCGCTGTTTGATTGGTTTGTTCGCCGACCCGTAACATAACTAATCATCTATATATATATATATATATATATATATATATACACACACACATTTATTTATTTATTTGTTTGTTTGTTGTGTGTGTGTATCTGTGAATTAAGAGAACATTTTTAAATGTTACAACATTACACACACATTACCTTTACCTAATTTATTATTACTAGCAATCTAATTTAACTCTTTCTCTGATCCTTTTCTAATGAGGTCATTTAAAGTGCAAAGGTCACAGAAAGGAAGTGCAGCATTTGACCTTTTCATGACCATCATTCCAGACATTCCAAACTCCCAGAATTAAGTCAATTAATGATTCACATCTCACATTTTACAACAGAAGTTTACATAAAACATAAAATCTATAAATATAAATATGATGCATAAATATTAATGTTGGACAGATTAATTGCATCCAAAATAAAAGTTTGTTATGACATAATATATTTGTGTGTTATATATAATCATCACGTATATGTGATGCAGACACATACATAGAAACAAAACTATTCTGTAGCATAGATATTTAAATTTATATATAATTTTTATCATATACATATATATTTTATATCTAAATATAAATAAACATTTTCTCAAATGTATCTATGTATTAATATACACATGGATTTATTTTTATATGTATTAATATACACATGGATTTAGTATTTATATATACTTAATCAATATACACAGTACACACACATTATGTTAAAACAAAGTTTTATTTTCGATGCAATTGTTTATTCATTCATTTTCCTTTGCAACCCAGTACTGGAAAACACCCCTACACTCTTGCGTATACATGTACTCGTACACTACGGTCAATTTAGTTCATCCAGTTCACCTATAGTGCATGTCTTTGGACTTGTGGGGGAAACCAGAGCACCTAGAGGAAACCCACGCCAAAACGGGGAGAACATGCAAAAACTCCACACAGGATCGCCAACTGACTCAGCCGAACTCGAAACCAGCACTGAGTCACCGTGCCGCCCTTTGTTGGGTGCGATTAATTGTTATTCAGCATTTTGCCTAGAACTAATTAATATATATGAGCAAAATCACACGAGTAGCAGTGCGATGTGGCTGTATATCGCCACTGGTCGGGGCGTGAGTGAAGCCTAAGTGTCCCACCAGTGGCCATATACAGCAATATTGCACTGCTATGAGTGTGATATTGCGTTGATACAGTTCGACAGCATAATTGTGTGTATAAAAAAAAGAGTCTCAAAGCCCTTTTGTAAGAGGAACTACTTTCTTCCGCCATTCATTTACATCTGCAGCTGACATCAGAACAGCAGAAACCATTACTACTTCACCGTCATTTTAGAGCTAGTATTTGAATGATTCTCTAGCGTAATGTCTAAAGTGATGCGAAAACGGGATTTTGCTGACATTTTAACATTATAAGGAAATACCATTTTAGTCTACAGAGATATCCTCCAATATTTCTCTGTTGCAGTCAGGAGATCTCAATATTACTATGGTATAAATACAGCACTACAACATACAAGAGAGAGATCGAGATATAAATAAAGATCCCAATATTGACAATTTTGACTTCTTTTATGTAACATTCTTTAGGTGAAATCCAGACTTTCATCTGACATAAAAAATACAAAAAAGATGTAAAAAAATATAAGAATATGGATATTTATGAATTTTATAATTTATATTTATATTGATGTTTTATGGTTAGTGTGTTGATGTTTAAATGAAATTCTAAAGAAATATCAACTTTAAAACTGTAAGTTGCTTTATATATAACAATAAAATATATAATATTTTCATATAATTCCAGAAAACATTACAAAACTCAGTTGAAGGAGACCAGGGCTGTTAAAAATGCACATTTAATTACAGTTACCGTTTTTATTTGATTACAGATTACTGTTTTTATTTTTATGTTTTGGCTACATTATTATGGTTTAATTATTAATATTTGCACTTTATTTCACAGTTTACATATTAATTTGTACTCACAGTCCACTTGCTCATCCAAAAGTCAAAATTTAATTGAAAATTGAAAACCACTAACAGTTACAGTGGTCCTAAACGTTTCTGAATTTCTGTCTTCTGTTAAACACAAAATAAGATTTTTGAAAACATTCAAAGTCAAAATGACAAGACTTTTGTTGTATGAATTCCAATAGTTTTAATGCTTTTGCATTTTGCTTAAAATTGAAGTCAGAATTATTTGCCCTTCTGTGAATTTTTTTTTTTTTTCAAACAATATCCCAAATCATGTTTAACAGAGCAAGGAATTTTTCACAGAGTTTCTTATAATACTTTTCTCTCTGTAGAAAGTCTGATTTGTTTTATTTCGGCTAGAATAAAAGCAGTTTATTAAAAGCAGTTTTTTAAAGCATTTTAAGATCAATATTATTAGTCCTCTTAAGCAATATATTTTTCAATTGTCTACAAAACAAACCATCAGTATACAATGATTTGCCCCATTACGCTAACTTGCCTAATTAACCTAAATAATAAGTAAGTAAAGGTTTATTAATATAGCACCTTTCACAGACATTTAGTCACAAAGTAGTGTTGTCACCATACTGGAATTCGCTATTAATCGATACGGAAATTTAAAAAAAAGCCATTTCCCACTAACATTTGAGCACATTCTTAAACAGCAATGATTTGCTGTGAAGGTCATCAGTTCACCAAACTCACCGCTGTTTCAGTCACGTTGATCGGCTGGTTTGTCAATAAGCTGACATATGAGTGATCCACTGATGAGTCGCGGCTTTAAAGCACTCCAGTGTCCCTGTATCTGTGATTACACTCAGTAAACAGCGGTGAGTTTGGTGAACTGATTAGCTTCATGGCCAATCACAGTCATTTCTGTTGACCATGTGAACAAATGTCAGCGGGAAGTGGACGTTTTTAAAATTTCAGTATCTATTGGCACCGAATTCCAGTATCGTGCTACCCTATCACAAAGTGCTTAACAATAAAAGAAAACTGGAAAACAGGTAAAAGAAAACATATCAATAAAAGAAAATATATTAAAACATGTTAAAAATCTAAGAATCTAAACCAATGTAAAACCAGCTTACCATACTGTTAATTAAACGCTTGACCAAAAAGATGTGTCTTTTTAAAAATTCAACTGATCCCAGAGTTCTCAGTGCTAGAGGGAGAGAGCTCCAGAGCCTTGGGACCACAACACAGAAGGCATGGCCACCTTTAAGCCTGATTTATACTTTCACCTGGCGCCAAGTCGTGGACCTCCGCTGAGTGCGCACA
Organism: Danio aesculapii; assembly: GCF_903798145.1. Lineage (NCBI taxonomy): Eukaryota > Metazoa > Chordata > Actinopteri > Cypriniformes > Danionidae > Danio > Danio aesculapii. The sequence continues at coordinate 48,291,693 of NC_079454.1, read as the reverse complement.
CACTTCGCGAAACAGACAAGGCTTTTATACTTGACGCGTTCGCCATTGTGATATTCTTTAAAACGACGAGGGGCGGTCAAAAGAAATCAACTGTAAAATCAGACGGATAAACAAGGAAGTAGAACGTTTCCAGAACTATGTCATATCATATTTATATCGTTCAAGATTTTTAAACTAAATATTTTTATAAATCATTTTAATGATTATAAAGACTTTTATAGCCATTCAAGATTTTTTTTTTTTTAATCAAACTTTGATTAATCAGTTGCTTTTTTTACGTATCTCGAACTGTTCCACCTTTTAAAGTTATAAATAGAAATATTAATGTCAACAAAGCATGGGTTACTCTATAAGTTTGTTTTTTATTATGGCAAGAATAAAAGCAAAAAAAAAAAAAAGTACACTTACTAAAAATCTAAAAACTAAAGACTTTCTCATTTAACCCACTCAAAAATTCATACATTACTGTCTAGCTAGTTTGTCCTCTACTTATAATCTAAAAAGGCAATAATGGTCCAACATTGCTGACCATTATCAGCAATAAAGCCTAGAAAAACAGGCCATCAGTACATTGTAAACCGATGGGTTCAAATATTTGTTTCCAGTAAACAAAGAAATAATTTGTGACTTCATTTTAGTTTTGTAAATATCAAATTGTTTTAAATTCAAAATTGGAATACATCAGTGCAAAACCTATAAATGGTGGAAAAACCTATTCTGTAATTGTATACCTGGGTGTCCACTTTTGCCACGACCTCTCTTTGGTTTTAACAAACTTATCTCTCAGGTTTTTCTAACAAAAACTTTCCTGCTTTTCCACGGCTGTTGCAATTTCTAGCCAAGAATTACTGGTCATCTGGTTCTCCCTATGATCACACATAGACGGATCGTAAAGATGTCTGTACAGTCGTACCTGTTTCAGACAAAATTTCTTCAAAGTGTTTCATATTCAACTCAAATCAAATGCGGCGCCTGCTCGAACTGCTCGCTCAAGTCTCAAGAGAAAAAAAAAACATGCGCTCCGTCAGCTGAAATCATGTCGTGCGTACCCAAAGCGAACCTCAGCAAACACAATGACGTCAAATTCGCTGCGGACGTATCGAGTATAAACCAGGCTTTAGTCTTAAGACGTTGGAATGGCTAAAAGGTCTTTGCCAGAAGACCTCCGAGACTGACCACAGGAGTGACCATGTAAAGGATCTTATTATAAAGAAAATAAATGTGGGCCTGACCATGCAGAGCTCTATATGTAATTACCAGAATCTTCATTTATAAAAATACATAATTAACCTAGTTAAACCTTTAAGTGTCGCTTTAAGCTGAATACTAGTATTTAAAAAAATATCTAGTCAAATATTATGTACTGTCATCATGGCAAAGATAAAAGAAATCAGTTATTAGAAATGAGTTATTAAAACTATTATCTTCTCTCCATAAAACAGAAATAGGGACAAAATATATACAAGGCTAATAATTCTGACTTCAACTCTACAGATTTTATTAGCATATTTCCAGTATCGAAATAAATTAATTTAAAAACGCAAAGCTGTAATAACCTTGGTTGCATGAGCATGAAAGAAAAAAAAGGTTGTGAAATACAGTCATTTAATCACTGCACACTCCTGTACTTTAATCAGTAACATTATAACACGATTAAACTAGCTGTCGAGCATTTCTGTGGCAAGAAATGCAGCAAAGCATGATGGGACGGATGAGCCAGGGAACTATTAATCCAGAATGGCCCGAACGAGAGCGAGCGAGCGAGCAAGAGTTTTAAAGCGGGTTTTTGCTACAGGAAGCTGTCACAGACGTTTACTTTCGTGCCGTTTGCTGCAACAACTTTCTTCCATAAAGCCCCCGTGACCCCAGAGACAAACTCACTACGCCTCCATACCCTAAATAACTGCAGATTAAAATTTTACACACTCTCTCCCTCTCATGTTCTGACAAAGAGCAGTGTTGGCCTGTCATCTCCCATCTCATCTGCTGAGGAGACATCGCTGCGCCATCGCTTCCCAGTAAACACAAACACACACACAAACACACACTTCTTCATTATTCTGTGCACATGCATCCTGCTGAACACATGTGCAGTCTCTAAAAACACTTTAGTTGAGATGGTAAATGCGGTTGGTTATGTTTTTTAGTGTTTTTAATTAAAAAACAAAAAAGAAATAATATTAGAGTATGTTTTACTTTCAACACTGTAAAAAATGCTTTAGACACTAGGCCTGTCACAATAATCAATATATAGACTCCCACAACACATGGACATGAGCTTAATCATTTTTGGTGATGCAATATATACTCACCGGCCACTTTAAGTACACCTTACTAGTATCGGGTTGCACCCACTTTTGCCTTCAGAACTGCCTTAATCCTTCGTGGCATAGATTCAACAAGGTACTGGAAATATTCCTCAGAGATTTTGCTCCATATTTATATGATAGCATCACGCATTGCTGCAGATTTGTCGGCTGCACATCCATGATGTGAATCTCCCGTTGCACCACATCCCAAAGGTGCTCTATTGGATTGAGAACTGGTGACTGTGGAGGCCATTTGAGTACAGTGAACTCATTGTCATGTTCAAGAAACCAGTCTGAGGGGATTCACGCTTTATGACATGGTGCATTATCCTGCTGGAAGTAGCCATTAGTACATGAGATGAGTACACTGTGGTCATAAAGGGATGGACATGGTCAGCAACAATACTCAGGTAGGCTGTGGTGTTGACACAATGGTCACTTGGTACTAATGGGCCCAAAGTGTGCCAAGAAAATACCCCCCACACCATTACACCACCACCACCAGCCTGAACCGTTGATACAAGGCAGGATGGATCCATGCTTTCATGGTGTTGACACCAAATTCTGACCCTACCATCCGAATGTCGCAGCAGAAATCGAGACTCATCAGACCAGGCAACATTTTTACAATCTTCTATTGCTCATTTTGGTTGCCCTGTGTGAATTGTAGCCTCAGACAGGATTGGCCTCAAGGTTGGACATGTTGTGTGTTCAGAGATGCTCTTCTGCAGACCTCGGTTGTAACGAGTGGTTATTTGAGTTACTGTTGCCTTTCTATAAGCTTGAACCAGTCTGGCCATTCTCCTCTGACCTCTGGTATCAAAAAGGCATTTGCACTCACAGGACTGCCGCTCACTGGATATTTTCTCTTTATCTGACCATTCTCTGTAAACTGTAGAGAGAGATGTGTGGGAAATCCCAGTAGATCCGCTGTTTCTAAAATACTCAAACCAGCTTGTCTGGCACCAACAACCATGCCACGTTAAAGTTACTTAAATCACCTTTCTTCGAAATTTGCGTTAACAAGCAGTTGGACAGGTGTACCTAATAAAGTGGCCGGTGTGTGATTATCACCCATACATAAAAACCAATTCTAGCAGCACTTTAGCTGATTGTGCAACATCTCTATCTCTATTAGAGGTGCACTATAATATTTACTATAAATTATAAAAACACCATAGTATAAAAACACTATAGTATTTACTATAAATTACTATAGTATATTATCATGTGTCGGACAGGTTGTCTGACAACTGAAAATAAATCTGTTTACCTGTAAAATAGATGTTTTTACCTTAACATTTATGATTATTTTTTATTTGATTAGGATATACATTCTGATTTTAATGCTTAATTATGCAATTCTTAAAATGACTATAATTAAATGAAATATTCTTAAGAATAAAATATGACATGTTCTTTGGTAGGGTGTACTTGCATAATGATGCTTTTATAGTGTTAAAATGGTGTTAAATGACAATAATATTGTTTATCGCAATAAATTTTGGTGCTATATATCGTACACAAAAAGTAGATATCAGGATAGGCTTACAACACGATCGATTTGCGTTGGGACAACATGAAGGAATTGAGTTAACATATTAGTTTTTGCAGAAATGTAAGTAGATTGATCATAGAACATTTAAGTTGTCCCAAAAAATAGAGTTGTTTCAGCTCATTTTAGATGGGTAAGTTTGAACAGATAGGTAACGTCATTGTTTTTGAGTGAAGTTAATACGATTTCAGGCTTTCTGCTTTAAGATTGTGTGTCAAACTCTTGTGTAAAGTGTTACTGAAGCAATATTCTACTAGAGTCATTTTATTATTACTCTTGATTTTAGGGCGACATGGTGGCTCAGTGGTTAGCCCTGTCGCCTCACAGCAAGGGTCAGTTGGCATTTCTGTGTGGAGTTTGCATGTTCTCCCTGTGTTGGCGTGGGTTTCCTCCAGGTGCTCCGATTTCCCGCACAGTCACCGATTTCCAACACATGCACTATAGGTGAATTGGATTAATTAAATTGGCCGTAGTGTATGAGTGTGTGTACATGTGAGAGTGTATGGGTCAGCTGCGTAAAACATACTGTATGCTGGATAAGTTGGCAGGTCATTCCACTGTGGCAATCCCTGATGAAAAAAGAGACTAAGCCGAAGGAAAATGAGTAAATGAATAATCTTGATTTTGATCTTTTGCAAAGTAAATGAAAAGCTTTGGGTATTTGTTGTTTTTAACTTATTTATACGTTTTTAAGTGCAAACTGACTAATTGTTGTAAATTAAGAGTAAGCTACATTAATAATTAAATAAATATAATACATTTAATAATCATAATAATTACACTGTAAAAAACCACAGTCAAAAAGACTTGACAACAAATGCTTATACAGTGTGTTACTTTACCTTAATTTCATAAGTCAATCAAGTTTCAACTACGTTTTTATATAGTTATTCAAAGTTTAACATAATATATGTAGTCAGTTTGATTTAATTTGAGATGATTAGAAGAGATCCTTTGATTCAACTAAAATATTTTGGCAGAATTTTAACAGTGTATATTTGACATATTGTATTAATATAGAAATTGCACAGAGGAATAAAATGACGTGGTAAACAAATTTTACTGAGGGAAACTTGGAGTAGATTATGGGTAAATAATTTTATTTAATTATATTATTATTATTATTTTGTTTCATTATGTAACACAATACACGATAAAAAAAGTTGACAACTTAAAATTTTTAGGCAACAAACCTCAGGACATTTTTAGTTGACTTTACAATTACTGAACTTGACTCGATTTAAGTTGAGTAAACTCAAAAATGTCCTGAAGTATGTTACCTTAAAATTTTAAGTTAATAAAATGTATACTTATAAATTGTGATATGCTTCTTTGATTTTTAATTTTTAGTTTAGAATTTTTTAAATATAATTTAAGAAACACCAATTTAGGAGATCATCAGTTTAGTAAAGGATTTTCTTTGCTTCATTATGTAATGAAATTTAGCATTTTAAATGTACTGTTCATATAATCTCACAAAAAGTGTAGAAAAGCATTTTTACAGAGAAAATGTTAGAAACTTGCTATTACTTTGTATCGACAATAATTACATTGTAATAATTTCATACGAGTTACCTTTTTTACATTAATACACACTTTTTTCCTCCAGTGTAATTAGTGCTGTGACATTTGGGGATTATTAAAAAAATATTTTTATTTATTTATTATTATTATTATTTTTTTTTTGGACAGATATTGCAATTTCGATATAGCTTCGAAGCTTCAGATCAATAATCTGTATTGCAGCTTCTTACTGCTAAAATGCAACATGTCTTAGATAAAAGAAAGAAACTGAAACGATATTAACTTATATTAGCAAACAACTCTGAAATTGTACTTTGCTTGCTACAAGATTGATTGTCAATGGCAATAATTTCACTAGACTTTTTAGCAAGACGCTTCTCAAATAGCGGCCTGTGGTGTTTTTTAGGTGCTGGTTGTTGTATTTTCTCATGCTGTGGCAATAATTCTGTGACAGCTCTTACAAATGACCTGGTGTTGTTTGGTCTCTGTGACTTTGAAACCAAGATATTGCCATATTACTGACATGCTGTTTTTCTTTGATATGAAATAGTCTATTAATGCTTCTAAAGCAGCAGATGCCATCATCCCACTCATTTGCACTTTCCTGTTTGTTTGTTTTTTATCGTTTGTGCAATTCTGATTAGGCAGAATGAAAGTGTGCTCACTCAATTGCCTAGTAAGGCTGTCACACACGAACGGCAGTCACCCATTTGCTCTGGGTGGAGGAACGTGAAATAATATATATTTCGTATCGCAGCCTCTTGCGATTAGCATTGTTTCAAATCGCGATTATGATGCGATTTCAATTAATCGCACAGCCCTATATGTAATCCACTATATTAATGTGTAAAATATTCTATATTAATGCTGTATTGTGAATGGCCATGCTTCTGCAATGCATGGCAACTGTAAACAGTCATAAAGTATTTTAGTGTAAAATACACTCTTTATTCAATATTGTGTGTAATATAAGTACATAAAAAAGGAAACAAATTGTAACAGTGTAGTTTAAAGACCAATACTCAACATGAACTAGTGACTTATTACCTGCTTATTATTAAGATATTGACTGTTCATTTATACTTATAAAGTTTATATTCCTTATGACCTTAATTTACCTAAACCAAACCTTAATAACTATTAATGAGCAGCAAATTAGAAGTTTATTGGGACAGAAATCATCGTTAATGCTTTATCAATTATGAGAAGTGAATCTTAAAATGATGTGTAATCAAAACATGTTATATGTTTACAGTTGAAGTCACAATTATTCACCCTCTGGTGAGATTTAATCTTTTTTAAATATTTCCCAAATAATTTTTAACAGAGCAATGAAATTTTCACAGCATTTCCTATAATATTTTTTCTTCTGATGAAAGTCTGATTTGTTTCATTTCAACTAGAATAAAAGCAGTTTTTAATTTTTTTTAACCATTTTAAGGTCAATATTATTAGCCCCTTTAAGCAATATTTTTTTGATTGTCTACAGAACAACCCATAACTTGCCTAATTAAACTTGTTAATCCTTTAAATGTCACTTTAGGCTGAATACTAGTATCTTGAAAAATATTATTTACTGCCACCATGGCAAAGGAAATAAATCAGTTATTAGAAATGAGTTATTAAAACTATTATGTTTAAAAATGTGTTGAAAAAACTCTTCATTCTGTTAAACAGAAATTGGGTAAAAAAAATATAGAAAAGAGTTGAAATTCAACAGAAGGGCTAATATTTCTGACTTTAACTGTATAAATAAACACAAAGCTTTCTATTTACTTCTATTTACTCCATTTACTCTTTCACAGCCTCCTGTAGAATATTACATTATCATATTTAATGTCTTCGCGTATAATGACTAGAGTTTGAAGGTCGTTTACGTCAATATACATGCTTGTTTTGCTAACAAATCGACTGGAGTTGTGCCGAACGCTGTCATTGTCTATTCTAATGCGGACGTATGGATTTATAGATGAGGAGAGATCTTTATGTTTAATTTATCGCTCCTCTCTTCCTCCTTTTTTCCCTTGCTTTCAATGTCTATTTTTTGTAATCATAAAGATGAAAGCGCTGATGATTTTTGCCCTTAAGTATAAACAGAACTGGCTGACGACATCAATATCCACAAATCTAAACAAACAGGAGGAGCAGCAAACTTCACAAAAGTGCCTCTTCAGCATGTGTGTGTGTGTGTGTAAAACTGACCTGCAAATTAGACCAAAATCAAGGTAACGAGGCTTGTGGAGAGGATCTTGATCGATAGACTTTTTTTTTTTCTTTTAACCCAGGGACGTTCAAAAATCTAGACGGGAATCGGAGCTGATTTGAGACTGAAACAAACATCCGAGCGTTTCAGACTCACACACACACAAATTCATCATGACGTTCGGATGAAATGGGCTCTGCTGGGACGCCTCGTCGTGGAAATAAACACACGCGACGATAACAAACTCAATAAAACACGAGTACAAGAGAAACAGATAAACATGAAAGACAGAGAAAGTGTTTTAGGGTGAGGGACACAAGCTAAAAACAACACAACTCTTTCTCTGTGTGTGTGTACTGGTTTTGGTGTTTTTTTAGGACACACAATTGTATAATGACCTTGGTATTACAATGTTGAGGTGCACAAAAAAAACTGCACAATTCCTTCATGTTGAAGCAGAGGAAGTCTTTTGTGTGTGTGTGTGGTTTATGAGGACATTCCCTGTGTCCTCATAATTCAAAATGCTTGAAAATCATACTTAAAGGTGTCTTTTTACATTTAAATTTTGCTACATGTTTCCAAAGAGGGTTGGATTTAGGGGTAGAGCTAGGGTAAGGCCATATGATAAGCATTTTTATACAGTATAAAGTACATTATGCCAATGTTGAGTCCTCATATACCACTAAAACCAGCATGTGTATGTGTTTACACAAATGGCCCTCTTCCAGTCTCAGGACATTGTGACTTCTCAGATTTTCCGCTCAATAACAATAAAACACCGATAAAAAGTGTTCAGATAAATAAGTAAGCGGCGTGTGCGGGAGGAACAGGCCATTCTCTTTATTTTTACTGTCGTTTGTCTATTCCTAGTTCATTGCTTTTTCTGTCAATGGCTTTAATTTTCCACTTCTCTGCCTTGACACACAGTGAAGGACCTGCGCTGGGCTTTGCTGTTACTGCCTGTCTGGAAATACAAACATGTAGCTGGACATAAAATGTCAGTTTGGGGTTATGTAGACATGCAAAAATTTGTCTTAAAAAATTGTGCTGAAATGACAGAGCTGTGGGGGAAAACATTTAAAAGTGATCATACTCAATTTCTCTAGATTTACTGGATTTATTAGGTTTTTTTAGTATAATGATGTTATTTTTGTATTATTCTATTAAAGTGTGATGACATTTCTTTTACAACACTAATAGAAATATTGTAATTTAGAGCATTTTTGGCAAAACTTTAAAGTAATAGTTTATTAGTATGCAGTGGTGGAAAGAGTACTGAAAAAAATCATACTTTACATTACTTGCCTAAACATGTAGTGCAAGTAGAGTAAAAAGTATCGGTTGTAAATATTACTCAAAGTATGAGTAAAAAGTAGCCCTTTCAAAAGTACTCAAGAGTATTACGCTGTTAAAAACTGATACGTTTACATCTAATTTGTGGATGTGTGTAAACGTAACATTCTTTAGTGCATCTCGTTATTGCCCAGCAGGCACACAACGTCATAAGACATTATTATTAGGTTAGATTTAGGTTGTGGCGTCAGGTGACCAAAATTCAACGTCTAGCCAGCATCTAAGGACAATGTTATTTTGATGTCCAATAATGACGTTGATATTTGGTCGATTTTAGGTTGTTAGAAAGTAACCAAAATCCAACGTCTACCCAACATCTAAAACCAACATCATATTGACGTCAAATACTGACATTTATTCGTTGGGTATGGCAACCAAAATCCAATGTCTGATAAATGTCAATAGTGGTAACGTCAACACAACGTCAAGCTGTAACATCATTAGATGTTGATTTTTGGTTGGTTTTAGGTTGGACATTGACGTTGGCCTGACATTGAGTTCTGACGTCAACTCTATTTTCATTTCCAAACAAAATGCAACATCCCCATGATGTAGGGGTACAACATCAACATCTAGGGGTAAAACATCAATCTGATGTCATGTTGACGTCATGTTGACATCCTGCTGGGTGTTTAAGGCCATTTCGGTCATCATACAGTAAATATCCGTCATCTTCTCATCAGTGACATGCATCTAAAAAGTCTCTGGGTCAATGCGTGTAAAGACTTTAAACATCTTCTTGGACATTTTGAATACTTCCAAACAGTTTGCTGCAATTATAAATCACCCATGTCTTGAGGTAGTTCATTGTGATGCGATTTACCTTCTATGTGTGATTTGATTGGACTCGCAGGACTGATTTTTCTAATCCTCATAGACAGGAAAAAATAAAGTAGTGACTGCAGGTTGAAGGAAAGTAGTGGAGTAAAAGTACCAATACTGCACTAAAATGTACTCAAGGGAAAGTAAAAGTACACATTTTTAAAACTACTCCGTAAATTAAATTACAATTCCTGAGGAAAAGCTACTCAATTAAAGTAATTTGAGTATTTGTAATTAGTTACTTTACACCAGTGCTATTATGTACTAACATGAACTGTTTCATTCATTCATTCACTTTGCTTCGGCTTAGTCCCTGTATTTATCAGGGGTTGTCACAGCGGAATGAACCGCCAACCATCATATGTTTTACACAGCGGATGCCCTTCCAGGTGCAAACCATCACTGGGAAATATCCATACACACTTATTCAATTTAGCTTACCCAGTTTACCTATACTACATGTGTTTGGACTGTGGGGGAAACTGGAGCACCCGGAGGAAACCCACACGAACACGAAGAGAACATGCAAACTCCACACAGAAATGCCAACTGGCCCAGCCAGGACTTGAACTAGCAACCTTCTTGCTGTTAGGCGACAGTGCTAACCAATGAGCCACCGTGTTGCCCCTTAACTAATGTTAACAAGTACAATTTTAGATTTTAGCATTCATTTATTCATTACTTGTCCTATAGCTTAGTTCCTTATGTAAAAACTGCTTTCTTTCATCTGAGAAATATCGCTAAGTTACGAAGTATGCTATCCATCTCAGATGCAGAAAAGCTAGTCCATGCTTTTATGACTTCTAGGCTGGACTACTGTAATGCTCTGTTTGCTGGCTGCCCAGCATCCTCTATTAACAAACTTCAATTAGTACAAAATGCAGCTGCCAGAGTTCTAACCAGGTCTAGAAAATTTGATCACATCACCCCAATTTTATCCTCCTTACACTGGCTGCCTGTTAAGTTTCGTATTGATTTTAAAATATTGCTTCTTACATATAAAGCTTTAAATAATCTAGCTCCTGTTTATCTAACCAATCTTCTGTCTCGCTACAATCCAACTCGCTCTTTAAGGTCTCAAAACTCAGGGCTTCTGGTAGTACCTAGAATAGCAAAGTCGAGTAAAGGAGGTCGAGCCTTCTCATTTATAGCTCCTAAACTCTGGAATAGCCTTCCTGATAACGTCCGAGGCTCAGACACACTCTCCCAATTCAAAACTAGATTAAAGACCTATCTGTTCAGTAAAGCATACACTTAGTGCACCACTTAGGGGCTTCCACACAGGTTATGCATCTTGCTGATATACACTGTGAACATCAGCTACGCTAATTATTTTCTTTATTCTCCTTTTCCACCTGGGGATACTCTTCCCGAGGCCCTCAGACTATGCAGAGTCACTGATTCGATCCAAGACCAACGACAAGATGATCCCAAGGTTTCCATATCCTGGACCTGGCCGAATCCTGAGCAACTACTGCGATGGTCATGGAAGAGTGGAGAACATGAGACTGTTTCCTATGACGCTCCAGAGACAGACGAGTCTTCGCTGAGGCCAGCTTCCAGCCTCCGCCACTGAGACTGAGACTGCAGCTCTGCACAAGACGTTTGGCCAGCGGAGAAATTAAAATGGTCGTGCCCAACTGAGCCTGGTTTCTCTCAAGGTTTTTTTTCTTCACTTCCGCCTTTAGTGAAGTTTTTTTTCCCTCTCCGCTGTCGCCACTGGCTTGCATGGTTCAGGATCTGTAGAGCTGCGCATCGTTGGATTTGCTCTTCAGTATTTGGACTCTCAGTAGTGATTATTTAACCACACTGAACTGAGCTAAACTGAACTGAACTTAAACACTACAAACTGAACTACACTGTTCCTATTTACTGTGACCTTTTATGTGAAGCTGCTTTGACACAATCTACATTGTATAAGCGCTATACAAATAAAGGTGAATGTATCAGGGGTCGCCACAGCGGAATGGACCACCAACTTATTCAGCATGTGTTTTACACAGCAGATGCCCTTCCAGCTGCAACCCAGTACTGGAAAACATCCATACCCTCTCCCATACACACTCATACACTACGGCCAATGTGTTTGGACTGTGGGGGAAACCGAAGCACCCGGAGGAATCCCACGCCAACACAGAGAAAATGAAATGCCAACTGGCCCAGCCGGGACTCGATCCAATGAACTTCTTGCTGTGAGGTGAAACTGAGTCACCATGCTGCCACTTGTAGGGTTATTTAGGGTTTGTTTAGGGTCACTCAGTTGTCATTATAATTGGCTTTGAGAGAGTCTGGGGTTTGTTGTCACACAAGAAAGCTGCCACATGGGGCTGTTTTAAGTCCAAAGTCAATACTTCAAATCGTTGTTTAACTCTGCCAATTTTCTAGCATCTAGTTAAAAGCTTGAGTTAGAATTATGTTTCCTGATTTCAATGCACACGATCCCTCGGGAATCATTCTAACATGCTGATCTGCTGCTCGAGAAGCTTGACTTATTATCGGTGTTAAAAACAGAGGGGGCCGCATTTTACTTTGATTCTTGAATAAACAGGAAGTTCAAAAGATAATAGATTGTTTTGTAGCATTATAAATCCATTTACTCTCACTTCTGATCAATTGAATGCATTCTTTATTAATAATAATAATATATATATATATATATATATATATATATATATATATATATATATATATTATATATATATGCAGTTAAAGTCAAAATTATTCTATGATTTTTTAATTTTTTTAATTTATTTTTTTATTAATTAATTAATTTATTTTTATTAATTAATTTTTTTCAGTTATTTCCCAAATGATGTTTAACAGAGCAAGGAAATTTTCACTGTATTTCCTATATTTTATTTTTTCTTCTGGAGAAAGTCTTATTTGATTTATTTCAGCTAGAATAAAAGCAGTAAGGTCAATATTATTAGCCATCTTAAGCAGTATATTTTTTTCTATTGTCTGCTAAACAAACCTGCTAAACAAAACAAATATGACTTGCTTAAACTTAATTAAGCCTTTAAATGTCACTTTAAGCTGAATACTTGTATCTTGAAAAATATCTAGTCAAATATTATTTACTGTCATCATGGCAAATGTTAACTAAATCAGTTATTAGAAATTAGTTATTAAAACTGTTATGTTTAGAAATCTTACGGTTAAACAGAAATTATTAGCATATTTCCAGGTCTTTTCAATAATCTGTATTTGTAATTTAGTTCTAAATATGTGTTGTTGGACAAATATTTTGATATTATTTTGTATGTTTTTCAGTCCAAGTCATCTACCTGCTGATTTCGAGTCTTCCTCGAGTTTTCCTTGTGTTTCCTTCAGTTTTATATACAGTTGAAGACAAAATTATTAGCCCTCCTGTGAAATTTGAAGAGGAATTTTGAGAGATTTTTGTAACATGTTTTTAAACATAATAATTTTAATAACTAGTTTCTTTGGTCTCTGCCATGATGACAGTACAAAATATTTTACTACATATTTTGCAACATACTAGTATTCAGCTTAAAGTGACATTTAAAGGCTTAAGCAAGTTAGGATAATAAGGCAACTCATTGGGCAACAGTGGTTTGTTCTATAAGTAAATTAAAAAAAAAAAAAAATTTTTTAAGGAGCAAAAAATTATTTTAATAAATTTACATGTTTTTAATTATAAAAAAATTAAATAAAGTAAAAATTTAATAAATTAATACTGTGAAAATTGCCTTTTTCTGCAGTTTTTTTCATAATAAACAGGCATGTAAAAACCACAGCATTATGGCTCTGATACAACTCCTTGAACGCATCATTCTGAAGATTGGCTCTAGTTTTCTAGTCATATTTTTGTTTTCATGAATCTTTCATGCATCATAATTCTTTTACTATTAGCAGTCTAACATCAAGACTAGATCAGCACAGAAACTGACTTTCAGCTGAAATATCCGCTCTGGCAAACATGACAAGTCCTCATTATCCACTGCTGTTTTCTTTAAACATTTTTAAACATAATAGTTCTAATAACTAATTTGTTTTGTCTTTGCCATGTTGAAAGTACATAATATTTTACTAGATATTTTGTAAGATGGTAATATCCAGCTTAAAGTGCGTTAATTAGGTTAATTAGTTGATTCAATTAGGCAAGTAATTGGACAACAGTGGTTTGTTCTGTAGACAATCGAATAAAAAACTCAAGGGGGCTAATAATATTGTGCTTAAATTGTGTAAAAATGAAAACAACAATAAAAACAACTTTCTTCCAGCTAAACTAAATGAAAAGAGACTTATTTTTTGAAGAAAAAATATATAGGAAATACTGTAAAAAATTAGTTTCTTCATTTAACATCACTTGGGAAATATTTGAAAAATCATCCAAATTTCACAGGACTACTAATAATTTTTGTCTTTAACTCTGTGTAATAGGCATGAAAAACACTTAAATTACAATATTACTGCTCTGACCAAAGTGTTGTTCACACAACTTCAAGATGAAGCATCATTCTGAAGATTGGCTCTAGTTTTTCCAGTCATATTTTCGTTTTCATGAATCTTTCATGCATCATAATTCTTTTACTATTAGCAGTCTAACATCAAGACTTTTAGATCAGCACAGAAACTGACTTTCAGCTAAAATATCCGCTCTGGCAAACATGACAAGCAAGCCGCAGTTACTTCTGCATATGTAAGTCTATATGAAGGTATATCCTCATTATCTGGTGCTGTTTAACAGAGTTTTTTAAAAAATAACTAATTTCTTTTGTCTTTGCCTTGATGACAGTACATAATATTTTACTACACTGAAAAAATTATTCAAAGAGGATTCCTTGGATTTACTCATTTTTTTATGTCAAGTGGTTGTAAACAATTTATTTGGGCTGAATTTAAACAAACAAATTAAGTTGAACATTGCTCAGTTTAATTTGTTTGTTTAAATTCAACACAAATAAATTGTTTGCAACAGTTTTGCATGCAACACTTTTTTATATTTTAGGTTAAAGTTAAATTAGGCAAGCCATTGGACAACAGTGGTTTGTTCTGTAGACAATCAAATAAAAAACTTAAGGGGGCTAATAGTATTGTGCTTAAAAATTGTATAGAAATAAAAACAACTGCATTTATTCCAGCCAAACTAAAAGAAATTAGACTTTTTTTTTAAGAAGAAAAAATACATAGGAAATACTGTGAACAATTATTTTATATCACTTGCGAAACATTTAAAAAAAAAATCCAAATTTCACAGGACGACTAATAATCTTTGTCTTCAACTCTGTGTACTATTCTGCAGTTTAATAAACAGGCATATAAACACTGAAATTACAGTATTAATGACCAAAGTGGTGTTCACCCAACTGCATGAACACACTGAAAGCATCATTCTGAAGATTGGCTCTAGTTTTTCCAGTCATATTTTTGTTTTCATGAATCTTTCATGCATCATAACTCTTTTACTATTAGCAGTCTAACATCAAGACTGTTAGATCAGCACAGAGACTGACTTTCAGCTGAAATATCCGCTCTGGCAAACATGACAAGCAAGCCGTCGCAGTTTCTCCTGCATATGTAAGCCTACAGTAAGGTATGTCCTCATTATCCGGATGAGCATGTTTGCATCGGATCGGGATGTCTGGAAAGACGTAGAAAGAAGAGCTGTCTTAAAGCAGTTATTGCGCTTAAACGAAGAGAAATGCAGGCAGACGGGTGTTAAAGTTAAAGAGCAGGCCGATAAAACATGAGGTGAGACAGACGGGCCGAGCAGGAAGACAGATAGAAATGCTCTCTCATTTATTCTGATAAACACACACACTCACACACACACCGCGACCTCTCCGGCTGTACAGAGAGAAAGAAAAGAGCCGCTCTCTTTTCTTCCCAACTTGTCACATCGCATCCGCACTGATGGGGGGGGAGGGGTCAGGGTTGGGGCGTCGCCTCAGGGCTCGTCGCCGAGCAACAAAAGACCACTCAGCTCGCGTTAGCCCTCCCGTCGGCCAATCAGGACTGACGGAGCCCGGGCGCGGTCCGCTGCTAGCCTTCAAATGCTAAGTGCTTCATTAGCCACCTTTCATATCGCAGTCGCCCCCGGCAACCCACTTTACACTCGCCATCCCTGGGAGCGCGGCAAAACTTCAGACCGCCGTCAGGCCACACACACACACATATACTGTCATCAGTGGATTTTGTGGTTTGCAGAAACGCTCACAGTCACACAATCGCAGCGCTGAATTCATCATGCACGCTCTTGACAGCAGAGTACAGCGTGAATTTGTTGTTATGAGTGTGTAATGTGGTTAGACATCACCGTGTGTGTATATGTGTATGTGTGTGTGTGTGTGTGGCCTGAAGCTCAGCAGATGCCTGAAGCCTCTCCTGTCAGGATGGAGAGATCGGACGGAGAGGGAAACAGGAGAGAGCAGCTCCATCGGGGTACGGCTGTCTGTGTGTGTGTGTTTCCTGTTATCTTCCTCTCAATGTCCTCCTCTTCCTCCGTCTGTCATGCTGAAACCTTGAGTCAAACACACTCTCTTTCCTCGGGACTCAAATCTGGGAAAGCAGCTAGTACTTAGTGGAGCGCTAGCCAAAAACTAGCCTAGCAAGATGTACTAGTGATGCCATGGTGCTTCGTTTACTGAATTGTGTCGTGCATATACTGTTGTTTGTGAAAGGAAGCCAGTTATTTCAATGATGTGCGACCAAAATATTATAGTATAGGACTGCAGGATATCAGAAACATCTGATATTGCAATATTTTATTTTTCTGCGATAAATATTGCAATGATAGGGGAGTCGTTGTGGCTCAGTGGCTAGCACAATTGCCTCACAGCATGAAGGTTGCTGGTTTGAGCCCCGTCTGGGTCAGTTGGCATTTCTATATGGAGTTTGCATGTTCACCCTGTGTTGGCGTGGGTTTCCTCCACATGCGCTGTAGGTGAATTGAATAAACTAAATTGGCCGTAGTTTATGTGAGTGAAAAAGTGTGTATGGGTGCTTCCCAGTGTTGGTTTGCAGCTGGAAGGGCATCCGCTCTGTTAAAAATATGCTGGATAAGTTAGCGGTTCATCCCGCTGTGACGACCCATGATTAATAAAGGGACTAAGCCGAAAAGAAAATGAATGGATGAAATATTGCAATATGAATACAGTTTTACTAGATGGTTTGAATAGGTCTAATTTGATAGTTTGCTGGGGAGTCTAACAGTATTCAGGTTCAGAAATTAAATAATCACAGTGCAATAAATACGTTTATTACTTTAGTGTTGTCACGATACTGCATTTCGATACCAATCAATACTGAAATTTAAAAATTGTCCATTTACCGCTGACATTTGAGCAGAGGTGGGTAGAGTATCCAAAATCAATACTCAACAAAAAAAGTACAAGTACTTGCGGAAATTTGTACTGAAGTAAAAGTAACAATCTTATATGTTACTTGAGTAAGAGTGAAAAAGTACCTGATGAAAAAAATACTCAAGTAAATAGTTACTAGTTACTTTTCAGTTTATTTATTTATTTATATATATATATATATATATATATATATATATATATATATATATATATATATATATATATATATATATATTGAATATTATACTGAATTATTAGCCCCCGTTAATTTTTTCCCACAATTTCTGCTTAACAGAGTTTTTTTACAACACATTTCTAAACATAATAGTTTTATTAACTCATTTCTAATAACTGATTTATTTTATCTTTGCCATGATGACAGTAAATAATATTTGATTAGATATTCTTCAAGACACTTCTATACAGCTTAAAGTGACATTTAAAGGCTTAACTAGGTTAATTAAGTTAACTAGGCAGGTTAGGGTAATTAGGCAAGTTATTGTATAATGATGGTTTGTTCTGTAGACTATTAAAAAAAATATATAGCTGAAAGGGACTAATAATATTGACCTTAAAAAGGGATTTAAAAAAATTAAAAACTGCTTTTATTCTAGCCGAAATAAAACAAATAAGACTTTCTCCAGAAGAAAAAATATTATCAGACATACTGTGAAAATTTCCTTGCTCTGTTAAACATTATTTGGGAAATATTTTAAAAAGAATATATATATATATATATATATATATATATATATATATATATATATATATATATATATATATATATATATATATATCCATGCAAATCAAATGTAAACCTTGTCATGAAAAAATAGCGAAACTGTTTCTGCGTTTGTGCAAGCAAGTATTTTACAGTGCTTTAAAAATACTCAAATATGTCTCTGTTAATGTTTTCAAACATATCTAATTGATTTACCAAAATCACACAAGTGCCAATTTCACATCCGTCATATCCAGAACGGAGTTTTTTCCTCATAAATGCAACAAATGTCAAATAAAATAAAATTAATCGTTTTTGTTCTATAGTGAGCCAACTCTTATTCTTTTGATGATCATTATTTCTTCTAGTTGTGCTGTTTAAGAGAATTTCAACAAAGTATGTTGTATACTGTAAACTCCCAGACTTTTTTTTTTGTCACATCCATAACGCATGTTTATTTTCCTCATTTAAAATATAAAAAATGTTTACAGATTGATGTTTTTCTGCTCCTGTAACTCAGTGGTTAGTGGTTTTGGAAAATATAAACAGATGTTTTAATATAATGTTACCATATGCTTTCTCTATGAATTTGTTTTTGAGATTTTACTGCAAATGTCAGATCCGTAACGCTGGAATTATATATATATATATATATATATATATATATATATATATATATATATATATATATATATATATATATATATATATATATATATATATATAATAATATATATGTATCACACAATTTTTATGTAAAAAAATATTGTTTTAATAGTCATTTCTGTTGAACACATGAAAACAACAGCAAATCAGCTCTGTTTAAGAACGCATTTCAAATGTTAGCAGCAAATGAATGTTTTTAAAATCATAGCATCGATTGGTATCGAATTCCAGTTCAGTGTTTCCTCTAGGATTTTTTCCAGCTGTGGCGGCAGGCCTTTTTTACACAGATCTACCAACTACCTGTGCTGCTATTTCAATGACAAATGTCATGAGCACAGTATTAGAAGTTGAGATCGCATTTATGTAATAGCCTACAAGCATGCGGATCTCTTTACTTGCGCGCCGATTTTTCTGCTCGTGCACAAAACTTCTTGCACGCCCCCTCAAATATAAGCCACTTTAAGAGTGTGCAGATCTTCTTGTGCGCTCTCAAATAAATGCTGCTGAGGTGCGATTTAATGCGTTTATGTAACGAGTATGTCTCCAGCCTTTATTAGATTTGCTAGGAATATTTATGATTGCCTCCGGTATTAATGCGTCCTGAAATAAAGTAAAACGGCTATACATCGTGTTTGCTGGCCTCAGGCATCACGCACCTATCACAGTCAGCCAGTCAGTCAGCACTTAACCTTAAAGGGTTAAACAAACGACGCACAGCACTACTATGGTCATAGAAAAGTTTGCGCTGTTATAATTCACTTATCTTTTAATACGTTTTGGTGCGATTATCACCCGCTATTAAAATAATAGAATGTTTTGAATGAGAAGCTGTAATGTAGCCGTGGCGGGATGAAACTTGGCGTGGCGCCCCACCATGGAAGAATGAATGTAGCAGAAACCATGCAGTGTCATGCCCACCGAACATTGCTTTGTCTTATTTTTAGTTCAAATATCTAAAAAGTATTAGATCAAGTAAAAATAAGACAAAATTCAAATTAAATTTTCCTTAAAACAAGCTAAATAACCTGCCAGTGGGGTAAGTAAAATAATATTGTTTTGAAATGTAGATATTTGGACCACACTGTGATGTAGGTTTCCACACAAAAAATGCTGGGATCCACGCAAGTCCTTCATATTGTCCCAACACAAATCATTAGTTTTGAAAACAAATTTTAAAGCTGTTATTCATTTTGGTTTTATCGCATTTTTATTTTCTTTGTAAGAACAAAATGTGATGAAAACAAAAATAAATATTTGAAAAAACTACATTTTTATGTTCGTGAGAAGGTTCAAATTTGGTATAAACGAGAAAACCAATTGCAGGCGAGTACACGGACCTTCATCATATCTCTTCTCTCTTTGTAAAGAAATAGTTCAAGATGTAAATGATCCTATAATTTACTCACTCTTGAGCCATTTTAAGTGTTTACTTCTTTCTTCTTACAGACAAACACAATCTGAGTTCTATTAAATTAATAACATCCTTTTAACAGCCTAATAATGAAAGTGAATGGTGCTCGAGTTTTTGAAGCTTTAAAAAGCACATCTATTTATCATAAAAGTAATTCATAGTCCTCCAGTGGGTTAGTAAACACCTTCTGAGCAGAGGTTTGGGGTTTCTTTGAGGAAGATGCCATATTTAATAGCTTTACGATTGGTTAGTGACAGTTTACAAGAGTTATGGTGTGTGTTGGGGTTATGATAGTATCAGATTTTGTTATTATTTTGTTAGTGATTTTTTAACCACACTGAACTGAGCTAAACTGAACTGAACTTAAACACTACAAACTGAACTACACTGTTCCTATTTACTGTGACCTTTTATGTGAAGCTGCTTTGACACAATCTACATTGTAAAAGCGCTATACAAATAAAGGTGAATTGAATTGTTATGAGTAATTGTGAAGCTTTTATCACACCGTAAAAAATGCTCAGTTCCACACAGGCGATTTGTGTTGGGACAACAGTAAAGAATTAAGATACATGATTAGTTTTTTACAAATTTAAGTTGATTAAACATAAAAAAGCCCTCAAGAATAGTGCTGATTCAGCTCATATTAAATAAGTCATTTAAACAAGCAGCAAAAAATAAATTAGTGCAGAAATGAGACAAAAAAAAGTCCTAAATCGTATGAACTCTGTATAAATGATTAAATGCCAATAATCTTTGTTACACTTCAAAACATCCTAATTTTGTGTGTCCAAATGTTGTCATCTCTCTTGAAATTCTCAGTCCCAGGTCTGGAAAACACATGCAGATTATAACTTAACAGTGACTCTACAAATCACATGTGTCGTTCATTCATTTTCCTTCGGTTTAGTCTCTATTTCAGAGGTCACCACAGCGGAATGAACCGCCAACTCTTTCAGCAAATGTTTTACAAAGCGGATGCCCTTAAAGCCGCAACCCAGTACTGGGAAGCACCCATTTACACTCATTCACACACACACACACATACACTACAGACTATTTAGTTTATTCAATTCACCTATAGCGCATGTGTTTGGACTGTGGGGGAAACCTAAGCACCCGGAGGAAACCCACGCCTAAGTTTTTATGTTTGTGTGTGTGTGTGTCTGTGTGTGTTTGTGTGGTTGTTTGCAAGTCTGTGTTTGTGTGTGTGTGTGTGTGTGTGTGTGTGTGTGTGTGTAAGAGTGTGTTTTCATGTCAGTGAGTGTGTTTGTATGTCTGCGAGGGTGTGTGTGTGTGTTTGTATGTCTGTAAATGTGTGTTTGTTTGTGTGTTTATCAGTGTGTGTGTTTGTAAGTCAGTGTGTGTGTTGTTTGCAAGCCTGTCTGTGTTTGTGTTTGTAGGTGTGTGTGTTTGTAGGTGTGTGTGTGCGCACGTTTGTTAGTGTGTGTTTGTAAGTCTGTGTGAGTGTGTATTCATGTCTGTGAGTGTGTTTGTATGTCTTCGAGGGTGTCTGTAAATGTGTGTTTGTGTGTTTATCTGTGTGTTTATCTGTGTGTGTTTGTAGATCTGTGTGTTTGTAAGTCTGTGGGTGTGTTTACCAGTGCATGTGTGTTGTTGTCTGTATGTAATTGTGTGTGTAATGTGGTTGTTTGTAAGTCTGTGTGTGTGTGTGTGTGTGTTTGTCTTTGAATGCATGGTTTATGAGGACACAGAAAGGTATAAAGGCAAGGGTTAATAGGAAAGGGAAACTGAAAGGGTGTCTGATGTTGTGCTGAGGGTAATGTTTAGGGTTACAGGATGGAATTTATACAGTTTGTACAGAATGAAAATCCTTGTGTCCACCGAGAGTCCTGTTAAACCACATATAGTGTGTGTGTGTGTGTGTGTGTGTGTGTGTGTGTGTGTGTGTGTGTGTGCGTGAGAGAGAGAGAGAGGGAGGGTTAGTCATAGAGTATTCCCACTGCTCCCTCTAGTGGACTGATTGTTTAACAGCTCGGTTTAACAGTGACTCTCTCATATGCCCGAGCGAGCACATGTTCATTTAGATATTTACATCAAACGAGGCCTTTGAATGAGCATGTCGGGTATTCTTCTGCAAATGCTGATCTGTTTACATTGACAGTAGATTCTAAAGTGTGTTTAGGATTTATTTTTGTGGAATAGACTGTGACTTATTTACTTTTTGATTAGTTCTAGTTGAGTTGGGGGCATCTGCACAGTTCAGCTGAGTTTAGTTTGATTTCCAAACATTACGGAGAGAAATGATGCGCACACAACTCACTGCAAAAGTCATTTAACGTGTGTGTGTGTGTGTGTGTGTGTGTGTGTCTGTGTGTGTCTCTGTGTGTGTTTATCAATGTGTATTGTCTGGGTTTATCAATGTGTATTGTGTGTGTGTGTGTGTGTGTGTGTGTGTGTGTTTATCTCTGTGTGTTTGTGTTTATCTGTGTGTTTGTATGTGTGTTTATCAGCGAGTCTGAGTGTGTTTGCAAATCTGTGTGTGTGTGTGTGTGTGTGTGTGTGTGTGTGTGTCTATGTGTTTTAATCAGTTTTTGTCTGAGTGTGTGTGTGTTATTAGTTGTATGTCTGAGTTTATCATTCTATGACTGTGTGTGGGTGTGTGTTTGTCTGTGAGTGTGTTTGTATGTTATTTTAGTGTGTTTGTGTGTGTGTGTGTGTGTGTTTATCAGTGTGCGTTTGTGTGTGTGTTTATCAGTGTGCGTTTGTGTGTGTCTGTTTTCGTGTGTGTGTGTGTGTTTGCATGTCTGTGAATGTGTGTTGTATGTGTGTTTATTAGTGTCTGTTTGTGTGTGTTTGTATGTCTGGGAGAGTGGATGTGTGTGACGGTGTGTTTGCAAATCTATGTGTTTGTATGTCTGTGAATGTGTGTGTGTGCGTGCCTGTGTGTGCGTGTGTGTGTGTGTGTGTGCGTGTGTGTGTGTGTGTGTGTGTGTGTGTGTATGTCTGTGTATGCGTGCCTGTGTATGTGTGTGTGTGGGTGTGTGTGTGTGTGTGTGTGTGTGTGTGTGTGTGTGTGTCTGTTCCCCTGTGTTGGCCTGAGGGCACCTTCACTTCACAATTAATGGAGAGAGTCTCCAGGGATCTTCAGTCTCCCTCTTTTACATGAAGCCTTCCTCTCCTCTCTCCTCTCTCCTGATCCCCCTCTTCTCTCCTTCTCTCGTCTCTTCTCTCTTCATTTCATCTCATGTCAACATTTCCTCATTCCTTGTGATTTAGTTTTGCCATCTCTCTGTCATCATCAGCTCATCTCATCAGTTGTCTTCTCTAATTGTTTTATTGTCTCTTCTTGACTCTTCGCTTTTATTGTTTCTTTTGTGACTTTCAGTTCATCTGTTCTCTCCATTCTCTGCCTGTGTTGGGGGGTAACGCATTATAATGGCTCGTTTCCACTGACTGGTACAGTACGGGTGGGTACAGGTCACCTTTATCAGCCTTGCATTTCCACTGGTGGGCGTGGTGTATGACAAAGTTTCAGTCAACGTCATTCTCACTCGAGGAAATGTGTACAGTAAAGCCGTACAGGTCGTTCACATATCATATAAGAAGCACTTCTCACAAAACAGATGCTTCATACACATCAATACTTGTGTAGAAATATTTATTACTAACCTTTCTGTGAACGTGAGTTGATTATAACTGCAGATCAATGATAATAGCCTACTGTAACGTCTGCAGTTATATTAAATAAATAAATGAATGTAACGTATGTGAACACACACAGCCCCTTACAGTCTCCGATATGTGACCAATTACAGAAAACCTACACACAACATACATCTAGTCCTTATTTGGGTTAAAAAATGACACGCAACATCTAGCCCACAGCCCATAACCTCCTGTTAGAAAAGAATTTCATCATTTTGAGTTCATAACAGTCCAAAAGGTGATGATAATAGCTAAACATGGCAGTTTGTTCATCTTTTAGGTTAGTGGAAGAATCACTTGTTTTTTCTGACTTCTCCTTTGTCTGTTTCTGAAAAAATTAGATGTCAGAAGCACTTCAATGATCACACACACGTTATTATCATCAGCTCAAGAAGTTTGTTATTTTAAATATAGATGCGCGCACAAGTGATCGCGAGCTCCCTGGCGAAAGAGAAACCGCTCGCACTTTTAGGCGGCCTCGCAAAACAATAGCAAGACATGGCAGATTTTGATCTTCTTGGCTTTGTAGCTGTTCATCAAAACAACGACAAGGTTTGTTTGAGCTCGGGTCGACCATGGCTCGTTATTATTTGCATATAATATTACGCTGTAATGTCTCGGCTGTGTATTTAAAAATGGCGGTTTCTTTGTTTTCATTCTTCTGCTTGTGTATGCGCGAGTGACGCTTCGCTGTAAACTAATAGCATTCAGCTGTGCATCTAGCTCTGCCTTTTGGTACCTTTTTGCCGTGCTAGGTACCCTTTGCAGACGGTGCTCAAAAAGTGGTATGGTACGGTTCGCTTTTAGGTGCATTTTGACAATGGAAACGGCCATAAAAACTTACAGTACCGTACGGTACTACTCGGTAATAGGCCATAAGTAACACACGTTACGTAATAATATTACTTTTCCAAAGTAATGAGTAATATTCACCTTATTCTCCGTGTACGAGTGGGCGCAGCCATTTGAATCATTTTGGCTCGAGACTTCCGGTCTCATTCACTTCCATTCATTTTTAGATGTTAAAAACAGCTCGTTTTGCTGCTCGATTTTGCAAACTGATATTTTCTCATTATATTATTCTACTTTGTCTGTATAGTCATGCAAACACTTGTTTGTAGAGTAAGTAGTTTGACCGTTTTCTGCCGTTTATTATTCCTAGTCTTTTCTCCCATAGGCAGCTGAATCGGAAGTTCTAAAACAATCGCAAAAACGCGCGCACTTCCGCATTGAAGAATAAGGTCAATAATGCATTACTTTTAAAAATGGGTAAATTATTTGAGTTACTTTTAGAAAGATGTAACACAAGTTACTTTTTACCTCGCTTAATTGGCTTCAAAAAACATATTGCAGAATAAAAATGACCTTAGTCAGGTTCAATCATACACTCAATAGCCCCTTTCACACATACAGACCTTTCCGGAAAATTACTGGCAGTTTTCTGGAAAGGTCTGTATGTGTGAACAGGCCCTTTTTGAAAACACCAGTAAATTTGTTCTGGCAATTTTCCGGAATGAGAGGTTGTAAGATTACCGGTAATTTGCCAGAATGCTGCGCTGTGTGAACACAGAAGGAAGATTGCCGTAAAGAGCGCGTTCACGTCTAGAACGCGTTGACATCAGACGTATACTTTAACCAAACAGAACATTCAGACACATTCACAGCCACCAGTTTATGAAAATAAAAACCTTTGAATATTGTTCCAGACACATTTAGCTGCTGAATGTTAGTCAGATAACGTTTCTATGTTCCTTCTTAATGCCAACTGTGTAAAAAATTATCAATAAAATGCTTATAAACCGCTGTTTTTTACCTTCAAGCTCTGATTCAGTTGCTTGAAGCGTGTGCACGTGAAGGAGCCGGTGAGCGCCAACACACACACATTATGAACATCTCGACATGCGAAAGTGTTTTTCCAAATGTTTTCATTGAAGTTGTTCACAATACGGATCCATCTACAGAATATTAATGTAGTCAAATGTTTACAAATACAAAGCCAGCTGTTTAGAGGTCATTTCTGGTTAATAATGGTCTTTTCTGGAAAAATTCCAGAACGTCCTTGCCTGTGTGAACAGCGCTTTTTTTTTGAATTTACTAGTAAAGTCGTTCTGGAAATTTTCTGGATATCGCTGTGTGAAAGGGGCTATAAAGAGAGCATGCTGTGAGGGAACAGACACTCGGCTCATACACTACAGACAGTTTGGTATATTCAATTCACCTATAGCGCATGTGTTTGGACTGTGGGGGGGAACCCACGCCAGCACGGGGAGAACATGCAAACTTCACACAGAAATGCCAACTGACCCAGCTAACTAAGGCACCGTGCCGCCCCTGCTCATTTGATCTTTTCCTATTTTTCGATTGGTTCCATTTTTCAATTCAGTGTGCATATTTCACATGATTGGTGTTGACAAAACATACAACGAAAACGAGTAATGACTAGTAAGAGACATTTCAAAAAGTATTTGCTAAACAAGGAGCTAACCAATTCAGAAATCAAGACATTAAAAATTTTTAAATCAAATCAAAATCTAAATAATCATCTGTAAATACATCTAAGTGTCTAATTATATTGAACAAGACGAATCAATTTTTTTTTCTGTTAATCTTTTCTCGTTTTTTTTTTTATTTTAATTTTTTCTATTTTTCTCTATATTTTTCCTCCATTTCATTTTTTTCTCTTTTTTATATTTATTTTTTATATGTAAGTAATAATTTATTTATACATGTATTTATATTTTCCATATCTATTTATTTATTTTTTCTCATTGTTTTATATTCTCTGGCTTTCTTTTCTCTCATCTTGTTTAATTTTTTCTGAACTATTCCCATTTAATCTTTTGCTTTGTCTTTCGTCTCATTTCATCTTGTATCTCCTGTTAATGTAGCTTCTCTTATAGGCACATTTGCTTTGATCTCATCTTAAGCTCTTCTCCTTTTCTCACTTATCAGATCAATTTTTGCTATCTCTTTCTTTTCATTCTCATATCATTTCATACATTTTCTTGTCTTTTCTGTCTCATTTTTCTCTCATCTCTTCTCATTTTTCTTTCCTATTTTTCCCATTTACTCGTATATAATCTCTTTTCCTACAGTTCCTCTTTGCTCTCATTTTCTAAGTCTCTTTTCACTCTCTTCTTTTATTTTATTCTCTTTGTTATTTTTACTTTTTCCACTATTTTTTCATATGTGCATTTTATTCTCATTTAGTCACCTCACCTCTATTATTATTATTATTATTATTATTTCTTATTTTTACTTTTTCTACTTCATTATTATTTAATATATGCATTTGATCTTCATTTAGTCAGCTGACCCTTGTTATTATTATTATTATTAATATTATTATTATTATTATATATTTTTGCTTTATTTCTTTGCTCATTTTGCCTCTTTTCAATCTTTTTGTTTTTATTTTTTCCACTTTATTATTTTTATTTCATGCAATATATGCATTTTTTTTCTCACCTCATTATTATTAATATTATTTATTTATTTATCTTTTTTTTTTTTGCTCATTTTGACTCTTATTTTAATCTCTTTGTTATTTTTACTTTCTCTTCTTTATTATTATTTCATGCAGGATATGCATTTTATTCTCATTTAGTCACCTCACAATAATTATTAATGTTGTTATTATTATTATTATTATTATTATTTATTTATTTATTTCTTATTCTAAATTAATCTTTTTTGTCTTTTTTTTTGCTCATTTTACCTCTTATTTTAATTTCGTTGTTATTTTCACTTTTTCCACTTTGTTATTGTTTCATGGATTTATTTTATTTTCATTTAGCTCACCTCTATGATGATAATAATAATAATAATAATAATAACAATTCTTCTTATTATTGTTGTTGTTGTATATATTTTTGCTTACTCTAAATTATTTATTTTTTGCTCTTTTCGCCTCTTATTTTATTCTCTTTGTTATTTTTACTTTTTCCACTTCATTATTATTATTTTGTCAGCTCACCTTTATTATTATTATTATTATTATTAGTAGTAGTAGTAGTAGTAGTAGTAGTAGTAGTAGTATAAATGCTTGTTCTAAATTTATATTTGCTTTTAAACCATTTGTTTATAGCATTGTGTTATTAGCAGTTATAAAGTATTCTGATTGATTAAAGAAATTGCTTATTTATTGGTGTCTTTTTTCAAATACAGTTAAGGTAGTCAAAAAATCCCCTCAAAAAGACAAAAAATAAAGTTTAATTAATCACATTTTTGTGTAACACTTTAGTCAAAATTCATGCTGTTAATTACTGGCTTATTAGCTGCCTTTTATTAAGATTTTAACTTCTTTAATAGTAATACTTAAAAGGTATGATCTTATTCTAAATCCCTTATCCTCCCAATACCTAAACCCCACTACTATCATACTAACTATTAATAAGCCGCTAACTAATTAATAGTCTTAATGGTGTGTTAACAGCATTAATTGTGACTTTATGTAAAGTGTTGGCCTTTTTTGTTTTTGTTTTATATTTTTGTTTCATTTGATCTTCTTCATGGTCATACTGTTTTATCTCTTCTCTTTTCTTAAATAAATGGTTCACCCCAAAATTAAAATGAACCCGTCATTTACTCTCGGTCGAACACAATTGAATTTAATTTAATTTAATTGAATTTTATTTGACAGATTTTAGACAAGCTGTACAAGTATCCCATACATTTTGAAATAAAAACTGTCGAGGATAAAAACACAATAAAGCCCTGGGCTTGTTTCCATTGTGGTCCTCGCTGTCAAATAAAACAAAGTATGGCTTCATCTGAGTCGTATTTAATTAATACCGGTTTTATAGAGAAAATTAATGTTTTTTTGAAACTTCAAAAAGCACATGTATTTATCATAAAAGTAATTAATATTCCTGCAGTGGGTTAATGAACACCGTCTGAGGAAAAGTCTGGACTTTCTTAAAGGTATCTGCCATATTTAACAGCTTTACGATTGGTTACTGGGAATTTACAAGAGTTGTGATGTGCGTTGGGGTTATGATAGGATCAGATTTTGTTGTTATGATTAATTGTAAAGCTTTTATATGGCATTATTACAAAGTGACTTAATTGTTTTCAATCCACCTAATGTGCACTGAATGTTCAATCCACTTAAATTTGAAAAAACTAAAACGTTTACCTGATTCCTTCATGTTGTCCGATCGAAGGTAATTTACAGTACATTTATTACT
>NC_079454.1:48170443-48260443 GCF_903798145.1 Danio aesculapii | reverse complement strand
TGCCGAAAGCCACACTTTGTTGTTGTAACTCAACGTTTGTTCGAATATGGAAAACCCAATTGCTGGGTTAAAAAGTGCAATATAAATTTATATTGGTAAAACTGGCTCAACATTGGGTTTGTCCATATTTGGCTTAACACTGAGTCACAACAACCCAGCATTTTTCTTGAGTGCTGTGCAGTGATTGTCCATATCCCATTGCTATTGTTTATATCCCATTATTATTGTCTGTATCCTATTATTATTGTCTGTATCCCATTTTTATTTTCTGTATCCCATTATTATTTTCTGTATCTCATTATTATTGTCTGTATCTCATTATTATTGTCTATATCTCATTATTATTGTCTATATCCCATTATTATTGTCTATATCCCATTATTATTGTCTGTATCTCATTATTATTGTCTATATCTCATTATTATTGTCTATATCTCATTATTATTGTCTATATCCCAATATTATTGTCTATATCTCATTATTATTGTCTGTATCTCATTATTATTGTCTGTATCTCATTATTATTGTCTGTATCCCATTATTATTGTCTATATCTCATTATTATTGTCTATATCTCATTATTATTGTCTATTTCCCATTATTATTGTCTATATCTCATTATTATTGTCTATTTCCCATTATTGTCTATATCCCATTATTATTGTCTATCTCATTAATATTGTCTATTTCCCATTATTGTCTATATCTCATTATTATTGTCTATTTCCCATTATTATTGTCTATTTCCCATTATTGTCTATATCTCATTATTATTGTCTATTTCCCATTATTGTCTATATCCCATTATTATTGTCTATATCTCATTAATATTGTCTATTTCCCATTATTATTGTCTATTTCCCATTATTGTCTATATCTCATTATTATTGTCTATTTCCCATTATTATTGTCTATTTCCCATTATTGTCTATATCCCATTATTATTGTCTGTATCCCATTATTATTGTCTGTATCCCATTATTATTGTCTGTATCCCATTATTATTGTCTGTATCTCATTATTATTGTCTGTATCTCATTATTATTGTCTGTATCTCATTATTATTATATATATCTCATTATTATTGTCTGTATCCCATTATTATTGTCTATATCCCATTAATATTGTCTATATCTCATTATTATTGTCTATTTCCCATTATTATTGTCTATATCTCATTATTATTGTCTATATCTCATTATTATTGTCTATTTCCCTTTATTATTGTCTAAATCTCATTATTATTGTCTATATCCCATTATTATTGTCTATATCTCATTATTATTGTCTATATCTCATTATTATTGTCTATATCCCATTATTATTGTCTATATCTCATTATTATTGTCTATTTCCCTTTATTATTGTCTATATCTCATTATTATTGTCTATATCTCATTATTATTGTCTATATCTCATTATTATTGTCTATTTCCCATTATTATTGTCTATATCTCATTATTATTGTATATATCTCATTATTATTGTCTATATCCCATTATTATTGTCTATTTCCCATTATTATTGTCTATTTCCCATTATTATTATCTATATCTCATTATTATTGTCTATTTCCCATTATTATTGTCTATTTCCCATTATTATTGTCTATATCTCATTATTATTGTCTATTTCCCATTATTATTGTCTATTTCCCATTATTATTATCTATATCTCATTATTATTGTATATATCTCATTATTATTGTCTATATCCCATTATTATTGTCTATTTCCCATTATTATTGTCTATTTCCCATTATTATTATCTATATCTCATTATTATTGTCTATTTCCCATTATTATTGTCTATATCTCATTATTATTGTCTATTTCCCTTTATTATTGTCTATATCTCATTATTATTGTCTATATCTCATTATTATTGTATATATCTCATTATTATTGTCTATATCCCATTATTATTGTCTATTTCCCATTATTATTGTCTATTTCCCATTATTATTATCTATATCTCATTATTATTGTCTATTTCCCATTATTATTGTCTATTTCCCATTATTATTGTCTATATCCCATTAATATTGTCTCTTTCCCATTATTATTGTCTATTTCCCATTATTGTCTGTATCCCATTATTATTGTCTATATCTCATTATTATTGTCTATCTCATTATTATTTTCTGTATCCCATTATTATTGTCTATATCTCATTATTATTGTCTATATCCCATTATTATTGTCTATATCTCATTATTATTGTCTGTATCCCAATATTATTGTCTGTATCCCATTATTATTGTCTATATCTCATTATAATTGTCTATATCTCATTATTATTGTCTATCTCATTATTATTGTCTGTATCCCATTGCATTGCTTTGGAAGGGATTCGTTAGCCAATTAACAGCCAGTTTGACTACATTCATGATAGATGCTTTTTGGATCTTCAAAAGCATTTACTGCCATTATAAAGCTAAGATTATTAATTAACATAACATTATACACTTCAAATGGCCTGTTGGTGAATCAATTACCAGATAATTTTATTGATAAACTATTACTTTTTAGATCTCGTCTTTTCACCAAACCTTTTCTTTATTCCTCTTCATATTATCATCTTTTCTCTTCATACTTATCATACTTATTATTATTATATTGGCAAAATCCAAGTTAAAACGTGTCATTTAAATTGAATTTTAAAAGTAAACTCAACGTTTGCTTTGTCTGGAGGGCTGCTGTTTAGGAGCCATAAATGGGAAGGCTCGACCTCCTTTAGTAGACTGTACTATTCTGGGTACTACAAGAAGGCCTAAATTTTGAGATCTTAAAGAGCAGGCTTGATTGGAGCGAGACAGAAGGTTGATTAGATTAACAGGAGCTAGATTATTAAGGCTTTATAGGTAAGAAGCAATATTTTATTATCAATACGGAACTTAACAGGCAGCCAGTGTAAGGAGGATAATTAATGTTTAAAATAAGAGCACATTTGAACTGGGTTGTTGTAACCCAACATCGGGTCAAATATTGGAAAACCCAATCACTGGTTTAAAAATAGTTATTTAATTGAATAAAAAACAACAACATTGGGTATGTCCCTATTTAACCCAACGTTGAATTACAACAACATAACTTTACACACTTAAAATGGCATCTGGGTGAGACCATTATGAGATTTTTTTTTCACTTCATTCCTCTTCATAGTTTTATCTGCTCATCTTTTCTCTTCATACTTATTAATCTGTTAATTTTCTGGCTGTCTTCTTCTCTCATCTCCTATGTTCTTCTCATCTTCATTTCTCCACTCATCTCCTTTTCATCTTTTCTCCACTATTTACTCATGTCTTCAGCTAATTGATCTTCTTCTTTCATTGTGACTCTTTAATCTCTCAAATAAAAGCACAATATTTGAACTCTCCAGAAATATTACAACAAAAAAAATCCTATGTGCTCCGACAAAACACACAACAGGCCACATCACACATCCATACTCTTGCTCAATGCATAAAGAAACCCACACATTTCCAGCAAGCACAAGTATGTCTTCTCTCTGTAGGCCACCTGCGATTCTGGCGCACCATATTAAAGCACACGTGAAATCTTTTTTGGTTTATTTAGATAAAGACGTTCCCTGAAAGCGCACAGAACAGAATGCGTTTGATAAAGGCGAGGAACGAGAGCGGCTCCTCCTCTTTAAATGATTGCATCACCTCGTCTTGCACCCGCTTCTCTTCAAATCTTCTTTTTTTTCCCCTTCAAATCCGGAGAGAGAACTGAAGATTTCATTTCTTCCTCCATATGTAATCAACATCAAAACCGCTCAGCCTCACTCCCGACGACACTTTCGATCACCTCGCACGGGTCTCACCTGTGTCGTCAATTAGACTGTCTCTCCGCACACAATGCATTATGGGAAGGAGTTCAGAGCTGTCAGGCATCATGAAGCGTTTTTCGTGCTAGTGCGCAGCAGGAGTAATGCGAGGCGTCTGCGGTGTCAACCGTTCTGTTTAATCTGATTTTTTCCCTCTCTAGTATGCTGCGTGTGTAGCTTTCCGGGCTGCTGTTTACCATGCAATAATACAACAAGTGTGTGTTTGAAGTGTGACTGCGCTGCGCTCTTGTTCGGGCAGGAGGGGACGGTACGTCATCCCTCATAAAACTCATTTCAGGTTTAAGCTGCATATTGTTGAGGTGAGGAGGAGGCATTGTGTGTGTATGTGTATGTGTGTGTGTGTGTGTGTGTGTCTGTCTGTGAGTGTGTTTGAACCGGAGCAGGTTAGAATGACTGATTGATTTAGTAAATGTTGAACTTTGATCAATAAATGCTCTACTAGTATTGTTCATACTTAATTAACATTAACTAATAAAATTGTAAAGTGTGACCCCTATAGCTAATGTCCAATAACTAATTTCTTTGTTATTTGCCGTGATGGCAGTACATGATAATACTGACCAAATATATTATGGAAAAACACTCACCGGCCACTTTATTAGGTACACCTGTCTAACTGCTTGTTAATGCAAATTTCTAATCAGCCAATCACATGGCAGCAAATTAATGCATTTAAGCGTGTCGACATGGTCTAGACAATCTGCTGCAGTTCAAACCGAGCATCAGAATGGGGAAGAAAAGGGATTTAAGTGACTTTGAATGTGGCATGGTTATTGCTGCCAGACGGGCTGGTCTGAGTATTTCAGAAACTGCTGATCTTCTGGGGTTTTCACGCACAACCTTACAGATTCTTACAAAGAATGGTCCGAAAAAGAAAAAATATCCAGTGAGTGGCAGTTCTGTGTGCACAAATGTTTTGTTTAAGTGCATCTCTGAATGCACAACACGTCCAACCTTGAGGTGGATGGGCTACAGCAGCAGAAGACCACACTGGGTGCCATTCCTGTCA
This sequence comes from Danio aesculapii, assembly GCF_903798145.1. NCBI lineage: Eukaryota > Metazoa > Chordata > Actinopteri > Cypriniformes > Danionidae > Danio > Danio aesculapii. Next base: position 48,255,582 of record NC_079454.1, on the reverse strand, counting down.
GCTAAGAACAGGAAACTGAGGCTACAATTCACACAGGCTCACCAAAATTGCACAATGTAAGATTGAAAAAACGTTGCCTGGTCTAATAAGACAAATCCAAATGCCCAACACAAGTGGGCTGCGCTCCAGACCAGTTCAATGACGTATAATATCTCTGACACCGCGTGTAGTCCCATTTAGCAACTTGATAGCATCCGTTTAGCATAACCTTGATAGCATTACCGATTTAACAAATCAAGTGTAACTGATGTGTTTCATTCAAGTCTCATTCAAAATACCCATTGACTTTGGTACGAGGGAACCTAAACTGCTAAATTGCTTACTCGCTTCCGGGTTTTTGCATACAAATTGCCGTCGTAGTTCCTCCAGTCTATTGGTCTGGCCTTCTAAAACCGCTTCAGAGTCTAATGTGGCCTCTTGGAAGATATCATTTCCCAGTCCTGATTTAGAGACATGAGTTAAGATCAAGTTTTAAGTTCATACATTTAGTAAGAGAGTATTTGGTGTGTAAATATAATAATCTTTCTGTTTTGCCCATCTGTCTTGACACATTTGGGGAAATCATTGATCTTTTTGTCAGTCTCTGTACAACGCTTCCAAACAGCTTGTTGTTGTTGTTTGTAATGTCAGAGTAGAAAGAGAGCATTGCTTACAGTCTGTGTTAAGCAGAAGTGATGGATGTATTTCTTCTCAATTATGATGTATATCTGAGTGAATCGGCTTCTTGTTTGAGAGATAATTGTGGGGCGGGGTTTGATTTTGTTCATGAGTAATTGATTGGATGGTTGTGGTTCACTATTGGTGTATCTTGTGATTGACAGGTTGATCCCGCCCTCATTGCAGCAAGCACCAATCAGAGAGGAGAAGTCATTAAAGAGGGAGAGGAAGTTGTTTTGATTAAATATTATGAGTGCAGCATATTCATTTTTGGGAAGCACAGTGGCTCGCTGGTTAGCACTGTTGCCTCACATCAAGAGCGTCGCTGGTTCGAGTCCCTATGTGAAGTTTGCATGTTCTCCCCGTGTTGGCGTGGATGTGGGGGGTGGGGGGGGTGGAGTTCGGCCCAGCAGAAACCCCCACTTAATTTTCATCCAGGACACCACCATTTTTGGGTGAACTAATCCTCGTCAACTAATCCTATGCAAGTAAGGTACAGTACGGTATGCATTTATTTCCATTTTCACTGACAGAAGTACCAAAATAGTGAATTGTACCATACTACTTTTTTGGGATCCTTTCATAAGGGTAACTTGGACAGGAGTACGGTACCAAAGGGTGGAGCTAAACTCCCTGCTGAGTGCTGATTGGTTCTAAACCAATCCTCAATCCTCATCAGCGCATGCAACAAGCCAGGGGAATGACAACACAGGAAGTGGCATTTTTAAATACATCGATGGCGAAAACAAGACCAGGATCTGCTGTGTGTCCTCCATTGTTGTTTAAGGCAGTGTTTCCCAACCCTGTTTCTGAAGACACACCAACAGTACACATTTTCATCCTTTCCCTAAATAAACACATCTGAATCAGAACATTAGAAGAGACTCCAAAACCTGAAATGAATGGATCAGATACAGGAGACTTCCAAAATATGTTCTGTTGGCGTGCCTCCAGGAACAGAGTTGGGAAACACTGGTTTAAGGAACGTTCACATAATGTCTATTGCTGTGTTCACACCAGACGTGCCACGTGTGAATAAATTGCGCTATTTGCACGTAAATAAATGCATGAACATTTTGAGTTTACTCACTTCATCAAACTGGCTTCATTCACACGTCAAATTCACTTCACAATTGACGCAGATTTGCATTATGGGCAGGGCCTCTGTCTACCCGGTGACTCTAGCTTTGTTGCTTAATACCTAACATGGACTTTATTGAGAGAGTAGCTGTTCTTTATGTGCTTTAGCAAGGCTGAAAAATAGTGTAGATTTGATCGGCGCCAAGTCTGAGTCTACTAGATCCTTTTAGAGGTGCACCCAGATCTGTGAGTTCGTCAACTCCTCCAGAAACTGTACCTGAATGATGGAGGCTTTCAGAGGTGCTTCTGACTGAGCCGAACCCAGTTTGATGAACTGTTGTTCGGTGTCTGCAAGAGGATTTCCCCACAGGACACCAACAACAGGCACAAATGTCCCCTTCACTATACTGGGGCTTTAGGACTTACACTGACCACAGGTTGAGCGCCCCCTGCTGGCCTCACTAACACCACTTCCAACAGCAACCTAGATTTTCCATGTGGTCTCCCATCCAGATACTGACCAGACTCAGCCCTGCTTAGCTTCAGTGAGTAACCTTGGCCTGCAGGGTCATATGGCTGTGGCTAACTGTACTGAATCGTACTGTACTGTACCTTACCACTCAGTAGAAACAAGACATAAATCACCAAGGATCACAGTTTCAGTTAAGAAATGTCTGCTACTGAAGAAAAAGTCACCTACATCTTAGATTGCCTGAGGGTGAACACATTTTTCATTTTGTGTTGAACTGTCCCTTTAAATAGACATTCTAACAATGTAATACAAACAATCTAAAATAATATTATATAGCTGGACTTTTGATGCAGATGCACAAGTGTTTCTGACACATGATCCCTCTGAAGTTATGGATTTGCTGTTAAAGAGACATTTCTTATTATCAATGTTAAAACGGCATACAGTATTTCCACATAAACTGATGCAAGTTTTACAGGATACTTTGATTAACAGATCCAATGATGGATTAACAGTCCATCATTTAGTCTCACTTTTGATGAATTTAGTGGGACAGTTGACCCAAATGTTCTGCCATCATTCACTCGCTCTTGATTTGTTCCAAACCAGTTTTCTTGTATTGTTGGACACAAAAGAAGGTACACTACCTGACAAAAGTCTTGTTGCCTATCCAAGTTTGAGGAACAACTAATAATAACTTGACTTTTAGTTGATCATTTGGTATCAGAAGTGGCTCATATGAAAGGCAAAGGCCTCTAGATTACGCTTATTTTACCACAATAAATATGATCATGCCATGATTATTAATGATTTAATTAGGACAGTAAGGTCTGACCATGATTAGACAAAAGTCTTGCCTCTTAACCGAAATGATGTCCAGTATAGAATATAAAGTCATGCTGCAGTGGAAACAGAATGAATATTGTGTATGGCTCCCATGAGCTTGGAGGACTGCATCCATACATCTCTGCAATGACTCAAATCACTGATTAATAAAGTCATCTGGAATGGCAAAGAAAGCCTTCTTGCAGGACTCCCAGAGTTCATCATGATCCTTTGGATTCATCTTCAAGGCCTCCTTTTTCATCTTACCCCAGACATGCTCAATAATGTTCATGTCTGGTGACTGGGCTGGTCAATCATGGAGCACCTTGACCTTCTTTGCTTTCAGGAACTTTGATGTGGAGGCTGAAGTATGAGGAGCGCTATCCTGCTGAAGAATTTGCCCTCTCCTGTGCTTTGTAATGTAACGGGCAGCACAAATGTCTTGATACCTCAGGCTGTTGATGTTTCCATCCACTCTGCAGATCTCTCGCATGCCCCCATACTGAATGTAACTCCAAACCATGACTTTTCCTTCATCAAACTTGACTGATTACTGTGAGAATCTTGGGTCCATGTGGGTTCCAGTAGGTCTTCTGCAGTATTTGTGATGAATGGGATGCAGTTCAACAGATGATTCAGCAGAAAAATCGACCGTCTGACACTTTTTCCAAATGATCAACTAGAAGTCGAGTTATTATTTGTTGCTCTTACAACTGGGATTGACAAAAGTACTTTTGTCAGGTAGTGTACTTTGAAGAATGTTGGAAGAATGTAACTATTGACATCCACAAAAGGAAAAGAAAATACAAATATTGGAGGGGAAAAAAACAATAATGGAAGTCAACGGTTACCAGTTTCTAACATTCTTCAAACTATCTTCTTTTCTGTTCAACATAAAAAAGCAAGTTTGGAACAAGTCGAGGATGAATGAATGCTGACAATATTTAGTTTTCTGTGTGAACTATCCCTTTAAGGCATCTTTGATCAATAAAAGTAGCCATTTATTCTCTGACGGACCCCAAATGGGAATTATTTACCAATCTGACCTTAACATTGGATTTCCATGATAATAAGCTTGTGCTGTTTCAGATACTTGAGACTTTATCATATCATCTTGTCAGCTTGTTACTACAGTAACATTGTCACATTACTCAGTGTGTGTGTGTGTGTGTGTGTGTGTGTGTGTTTAAACTCAGATTGACTGATAGAGGCTTCAGGGAATTTGCTCATGGCTTTTGCCTGTAACCTTTATATGAAACCAGGTTTTGATTTGAAGCGTCTCTCTTACACCAGTGACAGTGCATTTCAGGAATAGGTTCGCTGAGTGCTTCTGCGTCTCGTCAGACAGTTGTGTGTTTGGAGGGTCTGTGTGTGTGAGAATGTGATATTGTCTCTGTGGCGAATGGGAAGGTCTGCGGCGTGTAATTAGAATATATGGGCTCCTGTGTTGTGACTGGCTTCTTTGAGCACGCTCACCTGTGCGCTTCCTGCTTATTAGCATTCTCATGCATATTAATCAGGAGCAGAGGCGCAGCACGCCCTAGCTTGGCCGCAGGGCATCATGGGAGATTACTTGCATGAGTAAATCCCGCTGGCTGGAGTTGGTCCAGAACTCCACAGCTGTCCGTCAAAGCGCAGGCGGGCAGAAGGGCATCAGGGTGTGGCGGGGCAGGGCGGTAAAGGGCTAGCGTTTAGCATGGGCTTAGCATTAGCTCATCGGGGATGAAGTCCGGCTCCTGTTGCATCGTAATGAGATTGCTTACTGTTTTTTTTTTTAACTAAGGCGATTTTGCTAATTAGCTTCTGTTTAGTTCAGGATTCCAAACTTGATTTTTTTTTTTCCAGCACACTTTTCTGAAGACCTGTTGATATGTCCGATTTATTAAAGCAAGAAGAAACCCTCATAGAAATCTGATAAATGACATACTATATGATGGCATATATACACACACTCATCAGACACTTTATTAGGTGCACGGTACTAGTAACGGGTTGGACCCCCTTTTGCCTTTAGAACTGCCTTAATCCTTCATGGCAGAGATTCAACAAGGTACTGGAAATATTCCTCAGAGATTTTGGTCCATATTGCCATGATAGCATCACGCAGTTGCTGCAGATTTGTCGACTGCACATCCATGATGCGAATCTCCTGTTTCACCACATCCAAAAGGTGCTCTATTGGATTGAGAACTGGTGAGTATGGAGGACATTTGAGTACAGTGAACTCATCATCATGTTCAAGAAACCAGTCTGAGATGATTCACGCTTTATGACATGGTGTGTTATCCTGCTGGAAGTAGCCATTAGAAGATGAGTACACTGTGGTCATAAAGGGATGGACATGGTCAGCAACAATACTCAAGTAGGCTGTGGAGTTGACACGATGGTCACTTGGTACTAATGGGCCCAAAGTGTGGCAAAAAACTATCCCCCACACCATTACACCATCACCAGCAGCCTGAACTGTTGATACAAGGCAGGGTGGATCCATGCTTTCATATCATTGATGCCAAATTCTGACCCTACTATCCAAATGTTGCAGCAGAAATCGAGACTCATCAGACCAGGCAACGTTTTTCCAATCTTCTATGGTCCAACTTTGGTGAGCCTGTGTGAATTGTAGCCTCCGTTTCCTGTTCTTAGCTGACAGGAGTGACACCCGGTGTGGTCTTCTGCTGCTGTAGCCCATCTGCCTCAAGGTTGGACGTGTTGTGATGCTCTTCTGCAGACCTCATTTGTAACGAGTGGTTATTTGAGTTACTGTTGCTTTTTTAGTAGCTGGAACCAGTCTGGCCATTCTCCTCTGACCTCTGGCATCAACAAGGCATTTGCACTTACAGAACTGCCGCTCACTGGATATTTTCTCTTTTTCTGACCATTCTCTTTAAACCTTAGAGATGGTTGTGCGTGAAAATCCCAGTAGATCAGCAGTTTCTGAAATACTCAGACCAGCCTGTCTGGCACCAACAACCATGCCATGTTCAAAGTCACTTAAATCCCCTTTCTTCCCCATTCTGATGCTCGCTTTGAACTGCAGCAGATCGTCTTGACCATGTCTACATGCATAAATGCATTGAGGTGCTGCCATGTGATTGGCTGATTATAAATTTGCTTTAACGAGCAGTTGGACCTAATAAAGTGGCCAGTGAGTGTCTGACACTTAATATCTACATTAATTATATTTGAAGATATATGTACATATTTGTAATTTCAATAGTAAAAACACAAATGATGCAAATGTTTTGCAACATGCCACAATTTGCAGTTTATTTGCTGGAAATACATATATCATATGAGTTTGACAGCTCATAACACGTTGCAAAAAGCAATGCAACATTGCCATTGATTAATTTTAATGCAAAACGAATGCATTGTCGACACTTTCATTTAGATCATAACGCAACATTAGCACCCGGGCTAATTTTTCCATTGAGTAAACTTGATTGGCTAGCATCTGCATAAGGTATTTGCATGGAGCATTATAACTGGCATTTGTTTGACGATTTAAAGTTGACGTGAATCTTTGACGATGACATTAAAAATTACATTTAAAATTACTTTAAATAATCCGAGGGCAGTTTCATTCAATGAGCGTACCTTTGTGTGTAAAGCTGACATGCAGTTTAGGTCAAACCAAGTGATCTGCGCAGCGCGACTAGTCAATGCCAATCGAAAAGTATCACAGCAGAGCATTAAAGTCGACTAGTCAGTGCAACCCCTAATATATATATATATATATATATATATATATATATATATATATATATATATATATATATATATATATATATATATATATATATATATATACATACATATATATATATATATATATATATATATATATATATATATATATATATATATATATATATATATATATATATACATACATATGTGCAATATTTCTAAACATATGTTGCATATATAATATATATTTTATAAATTAAAAATCCAAACATGAACTTGTATCTCTTGTAATTAATTTGCATATATATATATATATATATATATATATATATATATATTCCATGTTAGTTTTCCTATATGGGAATATGTAGTGCTGGGTGATAAAAACAAGTTGCTGAAGTTATCAAATCAGTATATTTAAAATAACATAGTTTAGCACATAGATTTTTATCCAAATATTTTTGTGAAATTGTTTTTTTGAGGAAGCTAAGGTTTTAAAGTATTGCTTTTATATGCACTATAAATCTTTCACAACATTACATAAAGTTGAATTAAAGTAATTTTTCTTTCATAATAAAAGCGTACCAAATGCAGACTTTTGAAAAGTTATGTAGATTTTCTGTAGTGCCTTTTATTTTTCATAAAAGTATCACGAAAGTGGTCCATATGACCCTCGCCGTGTATTACCATATCAAATGATTCAGGCTGAACTTAGGACAGACTTTTATTCTTATTTTGCAGTTTTCTTTTTATATTATTATTGAAAGCTTTAACTCCCATTCCATACTAGAACATAAAGAAATCAAAGGTGGTTTGGACAGAGTGAGTAAAAAAAAGATCATTTTAATTAGTTCTGGGTGAAGATTAACTGCATCCAAAATAAAGGTTTGTTTTGACATACAATTTGTGTTATATATATATATATATATATATATACACACACATATACATTTATACATTTATAAGGTAATCAAAACAAAACTATACAAAACTCTTTTTTGCATATATATTTAAATGTACTCATACTTTGTATTATATACGTATATATCTAAATATGTATGTATTAATATATACACTTATTGGCCACTTTATTAGGTACAGCTGTCCAACTGCTTGCAAATTTCTAATCAGCCAATCACTTGGCAGTAACTCAATGCATTTAGGCATGTAGACATGGTCAAGACGATCTGCTGCAGTTCAAACAGAGCGTCAGAATGGGGAAGAAAGATGATTTAAGTGACTGAACGCGGCATGGTTGTTGGTGCCAGAAAAGCTGGTCTGAGTATTTCAGAAACTGCTGATCTAATGGGATTTTAATGCACAACCATCTCTAGTGTATACAGAGAATGGTCTGAAAAAGAAAAAATATCCAGTGAGCGTCAGTTCTGTGAGTGCAAATGCCTCGTTGATGTCTGAGGTCAGGGGAGAATGGCCAGACTGGTTCCAGCTGATAGAAAAGCAACAGTAACTTAAATAACCACTCGTTACAACCGAGGTCTGCAGAAGAGCATCTCTGAACACACAACACGTCCAACCATGAGGAGGATGGGCTATAGCAGCAAAAGGCCACACCGGGTGTCACTCCTGTCAGCTAAAAACAGGAAACTGAGGCTACAATTCACACAGGCTCACCAAAATTAGACAATAGAAGATTGGAAAAACGTTGCCTGGTCTGATGAGTCTCGATTTCTGCTGCAATATTCAGATAGTAGGGTCAGAATTTGGCATCAATGATATAAAAGTATGGATCCATCCTGCCTTGGATAAACAGTTCAGGCTGATGGTGGTGGTGTAATGGTGTGGGAGATATTTTCTTGGCACACTTTGGACCCATAAGTACCAATTGAGCATCGTGTCAACACCACAGCCTACCTGAGTATTGTTGCTGACCATGTCCATCCCTTTATGACCACAGTGTACCCATCTGCTGATGGCTACTTCCAGCAGAATAACACACCATGTCATAAAGCGTGAGTCATCTCAGACTGGTTTCTTAAACAGGACAATGAGTTCACTGTACTCAAATGGCATCCACAGTCACCAGATCTCAATCCAATAGAGCACCTTTGGGAAGTGGTGGAACGGGAGATTTGCATCATGGATGTGCAGCCAACAAATCTGCAGCAAATGCATGATGCTATCATGACAATATGGAACAAAATTTCTGAGGAATATTTCCAGTACCTTGTTGAATCAGTACTAGTAAGGTGTACCTAATAAAGTGGCCGGTGAATGTATATTAACTGCTCTAAAAAAATAAAGGGAACACTTAAACAACACAATAGAACTCTGAACGTTCCCTTAATTTTATTTAAGCAGTATATATTCATCTCAGTGGATACAGTTCTGGCATATGTTTTACACAGAGGAGAGTGTTATCAGCATGTACCCTTTCATTGAGCACACTACAAAGTCTGTATGTTTCAGTGTTTATTTATCACTGTTCATCAATATGACGGAAATGAACTGTTAGAAATAGTGCTGCAGTAAAGCAGTATTGATCAGTCCTGCTTCAGCATTAGTATTTCCACATCATCAAACATATGAAAGTGTATTCCATGTATATGTGTGTGAGAGAGAGAGAGAGATAGAGAAGGGTAGGGAGCACAGTGGGGTCCACATACTGTGTGAATACTAATTGAGCTCTCTTGGCAGGTCAGGGTCCCTCTCCTCTCGACATTTACCCATCTGCACCGCAGCACACACTCGCACGCAGCTCCTGTGGATTACCTAGGCCGCAGGACAGAGCCGTTTCTATGGAAACCTCATAGCAGGCCGCATGAGTTAACCATAGACCTAAAGTCTCTGTGAGTGTTTGTGTGAAGCTTGTATTCTTAATATTGTGGGCACCAAATGTCCCCACAAGTATAGTAATACCAGTTTTGACCTTTTTTTGTTCCCATGAGAAAAGCGGATCATAAATCAGACAGAATGGCGTGTTTTGAGAATGTAAAAGGGCAGATTTGTTTACTGTGAGGGTTGGTTTAGGGGGAGGATTGGAGAATATAGAGTCTGTACAGTATAAACATCATGTTCATGAAAAGTCCCCATAAAGATAGCTGTACAAGTGTGTGTGCGTTAGAGAGAGAGCATAAACTGCACAGCAACCTGTCATGCAGCTAATTATTTAATTGTTTTAATGAAGGACAGTTGGAAAGTCTTGTTTTTTGAGTATAGCTGTTCACATTTGTCTGCAAAAACAGTGTCTAAGAAACTCTGAAACTTAAAGGGGTAGTTGAAAGTTTCAGGTTGGTAAATAATATCCGTTTGGGGTCAATCAGAAAATAAATGGCTTCTTTTATTGATCAAGGATGCCTTTAAGGGATAGTTCACACAAAAATGAAAATTCTGTCATCATTTACTCAACTTGTGCCACATCTGTTTAAGTTTCTTTCCTCTGTTGAACACGGTAGATATTTTAAAGAATGTTGAAATCCTGTAGTCTTTAATTTTTATTGTATTTTATTTTCCTGCTACAGATTTCATTGACTTTCCAGCAAAAAGTATGGACCAACTTGAAGGTGAGGATTTTCATTTTTGAGAGAACTGTCCTTTTCAGCTGTCATGTCAGCCTGATCTAACGAGAAAACGTAAGTATTTCATGCTTTGTCAGTTCAGTGGCTAATTTGTACTAATTTTAAAAAGGAGGCGTGGCACCTAACCCCACCCCCAAACCCAACCCTCATTGGGGGATGAGCAAATCGTACTAAATTGTACTAATTAGATTGTACGAATTCATACGAATTAGCCACTAAATCAAAAAGTTACGAATTGCCGTGTGTTGGTCATATAGGAGAATAGTACAATTACATTCACTAACGTCAAGTTATTTGAGTAGACATACAGTTGAAGTCAAAAGTATTAGCCTGTAAGTATTAGCTGCATGGTCTGCAGAACAAACCACTGTTATACAATGCCTAGTTACCCTAACCTGCCTAATTAACCTAGTTAAGCCTTAAAATGTCACTTTAAGCTGTGTAGAAGTGTCTTGAAAAATATCTAATCAAATATTATTTACTGTCATCATGACAAAGTGAGTTATTAGAAATGAGTTATTAAAACTTTTATGTTTGGAAATGTGTTGAAAGAAATCTTCTTTCCATTTAATAGAAATTGGGGAAAAAATAAACAGGGGGGCTAGTAATCCAGGAGGGCTAATGATTCTGACTTCATCTGTATATTAAAAATTGTGAAATGTTATTGACATGTAAAATATCTGTTTGAATATATTGGAATATCTTTAAAGTTAACTTTCAGCACCATTACTGTATAGTCTTTAGTGCCACACGGTCCTTCAGAAATCATATGCAGACCGATTGGGATTTGTCGACATTTTGTATTAATATCAATGTTAAAAATAGTTGTGCTGCTTCAAAATTAAAAACAATTTTTTCAGGATTCCTTGATGAAGAAACACACTACACATTTTACATTTAGTCATTTAGCAGATGACTTATAATTGAGGAGGCATTCAGCAACAAGAAGAGGCAATAATACACACAAGTGCTGATCATACAAAGAAACTGTTGGTGCTCAGAGAAATTAGTGCTAGATTATGTGTGCTAGAGGTTTTGTTTTGTTTTTTGAAAGAGAGAGAGAGATAAAGAAAAGACTGTGTTTTCTACAGGTGGTTTGTCAAGCCCACTCACCTGTGTTAAGCACACTCAGCATTTATAGTATTTTGGGTTGGTGTGTGGTGAGGTGGTGGAGAGAAGAGAAGGGTCTTGGTTTTATTCAAACCAAGATCCCTCCAACCAAACAAAAGACATTTCACTTATGATCAATCTGATGCATCTTTGCTCAATAAAAGCATTACATTACAAAAACAGTTACTGAAGCCTAACCTTTAAACAGTCGTGTATACAATTACTATACTATTATATACAGTTAAAGTCAGAATTATTAGCCCCCCTGTTTATTTTTTTCCCCAATTTCTGTTTAACAGAGAAGATTTTTCCAACACATTTCTAAACATAATAGTTTTAATAACTCATTTCTAATAACTGATTTATTTTATCTTTGTCATGATGACAGTAAATAATATTTGACTAGATATTATTCAAGACACTTCTATACAGCTTAAAGTGACATTTAAAGGCTTAACTAGGTTAATTAGGTTAACTAGGCAGGTTAGGGTAATTAGGCAAGTTATTGTATAACGAAGGTTTGTTCTGTAGACTATAAGAAAAAAAAAATAGCTTAAAGGGGCTAATAACTTTAAACTTAAAATGGTTTTTAAAAAGTTAAAAACTGCTTTTATTCTAGCTGAAATAAAGCAAATAAGACTTTCTCCAGAAGAAAATATATTATCAGAAATACTGTGAAAAAAAAAAAAAAAAAAAATATATATATATATATATATATATATATATATATATATATATATACCCAGTTTACTTTAATGAACTGTTTTTGTGGCATATTGTTGATTACCACAAAAATGTTTCCTCACTTATCTTCCCTTTAAATAGATTACAGATTATAGATTATCAGTTTTCCCTATTTTTAGATTCAGGTTTTCATTTTTACCCATTCATTTATGTTTTTATTTATTTATGTGATCTTGATCTTTCTTCCAACAGCTTTTAACCTTAAAAAGTTTGGGAAAAGTGACTTTTATGACCATGTTTACTTGTTTTAAGTGCTGTATTGTCTGGGTTGGTGTTCTACAGTATATCACGCTATTAAAACCTTGTAATAAACTGCCAGTACAGTTTCTGTTATTTTACACACTTAATTCTCTCTATAAAATGTTTCATATACATTATATTATTTTAAACTACTGAAATGTCAATAAAAGTCACTTTGTTAAACTGTAGAGTTGAGTTTTCAACATCAAAAGTGGACAGAGCAGAGATCAACATCCCATAATGCAATTCACAACCATAAATAAAGGAAAAACACACAAAATACGGACACTGATAATAAACAGATTTTTTACAGTGGATTATAGACACCTATAATGGAAGTAAAAATAATAGCATTATTTCATTTAAAAACTGACATTTATAGTATTATTTATAGTGTATCAGCGGCTGCTCACTTTTCCAGCAGTGCTGCTTTCAGAAGTGTTTTTAAAAAGTCTTTGCATTACAAGTCATGAACTAACCCAACCAGCTATAAGGACAATGCAGATTCATTAATTTGAGATGAAAATGTAAATCAGACAAAAAGACAAAGGCAAAAGTACTTGACAGCTTTAATGAGGGAAGAAAACTACAATCCCATGAAGTACTGCAACATTACATAGTCAAATAAAGAAAAAAAACTGTAAATATTATGCTGATCATTGAGCTTAAAGCTGTGATCACACTGCACTTTTCTCCCCTTAGACTTCCATTCATACGCACACTGGTGCAACAAGTTAAACAGGTCACTGCGTTACAAAGTTCAAGCTTGGTGACCTGCAAAAATAGCATCACTTGACTGCGTGAGACCGATCGAATATCAAAACATGACCTCTCTGGACAGAAATTTAAAATATGGACCAATCGCTCGCTTTTTTAAATTGCTTAATCGTTAAAGCTTAAACCTGCGGACACACTAGAGTTTGAGCTTGCGAAATTCTGTTGTACGGCGCTGTGAAAAGGGGCGGGATTAAACAAGATAATTAGACATTTACAAAAGCGAATGATTGGTCCATATTTGACATTTCTGTCCAAAGAGGTCATGTTTTGATCCTCGGTTGGTCTCAAGTAATGAAATTTCCCTGGTCAGAGTTCACCAAGCTTGAACTTTTTAACGCAGCGAACTGCGAAACTTGACACATGACTTCGCGTTTCCGGTCTGACACATTCGCATGCATTTGAATGGAAGTCTATGGGGAGACAAGTGCAGTGTGACCGCAGCTTAAATTGTAGTGAATTAACACAGACTCTAACACACTTTATAAGGTGCACCTGTCCAACTGTTTGTTAACTCAAATTTCTAATTAGCCAATCACATGGCAGCATCTTAATGAATTTAGGCATGTAGACATGGTCAAGACGATCTTCTGAAGTTCAAACCGAGCATCAGAATGGGGAAGAAAGGATTAAGACAGTTCTGAAGACAAAAGCGGTTCAAACCGGTAATAGTAAGGAGTACCTAATAAAGTGGCCGTTGAGTATATGTGACCCTGGACCACAAAATCAATCTCAAGTTGCATGGGTATATTTGTGGAAATAGCCCAAAATACATTGTATGAGTCGCAATTATTGATCCTTTTATGCCAAAAATGATAGAATATTAAGTAAGGATCGTCTCCTATGCAGATCAATTGTACATTTTCTACTTTAAATACATCAAAACTTCATTCTTAATTAGTAATATGAATTGTAGGAACTTTATTAGGCAACTTTGAAGGCCTTTTGTCAGTATGTTGCTCTTTTTGAATCCTCAGATATTCAAAAAATCAAATAAATGTGTTAAAGCAGGTTGTAAAAGAATGAAAAAGAAAAGAAAGACATAATAGTGTGATCTGTTGGATGTATGGACTGTTGGAATTTCTAGTTTACTTAATCCTAAAGATCTGAGTGATCTGTTAGGTTTGTATTCAGTGAGCATATCTGTATCTGTAATTTGAATAGGTCCTAGACCATTTAGTGATTTATAGACCAGTAATAATACTTTAAAATCTATTCTGACTATAACTGGGAGTCAGTGTAAAGACCTGAGGACAGGTGTGATGTGCTAGGATTTTCTGGTTCTGGTCAGAATCCTGGCCGCAGAGTTCTGGATGAGCTGCAACTGTCTGACTGTCTTTTTGGGGAGGCCAGTGAGGAGTCCATTACAGTAATCCGCCCTGCTGCTGATAAAAACATAAAAAGTCCTCACTGGAAACAAAGCATCTAATTCTTGCAATGTTTTTGAGATGATAGTATGCTGATTTACTAACTGCTTTAACATGACTACTGAAACTCATATCTGATTTCAGAATCACACCAAGATTCTTGACCTTATTTTTTTGTTGTTTGACTCTTAGAGCCAAGGTACGCATTCATCCTGAGAACCCCATCTCTGTTCCCAAAACGCAATGACTTCACAAATCAATGAAAATCTATTTATCTAACAGATTTTGTTTAAATGTATGATGACACAATGGCTCAGTGGTTAGCACAGCAGTGGTTCGAGCCCCTGCTGGGTCAGTTGGCATTTCTGTGTGGCGTTTGCATGTTCTCCAAGTGTTGCTGTTTCCTCCGGGTGCTCCGGTTTCCCCCACAGTCCAAACACATGCGCTTTAGGTGAATTGAATAAACTAAATTGGCCGCAGTGTATAAGTGTGTGTGTTAATGGGTGAGTATGGATGTTTCCCAGTACTGGAAGGGCATCCGCTGTGTAAAAAACATATGATGGATAAGTTGGCGGTTCATTCTGCTGTGGAAAATGAATGAATTAATTTTAAATGAATGTAATTTAAAAAAAAAATGGACACTTATGACTAGTTTTGTGGTCTGGGGTCACATATATAGTACACATACATTCATTATAAGAATCAGGCAGTGGAAAATCATACAATTATGCATAGTGTCATTATAAACAAAGTGGATTACAAAATATATTAATCACACATTTAATTACAGTGTTCAGAATAGTGTTATTCTGCAAAACCCAACAGGTAAAATCAAACTAAGAGTGTGTTAATGTTTAAGTACATGCCAATAATGAGAGCAGAAAATCAGATATTTACAGATCTCGATAAGACGGACAGTGTCATTTCAAGCCAGTCTCTGCTAAATCAGGCGTCTGTGTGTTTGTTAATGTCATAATATCTGTACGAGCCGTGATGTATTACAGGGTATCTGACATTGAGTGTGTGCTGGTGTGTGTGTAGGTTACCATTTGATTGACAGGTGAGCAGAGTCTCAGTGCTCTGGGCTTCATAATCAGCAGCTTTATTCCGAGCACAAAGGATTGTGGGAAGAGAGGGATGAGAGAAGCCGAGAAGTGCAGAATAGTAAAATTCCCGGAGGAGAGGAGGGGTTGCCTTCTCTCCTTTGTTTATTTCTTTGCTTTCCTTTGAACAGGTTCTCAGTGTGTGTGTTTTCGGGAGTGCAGGTAGTGTATTTGGTGTATTTTGGAGTATGTGCGCTGCTCTGCGTGTGTGTTTTTGAAAGCAGTGTTGCTCTCATTATGACTGATAGATCAAAAGCGTGATTAATTTCTGAGCACGTCTGCACTGGTGCTGTTGCTCCAGCTGTTCAGTGCCGATAAAGCGGACGCTCTGATTGGACGAGCTCGCAGTCAGTCAGTCAAATGGGTGGGTGTGTCCAGGTGCCGGGGGCTTGGTCATATTTTCATATAAGAGATGTTTTTCCTCTAATTTGTTTTGTTTTTTGCCCTAAAAATGTCTGCTGCTTGTTCAAACTACGTATTTAAAATGAGCTCAAACAACAATTCTTTACTTTTTTGGGGGGACAACTTAATTATTTTATGTTCACTCCACTTAAATTTGTAAAAACTAATAATCTAATGTAATTCCTTCATGCACACATCTTGTGTGGAACTCAGCATTTTTTACAGTGTAGAACAGCATTTGCTCATATGGATAAATGGATGCTAAAACATGCTAGCTTGTTTACATTGAAAAACATTAAATTAAAAATATATATATTTATGAATTAAGACCACTGCCTCCATTTACACGTTTTCTTAAATTTGAATTGAAACAACACTGTAGAAAAATGCTGGGTTCCACACAAGCCCTTCATATCTACCCAACGCAAATCAAGTAACTTAATTGTTTTGACAAATGTAAGTGGATTGAACAAAAACAAAAGGGCACCTAGGTTACCCCTTTTTCCAGATTTAAGAGAAGTATTTTGTGTCTCCAGAATGTGTCTGTAAAGTTTCAGCTCAAAACACTCATCAGATTATTTATTAGACCTTTCAGAAGATTCTATTTCATAGCTCTGAGCCTCAGGTAGCTGTTTTTGTGAACTGTGCCTTTAAGGCTAGTCCTTCACGCCCACCGTTTCCACGTGCCTGTCAGCATGCCTTAATCTCCTCCCTCGGCTGCTTCAGACACAGACAGACATGAAGGAAGCAGATCTCGCGTAACGTTTGTGAGAAATACTACAGTAAGAACTTTACCAATCAGTATTTGATGCAATTGTTGAGTTGCAGTGATGAGTTACATACAATGTCGTTACCAAGTTCACACACACACAGCGTGCGCGTTTAACTTTGCACTGTTTTTGCATATATATGTGAGAGGATACAGGTTAATCTCCACTGCTGTATGGATATCCGTTATGTTAATGTAGAAAATAAACCTGATTTAACGTCCACAAATGGGGATTGAAAATTGTTCTGACACGCGGCTGTGCTGATAAAGTAAATCTGAAGTAAATTGCTGTAATTCATTACACACATGCTCTGTTTTCAAACATTTTTTAAACCGTACTCCTATGTCAAGTTGCGGTCGGTCTGAACAGCTCCAATTGGTCCACCGTTTTTATGTTGTTAAATGGAGAAAAAGGACTGGGTGTGTTTATATCACCCCAATATGACAGTCTATACACCATACTTTCACATATGTCTGTCCAAACAGCTTGAAAAGTAGATTTTTTACCATAGGTGCCTTTTTTGAGTTGTGTTGATTCAACTCAAATATTATGCCAATTACTTCTCATCTGAGTATTTGAGTATTTGCTTAATATATGTTGATACTGCTCCTTCAACAGACATTTAACTGACTATAAGAAACTTTGCAAGTACATGTCATCGTACACCAGGGGTCTCAGACTGCCGGCCCACAGCAAAATTTGGCGAAATCTCGACCCGAACGAGATTCAGCCCCTAAAACATATGAAGAGTTCAGATGCAAAAACCTCTTAAGTGCTGTCTGAAATGTCAGTCTAAAATGAACATTTTTCCCAGCCTCCTGTGTTTATGCTGAGTTATTTTACATTAAAGACCATGAAAAGAACTTCTATTTTGCCATAAAATGAAATTACTGAACCTACACACAGGAGCCTGATAAAAATTCTCATTTTATAAGAAAATTTCAGACGGCATTTAGAGGTTTTTGCATCTGAACTCTTCATACGTCTTTAAATCACTATCATTGTTGTGCAGTCGCATATGGCCACTTGTGGTTTTGACCCTCCACCTACTGGACCTTTAAAGTACTGCACTATATGTTCGGGTTACTTTCGGTTTCTTAGTGTGCGGTTATGAGTAACTCACATGCAGATTATTTATGCGGCTGATTTAAATGTTGAAATATATGTTCGTAAGTGCTCTATCTTCACTAAAGCTCTATTTTTGAAAATATTCAAGGGTCATTTGATTATAGTTAGTTTTATACCACCTGTATTGGGTTGTACAAACACATCTCCATGACTTACACGTTATGATGGTGGTGTAAATATGATAATTACTGGCTGAATTGAACATGTTAAAGTAAAAGTGAACAAATTATTTATATATATATATATATATATATATATATATATATATATATATATATATATATATATATATATATATATATATTATACTTACTTTCCCCCTCTTTGTTGTAGTTTTTAAAAAAAGTAAGATATTGAAAAGAACAATTGGCAGTAAAGTCTGTTAAACTTTTGGTTAAGCAACAATTGATTGGGACAGAATAATAATTATTATTATGATGCCTATTATTAAATTGTAGTATTTTTATAACAATTAAAACTACCCCTTCAATTTGTACTATTAGAAACAAAAAGAGTGACCTTTGACTGCATATACTCTGGGGAGGAATGTCTGAATGCATCAATTACATCGGGTTTCCACTTTTTTGTTGTGCTTGAATGTTAAAGTGGCCCTCCTATGAAATGTCAGTCACTGATATGCCATACATCCCCCCCCCCCCCCCCCCCCCCGGTAATTTGAGTTTGAGACCCCTGACTTACACTGACCCTAACTCCAACCTAACAGTCTACTTTTAAGCTAATGAGAAATAGTTGGCATTTAGATGCATTGTAACTTAAATTCATCAAAATGCGTTAAAGCAGGGCTGCCCACAGTTTTTCAGCATGCGAGCTACTTATAAAATGACCCAAGTCAAAATGATCTACCTAATATAAAACTGCAAAACATATATTTATTTATAAAAATATTGAAAATTCTGTATTTGTACAATATAAAATTGTACAAAAGTAGTTTTGCAGCACTTAGGAGAATTTGGCTTGGTTTTATGCGCATGCGTGGTTACCCATGCATCAGAAAAGGTCAGATATCAGACTGGCTCTGTATGTCAATCAAACTAATTTCAGTAAGGATGGATGATAGGCTGAAGTTTGTTTTTTTTTGATGCCATGCAATCTACCCATGCTACCTTTGCAATCAACGGGTAGATCGCGATCAATATATTGGGCACCCCTGTGTTAAAGTGACCATCAAAATAAAGTAATACCATTTCTTTTTCATTGAAAAAAAAAAAAAAATATATATATAGTATATTTTGATTTTAACTAAAGTTAGCCATAATACACTAACAAAAAACATTTGATTAAACTAAAACATTTTGAGTATATTCTATTATCAATCAAATTTAAAACAGTGTTAAATTTAATTCATTAAAGTATGTTGATTTTCGTACATTTTTGTGTTATGTACTAGCAGTTTTTAAGTGAAAATAGTTTTCAAAGCAATATATTTTAAGTGTGTACCATAAATACATGTTTTTTTTTAAATATTATGTTTATTGTTAACACTTAATTCAATACAATCATACAATATTTCAAGGTACATTTGAATCTCAGTGTGTGAGCTTAAATGACATACATTATTGTCAGTTGTACTCAAATTTTGTTAAATTATAAAAAGAAAAATTGCATTAAAAACAAAATAAAATATTAATAATAAAAATTAAAAGACTGTTTACATGCAGGGTGTGCATAAATACATATTCAAAAGTGTAAATAAAAGAGTAACGATTGATTAAATCTTTGACTAGTAAATTTCATGTGTAACTGAATGTGAAACTTGAAATATTTCTTTGTGAAATTTCGGAAATGGGTGGCATGGTGGCTCAGTGGTTGGCACTGTTGCCTCACAGCAAGAAGGTCGCTGGTTTGAGCTCCGGCTGGGTGAGTTGGCATTTCTGTGTGGAGTTTGCATGTTCTCCCCGTGTTGGTGGGGTTTCGTCTGGGTCTCTGGTTTCCCCTACAGTCCACAGTCCAAACACATGTGCTATATTGGTGAAAAGTGTATGTGAATGTGAGTTTATGGGTGTTTTCCAGTACTGAAAAGCTGCAGCCCTTTCAGTTTGAGACCTTTGATTTAAAGACTGATGTAATGCTTCCTTGTAAATCATAGCATAATCTTTGAAAAATATTTCTTATAACGTTAAACACCAGTTTTACAGTTCTCAGAATCAAAAATATACTGTTAAGAAAATTAGAAAAAATAATTAAGAAAACAGTAATAAATGCATAAATATTAGAGAGCCCAACAGGGTAGACACCATCATAGTTTAAGCCATTTGTGAAAATGTGCCCCCGTATACATTTCTGGAGAGCGCGAATTGTGACATCACACGAAGCAGGTTCCGGGTCCAAGCGCTCTATCAAAATGTATGAGGAGACTTATCAAATGGTAATAATAAACGTTTACAAAGCGATGTAATACTTTCGAAAATCTTGATCGCAATATACAGTTGAAGTCAGAATTATATTGTTAGCCCCCCTTTGATTTAGATTTTCTTTTTTTTTTCTTTTTTAAATATTTCCCAAATGATGTTTAACAGAGCAAGAAGATTTTCACAGTATGTCTGATAATATTTTTTCTTCTGGAGAAAGTCTTATTTGTTTTATTTCGGCTAGAATAAAAGCAGTTTTTAATTTTTTTAAATCCGTTTTAAGTTCAATATTATTAGCCCCTTAAAGCTATATTTTTTTCTATAGTCTACAGAACAAACCATTGTATATAATAACTTGCCTAACTACCCTACCCTGCCTAGTTAACCTAGTTAAGCCTTTAAATGTCAATTTAAGCTGTATAGAAGTGTCGTGAAAAATATCTAGTCAAATATTATTTACTGTCATCATGGCAAAGATAAATTAAATCAGTTATTAGAAATGAGTTATTAAAACTATTATGTTTAGAAATGTGTTGAAGAAATCTTCTCTCCTTTAAACAGAAATTGGGGAAAAAATAAACAGGGGGCTAATAATTCTGACTTCAACTGTATACACTCGTGCCTAATATCTGATGACCAGAAAGTGCTGAATTTTTGAATAAATCTTTTTAATTTTGGTATTTGTGATGCAGCAAGTCGTGTAAACTATGATTTTATATAAAATTCACTTTTTAAAGTGTGATATGACTAAAGTGGCCATAAATGGATATTTTCTCAATTCAAATGAGTAGCAGCTTGGACCCGGAAACAGTATTCCATACGTCACAACTTAACAAGCGGATGTAGCCAGAGCTATGTATGGCTGCATTTAGTTAAAATGAACACTACAAGGCAGTATGATGCTGCCGATGGCTTTTGTTTGTTTACACGCTACCGCTGACTGCCTATTTCCTTGTGAACGGCTTTTTCGCTGTTGCCAGTTTGCCCAGCAGCTCGCCTCTTATGCTGGCAGGCTTAAGGCGCAGAGAGGAGTTGACCTTGACGACAGGGTTCGAGTCTGTCGAAAAACGGTTCCAGAAAGCGGGTAAGACAAAAGTAGGAAAATTAAATAAACAAGTAAATAACAGTGTGAGAATGTGGTAAGATCTAAAAACGTGGTAAAAATCGGCCATGAGGGCTTTTCTTTTCCTGGATTGCTTTTGAAATCACTGTCGGTTGGGTCTAGGGAAGGCTGTGATTGGGTCAATCAGTGCTTATGAAAACACTCGGTTGGATTTAGGGAACCGAGGTCAGTCAGTCAGTCAGCCGATAGCGGCCTCTGGTGGATTTACGTGAGAACAGCAGGCAAATTTGAGATCTGAAAAAGTGTACACAGCAGCCTCTGGTGGATCCACGGAAATAAAAACAGCAAAAAAAACGTAGCTTCTGGGACATAATTCTTGCTCTCCAGAAATGTATATAGGGGTACATGTCAATAATGAGCCCGGGTTGAGTTTAAATGAAGAGATAAAATTCTTCTATATATCAACTTATGATCGTCATTCATTTTGGCTAGTTTAGGGCATTGAATGTCTTTCCAAAAATGTATCGTTATTATTAAAGTAAGTGCGAATTATTAGTATCAAGGACAATTCTTTCCAATTATCTCCATATCTAAGTGGTTTCGGACAATTGTATTGAAGTGCAGGTGTAATTTCAGCACTGCTCTGTTAGTTGATGCTACTGCGGCTCAAACTTTCCATCCTCTCTGGGCAGCTGCGTTTCTTTCCAGTGGAGGTTTTTATTCAAGCCGGCGTTTCTCAGAACTGCTGCTCAAACTCATTTACTTCAGCCGCAGGAAGTCAATAGCATCACTCCTCTTTCCTCTGTGCCTTTCCTTTTCTCTCTTTCGTCAAATCTACTTAGTATGTTCAAAACAATCCTCGCCCGTCAGTCTTTTCATTGCATCTCTCTATCCGCTCCTGTCTTTCCTCCGTGTTTCAGCAAATAAACACCAGCTCTGTGACCGCTGGTAACCAAGTTGTTGTTTCGAGATGCCAAATTTACCAATATTTACAATATCCATGGCTGTCCGTCTCCTCGATGTGCTCCGGTTTTTGTTCAGTTGTGTAAAAGTGATTTTCGCTTGTTTTTGGCTGCTGATTAAGCTCATATCCATAAACAAAACGACCTCGTTTAACAGATTACAAAGGAATTACGCGATCAAAGAGCAAAAGTCAGGATGTCTAAGAGAGTGGGAGAGAGAGAGAGAAAGAGAGTGTGTGAGAGACGGATGGAAGAAAGAGAGATAGACCTATTGCCCTGCTCTATCTGATATCGGAATCCATTTTGTGCTGAATGAACGTAACAGCTAATCCCGCCCTCTGGTACAGGCCTGAGGGTCTCTGACAGTCACTCACACACACTGAACATTTACATGCGCTCAGAACCATCGTTGTGTTGCATGTTTTCAGGAAAACACACAGTTTTTTGTGAATGACTTGCAGTAAATGTGATGTATCTGTGAATGTGCAATGCAGTATTCACAAAGTCTGCCAGTTTCTTTCAATGAAGTAGGTGTTGTTTACCATTAAAAAGAAACTCCTCCAGTGCCATTCAGAGTTTCAGCCTTTGCGCTGTATGTATTGTCAGAACAGACGGAAATTGGACCATACTATACATGAAAACATTGGTTCTTAATAGGGCTGCATGATATTAGAAAAACTGACATTGTGATATTCAGTGTTGGGGTAACGTATTACAAGTAACGTGAGTTACGTAATAATAATAATACTGTAACAAGTAAAGTAGCGCATTAATTTAAAAAAATAAGTAATAATATTTGAGTTACTTAATGTAAATGTAACGAGAGTTACTTTTTAGTTTATTTAATTAGCTTTTAAAAAATAAATTGCTGAAATAAAATTAAAGTAGTCGCAATGAGAGAATGTGTTCATTATTTTGAAAACATTGAAGAAAAGGGAAAGGCGATTATAGTCTCAATGGACAGTGATTTTACTCATAAGACAATTAGTACAAACGTAGCAAACATTGCTTTAAACTTTCAATAATCTATTTACGGCATGTACAGCTTCTCAGATAACATTATCCTAAACTATTTTTTTAATGTGTTTTTTTAATGAAGGTTATACAGTCTGTTGATTGCAGAGCTCCTCTATTAAAAATAAGAAGAAAGAAAAAACAAGTTTTGAAAGAGATCAAGCCTTGGCAAAGCTAATAAAAAGTAACACAAATGTAACTTAAAACTATAGTAACGCATTACTTACCATAAAAAGTAACTCAATTAGTCAAATTTTTAAGGAGTAACTCAATATTGTAATGCATTACTTTTTAATGTAACTTACCCCAACAGTGGCGATATTTTATTTTTATGCGATACATATTGCAATATTGTATACGATTTCACTAGATGAAATGAATGGCTCTATTTTATGATGATTTTGTAGAGTGCATCTGCATTAAATATAATAAATCAATCAAAAGTTTTGATAAAAACTGTAAGATGTACAGATGTTGTTGTTTTTCCAGGAAATATAGCAGTATTCAGGTTCGAATTTAGGAATTAAATGTAAAATAACAGTGTAGTTTTCATTGTGTGTGTATATATATATATATATATATATATATATATATATATATATATATATATATATATATATATATATATATATATATATATGTGTGTGTGTGTGTGTGTGTGTGTGTGTATATATATATATATGTGTGCGTGTGTGTGTGTGTGTATATATATATATGTGTGTGTGTGTGTGTGTATATATATGTATATATATATATATATATATATATATATATATGTGTGTGTGTGTGTGTGTGTGTGTGTGTGTGTGTGTGTGTGTGTGTGTGTGTGTGTGTGTGTGTGTATATATATATTCAGGTTCGAATTGAGGAATTAAATGTAAAATAACAGTGTAGTTTTTTTATTGTGTGTGTGTATATATACACAGTGCTCAGCATAACTGATTACACTCCATTTTGAAAACAAATATTTTTATCCATTTCTCAGTGAATATAGGCAATGCATTTTGGTGCATTTAAACAAAACAGATTTATTAAACAGTTATATTTATTAAATAATATCTTAGTCAACAAACATATTTCGAAATTGAAAGATAATACAATTAAATTCAAGCAAAATATTGCAAAAAAAAAAAATATTACAAACTACAACATTGAAATTTTTCCTTTTCCAAACTGAATTTTTCCTTTTTTTTTTTTTTTTTGCTTCTCTAAATCAAGATTAACCAGGAGCCACAGTTGATTATGTTTTTTATGGCACTGAAAGAATTCACACACAAGAAATTATAATATATACGTAAATACAATTCATCTTTATGAAAGTTAAAAACATTATAACTTCTTGTGCGTGAATGCTTTGTGCCTTAAACACAATCAACTGTGGCTCCTGTTAATCTTGATTTGACATTGCAGATCCTGCGTTGTGACTATTGTAGATGCGCACATTGCAATATCGATGCTGAAACGATATATTGTGCAGCCCTAGTTCTTAACTTGTTAGGGTAGGGAACCCAGATATTTATCTGTTCGTTGACTAATTGCTAGCCCCACATGGAATCTGTGCGCAGAAATCCACCGATTTTTAGCCCATCGTTGAGGGTATTTATTTACTTGTGTAAATGCATTTTTAAATTATTTCAGTAATATTATTGACTAATATGAAAGTGTTCAGTTAATTTATCTACAATACAGTTTGTAAATTAATATGTTCTGTCTTTTAGTAGATATACTATATGAGAGACTTGCTTTGTTTGTTTCTTGTTTGTTTGGATCTAATTGAATTTGCATTGTAAACATTAAATAAAAGTTATAGAGCTCTTATTTATTTTATTTTATTTCATATATTAAGTTTTTAGTTTTAGTATTTTAGATACTCCTAAAGTCATTCCACATAATCTGCAGAATTTTTACAAAATTCTTCCCAGAAATAGCAAAAAGTGTCTGCAGCATCTGTTAGGCCCTACTAATTACCCACTTTTCATGAATATTGACCCAGTTACTTAAACAAAAAGTACATTCACATTACATAATTGGTTGTTACACAAGCCCTGTCTCTTTTTACTTAATAAATTGAAACATTTTACATGTACGTTGAAAGAATATGACTGACACTTTCATGTTCGTCTTTTAAAATAAGTTTTGAATCACAAACTCAAAGCGGTCTTGCTTCCCACACTCAAAAAATATATTTTTACTTCAAACTATTTATTTAAAATGAGCTGAATCAACACAATTCTTGATATTTCATTGGGACAGCCTAATTTTTTATGTTTAATCCACATAAATTTGTTAAAAGTGTTAAGTTAACTTCATTTGTGTTGAGACGACATGAATGAATTGTGTGGAACCCTGCATTTTTACAGTGCACCAGGTGTAAATCATTAACCCTTGTTGATTACCCTTTCTTTATATTTAAGGCTGTTTTTGCCCCATGGACTTCCAGTATAACAACAGTTTTTGATTGCAAAGCCATGACGCCATATAATCATGATTGTTGGTGTTTGTCCCTGTTGGAAAGAGGTCACACTTTTCATTTTTACTGTTGATCATCAGTTGGCAGCATTAAAATCGATAGGCCTGTGCAAAAATGTTCCTGGTTTTTATATGGAATTTTATGGAGTAAAATGAGCAAATTGTAGTGTCCGTGCTTTAATACATGTACTATGTTCTGAGAGCTAAGCTGATTCTTTTTTATTTTGTCAAACATATCAAGGTAAGTGTGCAAAGGTCTCTTTCACACTCGCACATGCCCACACACACTATACTTCATATAATCATATAATTATTATCCAGAAACTAAGCTTTTTTTGCACTGCAGCTGATGATCAACAGTAAAAAACAGATTTAGATTTGCAATGCAAAAATATCATTATAATGGAAGTCAAATGGGGCAAAAACAGCCATGAACATAACAAAAGGGTAGTCAGTTTGTCCAGAGTTTGTTACATTTTCGAAAATTTGCGGGTAAGACAAAAGGAAGAAAATTAAATAAACAAGTAAATAACAGTGTGAGAACGTGGTAAGATCTAAGAACGTGGTAAAAATCGGCCATGAGGGCTTTTCTTTTTCTGGATTGCTTTTGAAATCACTGTCGGTTGGGTCGAGGGAAGGCTGTGATCGGGTCAATCAGTGCTTATGAAAACACTAAGTTGGATTTAGGGAACCGAGGTCAGTCAGTCAGCTGATAGCGGCCTCTGGTGGGTTTACGTGAGAACAGCAGGCAAATTTGAGATCTGAAAAAGCGTACACAGCAGCCTCTGGTGGATCCGCGAAAACAAAAACAGCAAAAATATCATTATAATGGAAGTCAAATGGGGCAAAAACAGCCATGAACATAACAAAAGGGTAGTCAATTTGCCCAGAGTTTGTTAAAATCTTGAAAACTTCAAAGCATTTTCCCAAAACGTGTGTCAAAATAAGATTTGTCACCAAAATTCATTCCATTTGCTGAAACACAGAAAGTTGTGGCCAAATTAAGACTTAAAATCACCCCAGAGTGGATGAATATGATCCAACAAGGGTTAAGAGATGTAACATACACTAAACTGAGTTTGTTCAGTCATGCTTAGAACCATTTTAGTTTGCTCAAAACCACTTAAGATTCAATAAGCCAATTATTTGAAACTATTACTTTCCATTTATTTTACATACCACTACTTAATTGAGAAACCCTAAAACAAATAAATTAAGAAACTATTTCCACCAATATCTTGTGGAATTAAACTATTCTAAATTGAAGAACCAATTTTCAATATAAATCTTTGTGGATTGGGAATATCTGATGGTTTTAAAGGAACTATAGATGCCAATGACAGAACTTTCTTGTTAAGAGTGTAGTAGATTTATACTACCTGATGTGGTTTGTTGTTAATGCTGCTCTACAGCACATTTTAGCGGTTAATTGGTTGCAATTAGTGTTAAACCCCAACTGTAGGATGGATTATAACTTCAAGAATTCCACTATAAACCACAACTAACTGTTTAATAGATGGTTTTTGTTATCTGGTAGAATAAGCTCCTACTTAGGTCAACTAGATATCTAATGGCAGTTAATCTAGATTAATAAATGAAATAGGATTAAACAGGATCTGGATTAAAAGTGTTCAGTCACTGAATGCTCATTCAACCTGAAAACAGGCTGTTAATTTAATGTCTGAGTTTCAGCATTGTGTAGCTCAGCCTCTGATGAGCATAATAGAGTATTGATCCCTTTCCATGCCCAAAATGAACTTTAATGTGACTTTTGCAGCCCAATTCCACAAGCTGTTGAGGTGTTTTTGATTTCGGGATGAATCCCATTTTAGCACATGAGTGAAGATGTAGAGTTTTGAGAAGTGTTGTGGTTAATGTACAGTGTTGGAATGGTGGTAAAGCCTTTCATTGCTCTAAAATCCGACCGGAGCGTCGCTTGCAGAAGTTTGGTGAGTTCACTGGACCGTAACGCTCTGTCTGTAACGGGCATTTGACTCGGAACTAATGAAGAAATGAGACGGAAACAAATTATGACAGAAGTTAAAGACTGTGTCAATGAGCAGATGCTCATCTGTAGGATTTATAACTATATCAGAAATCATAAGCTCCATGAAAATTATATGCTTCGACATTTTTGTTAATACTAGAAGCATATATGTGTTTTATTTACCAAACTAGCTATATTTTTGTTATCATTTTTAGGATATAAATTTGGAGGCCTTCTTTACGCTGTTGTGACTTTTTGTTGCGTGTGTGTGCGTGTGTTTGTGTGTGTGTGTGTGTGTGTGTCGGCGCTCTTCCGTTATTTTGGCAGATTGCTCTTTTAATTAACGCTCATTTTGCGCGCATCTGGCACGTGTCTAGATTTAAATTAATTTTTAAGATTCAGTTTAGTTCACTCAAGGAAAAATAATACTCGAGCGGTGTTTGTTTACTTGCTGAAATGAATTTGCAGTTGGTCATTTGTCAAGACGCCACATTTGGCTCATATTGTGACAGATTTGAGACACTGGTGGAAGTCTGTTCCAGCTATTAGTAGTGGTTAAAATCCTGTCGTTCGTTTGTGATCAGTAGTTTACTGTATAATTGCACTCGTTCGCTATTGATTGTGATTCTGCATTAACGATAAGGGTCATCCTGGATTTGTTTAGGCAAATGTGTATAATAATTTACACCTAACTTGTCATGGCATAATATGTATGATTTACACTGAAATATTTGTTAAACACCTAATGAGTTTTATTTGGTTAAATATTTCGCCTGGTTCTGACAGAGAAAATTAATTTAGTGCACTTCATTAAATCCACCAAATACACCACGCGCTGAAACTGACGCTGCGCCCCTCCCCCTCCAAATCTATTAGCATATAAAACTGTGTGTGTGTGTGTGTGTGTGTGTGTGTGTGTGTGTGTGTGTGGTAAATGTAGGTCACATCGATAGGACTGCGTATACTTTTTAATTATAATTATCTCATAAACACCTTATTTGGTGTTTTACAGTGTATAAAGCTAGAGAGCCGTTATCCAACGGACGCAGACACCATATTGAGCATCTCTCACATCCGCGACTGATGAACTTCATTTGACTGTGTTCTTGACAAGTGGTCAGTCTGAGACAAACAGCATTGTCCACATAGAGCTTAAATTAAAATAAGACGTTTCTTTGCCTATATATATATATATATATATATATATATATATATATATATATATATATATATATATATATATATATATATATATTCCAGATTAACAGGGCAGTTTGGGATTTGGATGCTAATAGATTATTATTATATTTTTAGAGAGAGAAGCAACAAATTGAGCAACTTTTTGTTAATATTCTTAATATTTTTTGTTTGTTAGTTTATATAAAGTAGCCAATCAACAGAGCTAATAAACGTAGCTAAATATGAACGATTTTATCAAATAATAATAATAATAATAAACGTTTTATATAATTACAGATTAAGATCTAGCTATCTGAACTTCTCATAAATTAATTAATTGGATAAATTGACTATTTACACATTGATGTTAGTATTTGTGATATTTCTATCATGTTTAAAACTATAACTCAATCTTTTTTTATGTCTGAATGTCGACCAAAACGATTCGAGCTTGCATGTTTACGCGGTTACAAGTCAATTGAGTTTTTTTTAAGAGTCACCAGAATATTTGTCTTGGCTTCTGATTGTTGCTGCTCCAAATGACAGATCTTATGATCCGGTGGCGGCCAGCTGCTAGTCACAGTTTGCGACGCTTTTAATCCAATGTTAAATCAATTACAGCTAACTCTGGGCCAAACTGGGATGGACACCTCCTCTTAAAAAAGTTTCATTTTGCATCTGTTATTTTTATTTCTAATTTTGCGTGGATTGGCGGCGGATTTAGGTATAGTGGAACCATCTCGAGGAGCATCCAGACCGAACAGATGGACTCGAGCCCTGACCGGTACAGCGTGCATATGTGCATCCGCTGCTGTGCGCGTTAAGCCCTATTAAGACCGTCTACCGTGCAACTGGTGCTTCGCTCAATCCCGCGAGCACTCGCAGACTATACAAGCGAAAGCTTCTAATCCCTCACGTGAGAGGACGGGTTCTCTCGCGCTCACATCGTGTAATTTACAGTCTGCCTGGAGGCCTTAGATATATATCTGAAACCAGACCGTGTTATTTCATAAGAGCCTCCTGCTGGGCGATTCATTTGCTATGTCACCCCCAGACCTTTAAAGTGCATTTATGACACAACAACCTGCTCGTTTTATTGAATTATTTACATTTTAAGTTTATTTTACCAACCATTCGTCTAATATTACTGTTATAAACCATTTCAATTTGTTAATGTCATTGGCCCATGGACATTTCCTGCTTGTTAAACTATTTTCTAACTGGAATAAGAGGCAATTCAATCATAACTTGACATTAAAATGTCTGTCATAGCATTATTTATCAATATGTTGATCTTTTTGGATTCTCGGAAGCTATGGAAATTAAAAATGTAAATCAGGAATTGCGTTAGGACCATTATTATTGTGTACATCCCTCAAAATGGGCTATAACTACGGTTTCACGTGAATTAATTAATGTTGTCCCAACACAAACTGAGTAGGTTGAAGGGATAGTTCACCCAAAATTAAAATGTACTCACTCTTTGTTCGTCCTCGAGTGGTTCAAAACCTTAATAAGTTTATTTCTTCTGTTAAACACAACGTAAGATATTTTTTAAGGACGCTGAAAACCTGTAATTATTGACTTTCATGATAGGAAAAACAAATATTATGGAAGTCAATGGTTACAGGTTTGCAGATTTCTTCTAAATATATTATTGTGTGCTTAACCGAAGGTACATAAAAGTCATTTAGGCTTGAATAAAGAAATTGAGGGAAACTAAACTAATTTTCTTACATTTATTGTTTTTTAAAAAGTGGATTGAACATAAAATAATTAAGTTGTGCCAAAAAAATCTCAAGAATTGTTTAAACAAGCCGCAAAAACCTTTTTAGTGTATCTTGTGTCATGTTAATCTGAATTGGTCCTGGTGTTCGGAGATCACACATTTCCTTTCTGTTTTGTTTGCCAGAGAAAAGAGAGAGAGAGAGAATAATGTAGGCCTCCTCAATAATGTCTACTTAAAACAGCATCAGCCGTTTTAGCTCGCCCATTAAATGAAAATAAAATGAGGCTTCCCTTCTCTCACGTTGTTTTGCGAGTAAAACATTTATGAAGCGGAATACGTCAGTGTATGTGTATGTTTGTGTGAGAGGATCCTCCCTTTACGCGAGACACCGGGCGCTTGAGGCGTCTCCGTCCGCCCTTCTCATGCACGAGGGCGCGAGCCCGCGGTAATGGCGGTAATTTGGGTTAAATAAGGAGCATCAGCTTTTTAAACGCTTAAAAATTGCCATACCTCTCGCAGACACACACACACACACACAAAAGTTGACTCTGGTATTTTGCTTCTGGGGAGGGAGGAGACTTTCAGAAACGGTGAGAACGAGTCTAATGACTGGTACTCACTTAAACACACACACTCACATTTATACATCAGCTAAAAGTCTTTCCCGTTAAACGTCATGACTCGTGTTATATATATTTTTTTCCTAGTTAAATATTCATATTAGGAAGTTTATCGCAGACTGTGGGTCTTTTCATGCACCTGTGTGGCTCTTAAAACGTAAATTTGACCGACAGGTTGATTTGAGCGATGACCCCCCATGCACGCGCGCCCCACTCATCATCCTAAACGTGCACAAAACACTTCCAGCGTGGGTCAGACCGTCACTGTCCCGGTTCCGTTAGCCGTGAACAGAACACAAATAATACATGTTGAATGGAATGGCTGCGGTGTAATTAAACTGGACATAAAGTGTGTACAAAGCACGGATGTTGTCAAAAAAATGCATTGCTAAACTAATATATCAAAGTATCAAAATACTACATAGAAATAGCGTCGATTAATGTACACAATCGATGATAAAGGGGTAAAAATAGACTATTTATATACAATAGCTTTAAAACAGTACTTAAATAATTCGTACAGCGTAATGTTTTCGTTCAACATTATCTCTAAATTAAGTTTTCGATTAAAATAATAAAGAAAAATGCGTGATTATGGTTAAAAGTGTTCGTAATTCGTTCTACTATTATTACTATTAATATTGCATTCATGCAAACGCTTCTCTCGTAAATCGAAATTAAAAGTAATTGATAAAACAAATCGAGACCACATTAGGAATAAGTGAAATGTAGAAAACAAAATGTTTAATCGTGCAAAATTACAGCGATACAAAATACACCAAGTCAAACTTACGTGTTGTTGGAAAAAAAAAATCCAAAAAGCAGGTAAATGGTAAAGCCGCGAGGAAAACCGAGACAAATAAAACTGGCCCTGCTAAAGAAAGCACAAACGACCTTAAAGAAATGTCCACAAAAATCATCAAAAATGTTGAAAGCGCACTTGGTTCCTTATTAGGCGAAGATACAATATTTATTCCGTGTCTCCAGGGATGAGGCTGCTCTCTCTATTGTCCTCCCTTTCCTCAATGCTGATGCTTAATTTTCAAAACTTCTATATTACCAAGGGACCTACGACATCAGCCGGAGAAATACCCAGCAAGTACAAAATCCGAGCCAGGGAGCGCTTTGTGCAGAGGGGAGGCATTTCAGCCGCTTTTACCGACAGCGCGAGGCGACATTTCATTTTCACGCGCTATTTTGGGGATTTTTTTTCTTTCATTCGTCCAACAGCGCGAGGAAATCGGGTTATTGGATCGCGAGAATGTCAGCCACATTTCCGGGACTGGTGCACGATGCGGAGGTATTTAAATTCATTTCTTACCACTTCACAAAAAGCGTCTAATTTCATTTAATTTAGCGTAGCGTCGGATGGAGGAGAATTTGTGATTGCTTAGCACAGCGGAATGGAAGTTAATACTTGTGATGGGAGTTTGCAGCAAAGGCGAGGATAAATATTCAGTTCTGCTGAAAATACCTTTTGCTATATTTGTTGTTGTTTTTTCTCTCATTGATAAATATTGCTCTCGATGGTTCATGTAAATAAAAGCTCTCCGCTGTGATTTGCACTA
The DNA here is from genome assembly GCF_903798145.1 of Danio aesculapii. Classification (NCBI taxonomy): domain Eukaryota; kingdom Metazoa; phylum Chordata; class Actinopteri; order Cypriniformes; family Danionidae; genus Danio; species Danio aesculapii. Next base: position 48,222,724 of record NC_079454.1, on the reverse strand, counting down.
TATTTGCTCATTCTTTATTTCTTTAACACAATAATAATAATTATCCCAGTAACAGCAGTAGTGCAGACCCTCGTGTCTTGTGCTTACCTGCGGTGAAACGGGCGTAGATTGTCGGGACTAAAAGGCTTTTAATAGCGATTGCACGGACGTAGTAATAATAATATAGTCAAATAACAGACTCCGTGGCAAATGATAGACAAGTGAGGGAGGAAAAAACGCTGTGAGCTCGTGGAGCAGTTTGCAGTGTGTTTCACGCACTCCCTCCCAGGCACGGGGAGATGACATCGCCGTCAGGTACTTTTCTAAAGACACTTTGAGCTGCTGTGTGTGTTTGTGTGTTTGGGGAAGGTTTGAGTTTCCGCCGCGTGAGAAATGCGCGCGGATCGCTGCGAGCGCGTGTAAATGACATCCCTCATATTTTTCTCTTTTTTCCCCGCACAGATACGTCACGACGGATCAAACAGCTACCGTTTGATGCAACTCGGATGCTTGGAATCTGTGGCCAACTCGTCTGTCGCTTACTCTTCATCGTCTCCGCTTACATACCCAGCTACCGGAACCGAATTTGCCTCCCCGTATTTTCCCACGAACCACCAGTACACGCCCTTACACCACCAGTCTTTCCACTACGAGTTCCAGCACAGCCACCCGGCCGTGAACCCGGACGCGTACTCGTTAAACTCTCTGCATCACTCGCAGCAGTATTACCAGCAGCTCCATCACGGCGAACCGGCGGACTTCATCAACCTTCACAACGCCCGGGCGCTCAAGTCTTCGTGCCTGGACGAGCAGCGAAGGGAACTGGGCTGCCTGGACGCGTACCGCAGGCATGACCTGTCAATCATGAGCCACGGCTCTCAGTACGGCATGCACCCCGAGCAAAGACTGCTGCCCGGGGCGGGTCTGGGGCTGCCGCCACCGGGGGCCGATGACCTACAGGTACACCTCACCGGCATTCTACCGTTCAAGCACAAAACACACACACACACTCAACAGTGTCGTCTGCAGAATAGTCGACGCCTTCAGGGATGTTGTATAGTCACTTTCACTGCCCGAACAGAAGAAATGATTGCCCGAGGGCTCGAAAAAAAAAAACATCCGGAATAAAAGAAGGCCGTGCGACCACTTTTTCGCGGCCTTGACGATTTCGCACCAAGTAAATTGGACGATTTCGCACCAAGTACATTTTCACAACAAGTAAATTGATCGAATAACGCACAATAGTAAGCTACTCTTTCTAAAAAAATAGCGTACAAATGAAAAAAAAAAAGCATAGCGAAAAAATAACTGGGTGCATGAGAAAGGCGTGAATTACTAAAGCGTGAAATAAAGACTTTTTAAAGCTGTATTTGGAAACGTTTGGATGCACCGCATTTGAGTTTATTTAACCAGCGGATTTTACATATTTAATATAGTGAATATTGAGAAGTCTGCGCGTATGTCGGGCCTCGCTTCTGTAAAGCCGCTGTTTCTTTTTCCTCTGTTAAAAGGCGGATTAAGGGCTTGAAAAAGTGCGAACAAAAGGCAAATCCTCCGCTGTAGAGCACCGTAGTTTATCCAATTTAGGACTTAATGTCAATCAACTGGTTATTTATGCACAGACATCTGAACCAGCTCAAGTTTAACCGGTAAGTCAAAAATATGTTAAGATCAAAATAATTACCCAGTCCTTTTAAAACGCGATGCGATGACAAATTTAAATAGATATATTTAATGTATTTGAAATAAATAATTTTAGAGATTGCTGTTTTTGGAAATTTAATGTCACTGCATAGAAATGATTATAATTGTATATAGTAAATGATAGATTTGAATGATTACATTGATGTAATCTGAATTATAGGTTTAAAATTATTATAAAAATTATACTACAAGATAGAATTAAATACACATACTCTTATTTTAATATTTTGATCAATATGTATTTGTTACATAATAATGTTTGTTTTGTGCATGTTTTACAGCGCATGTATAAATAATTTACACATTTGCTAAATATAATAGTACAATAGTAATCATAAAATAATAGTAATATAAAACATTTGCAAAATATAATTGTATTATAGAACAGATATAATAGTAATATAATAACATTTTCAAAATAATAATTATTTTCTAGTAGTAATTATAGTTGGGGTTGATACTGGGTAAATTTATATACACACACACACATATATATATATATATATATATATATATATATATATATATATATATATACACACACACAAAAACAAACAAACAATGCAGTACTAGACCATAGTTTACATACTAAACCTAAACTGTATTAATATTTTGTAGTAACAATGCAATATTGTAATATTGCAATTACAATGCAGTTTTTTGTAATAACTCCTCTGTTTTTATTTTATATTGTTTTTTCTTAACGCTTTTGGCAAAACAGCCGTAGAAGTTTAAGCGTGTTGAAAAAAACCGCAAGATTCTTTAGTATTGCTGTCGCGTGTTAAGGAACATTCTGCACACGCACACAAAAAGGCCCACAGGAGAACCCACACAAAAACACAGAAAGCAACACATACGTCCCGTGAAAAGCTTTTTGGACCTTTATTTGGTGCTGAATGAAACCGTGCGCTCGGTGAAGGCCGCAGAACAGATGCGGGTAGTCTCGTGCGCACAAGCGCATCTTTGAGCCGCTAAACAGATTTGGCACGCGGAACAATAGAAGCTGCCGCACCTTTAACACGCACACGCGTAATTTATGCCTGATCCGACGGGTTTGTATATTGATTTTATAATCACTTTAACTGCGGGGAAAAGAAAAATAGAGCAGGAGTTTGTTAAAGGGTTACAAGAGCACGCCAGTATGGTGTCAATATGGATGTGAGTGTGTGGGTGAAATATGTGTGGTTTTCTTTTTTTTTTTCTTTGAGTGTGTGTGTGTGTGTGTGTGTGTGTGTGTCTGACTTGGCCTCCAGACTGGTCGTGGCTCGTGAGACGGATTAACTCTTTTCTTTTGATGCAATCCAATGTTCCTTCGGCTGATGACATCACTGATAAGAGAAAGTAAAATAATAATCTGTTGGTTTGACATCATAATGTAACAGGTGCCGTTACTTCTGAAACTTAACAACCTGTTAGCACGTGCTTTGTTTAATGCGTCACACTGATCACAATATTTAAGAATGGTTCATTGTGGATTATGAAGTTCATATATATATATATATATATATATATACACATATATATGTTTGTGTGTTTAGGGATCTGTAGACGCGCAATGCGGACTCGTGTTAAATGGCCAAGGTGGTGTGATCCGGAGAGGTAAGGCCACGAACACACACGCAAATAGAAAACTATTTATTTTTAATTTGTTTAAATATATTTATTTTACGTTCTAATTGTATTTTCATTAAGGTGTCTGCTAGATACAGTTTTTAAATCATTCAAATGATATAAAAACAGATTTAAAAAATCGCCAATGTATTTCTAACATTTTATAGGCTACTGCTTTCCAGTGACGAGATAAATATAAACATTTAGCGCAAATTTAAGTTAATCTCTTTAAAGAAAAACAAACATTAACATTTTAATGAAGATGAAAGCGGGTATTTATTTGTATTTTTTTACGTAAGTTAACAGGCATGTTTTTTTTCGTTATTGTATTTAAATGCGGCTGTTATTGTAAAACACGTACAAGTAAAAATAAAATAATAATAACCTACAACAAAGAAAAGCATTTCAATATCGGCTTTGCATTTGAAATTAATTTAGCTAAATGCAGAATGTAATTGCATAAGTGTATGCATCAGGGTTTTTTATTTACTCATGCACAATATACCAATTTGTAAACATTATTTTTAAATAATTATAACAAACAATAATAATTATTATTTGTTTTGTTTTACTTGTATTGAAATAAACGTTTTCTTTTGTCTCTAAACATGTTTAGCATTACAGTATCTTTCCAGCTAACGCAGTTCAGAGAAAATGCATTAATTACTCAGAGAATCCATAATTAAGGCACTGGGCCCATATATATTTTTCAGAAGTTGAAACCACGGTAAAACACACATTTCTCAAGGTCATTCTCCAGTGAGAGGTGTTCTCAGAAGAGTTTCTGTCTGCCGCTGTGTTTTGTAAAATCGCGAGTCTTGTGTGGATGAATCGAATCGTGTTCCTCGTTTCGTAATATTTTCATAATATCAGTCGCATCTTTGTCTGTGTCTTCAAAGCAGCAGTGGATCGACACACATGTGGAGTTTGCCATAAAGCGAACGGTGTCTTGGGCGCTTAATTTTTAATAAACTCTGTCTAGGTGTTGGGCTCGCCATCACTTCCAGTTAATGGTGTGCAGGATTTAGCCGCGAGCTCCGCCGCTCCAACCATCACAACCAATAATCATTGCTTTACCTCGCGCTCCGGTATCGATAGCTTCTCGCGCCTCGGGCGCACGCTTTGATATGTTAATGCCGCGCGGCTCCAAATTCAGTGGAGATCATATTAATGTTGTTCACACTGACTGCAGCTTTGGCTTCGTTGAATATTCAGATAACCTTTTTCAAAAGAAATCACTCAAGAAACGAGGATCCTACTTAGAAAAGTCGTCTGTGTTTTAATCATGATTATCCCTCTTAGCTTTCAGGAATTTGATCAAGCTTCACCCCGCCTTTACATACACGCACGCACGCACACATACACACTGAATGTGTGACTGCATCTTTTCCTCACTGTGCGCGCTCTCTCTCGCTCATGCGCGCGCATGTGTGTGCGTGTGTGTTTGGGCGCTGGTGATGAGCGCGAAGCGCGCGCCGTAAACACGCACCATCACTACAGTTGAAATAGAAACAGAATGACATTTGGCCTATGTCTTTTTTTCTTTAATTTTTGTGGCAAACTCGCAAAAAGCGCTTGATTCGCTTTGTGATCGCTCGCGCGCTGCCTCGGGCTACTCTCCCTCGCGCTTAAATACCCGCTATCGCCTCTGGGCCCGGCGCGCGCGACCAGACTACCGGCAATAGCTCTTTTTCAATTGCCCTTGGCAACATAAAATACAAACTACTTTGAATCAAAACATTTTGGGTGGAATTAATGTGAAGTGAACTTGCATGCTAGCAGAGATCTTGGGTTTGTCAGAGCGCTTTAGGGTGACTGACGAGGAGCAGGTTAGAGGCCCACTAGCCAAAAAACTCCTTCAGGAACACACACGTTCACACTCACAAACACACACACACACGTGGCTATATAAACTAGCTGACCCATTCATTCCGATGCAATCTGGACATGTCACATTTACAACCTAAACACATGTATGCATATGGATTTGACAGACAGGTCTTAATAAACACATATTTTCTATGAAATTAAATGTGAGCTTAGCTTCTTTTTGAGGTTAGAGTTTTAGTTGCATTTGATTTATTTACTTATTGAACTATATAATGACCACATGGATCCGCATGTCCTATTCAAATTATATAGAAGCAATTCACCTTAAAATTACCTACAATACACTCTTAAAAAGTAGAATCACCAGTACTGGCACCAGATATTCCATATAGACCCTTTTACACACATTTCATACCATAAATAAATATTTTGATTGATACTTTAGATTATTAAAATGTTTTTTGCATTTAAAAAAAAGTTGCATTAAGACCTTAAAGGTCCTCTGTAAAACCTAAAATGATTCTTCTATGGCATCTCCTCAAAATCCTCTTATTAGAAACTTTATTTACACATTCATTTATTTTAAGTTTGGGAAGTTTCGCTTCAGCCACACAAATTCGACAGTGCAGCTTCAACCCATGTTTTCAAAAGTACAACTGACTTTAAATTATTGCCCAAGCGATGCTGTATGAGACTTTAAAAGCCTTCTTTCATTGCTGTATTTTGCATCTGGGTGATTTTTATCATTCATCTCCTCAAACAGAACAGACAAGCCAAAGGTCTGACTGAAGGTGTTGTGTGTTGGCTCTGTGTACAGGTGGCACATGTGTAGTGAATCCTACAGACCTGTTCTGCTCCGTACCAGGAAGACTTTCTCTTCTCAGCTCTACCTCAAAGTACAAAGTGACCATCGCTGAAGTCAAACGCCGCCTGTCTCCTCCAGAGTGTCTCAACGCTTCACTACTCGGTGGAATATTAAGAAGGTAAAAGAGAAGATCAGCTGGAAATCAGTCACAATATGAATTGACAGAATAACACATATAAAACAATCACATCTTTATTGTTTGATGGTTCCACATGAACATTTTAATTGCTCTTCACAGTGGAAAACATTTCTTTTATTTGTATTTCAGTCATTTAAAACCAATTCATTTAAGAAGTGTTCTTTAGAAAAGCAACATGCTTCTTCCATGGCATTGCTGCAAAACCCCTATGTAGGAGTGCATTACAGCTGTGAGACCTGAGAGTAGCAGTGTGTTTGCTGGCACACATTTGCCTGTCAATTTAATAAAGATCTCCATGCATGTTGCATGACGTTCTTCAATCCTAAAGAGATTTAAGAGGATTAAAACAAGACACTGAAATATAATTAATGGAATTAAATGACATCCCTGCTATGTTTTTATTTCTAATTGGCAAAACAAAGCAAGAAAGAGGATAAAGAGATGGGACATGGAGTCCAGGACAGTAAATCCAGAGATAAAGGCTGGATGTGTGTGTGTATGTGAGAGAGAGATAGAGAGAGGGAATGAGAACAGTGAAGCTGAGGCTCCATTATTGATGAGGGACACAGACTGGAGAGCAGAAATGAGGCCAGTGACGAGAAGAGAAGAGAAACACACACACACACACTCATTTTAAACACACAGGACAACTCATACTGCTGATGCACAGGTTCATTAACACAAGCACCAGAAAAATAACTCTCAAATTCAGTTCAGATTAAAGAGAAATGTGGATATTAATTGTTAAATAAAGAGTTTAGACTAGAAACTCATCCAAATGAAAATGAGCATTGGGATTTTTACACATTATTAAAGGGGTAGTTCATGCAAAAATGAACATTTCTCACTATTTAAATCTCACTTTCAAGCGTTTATGACTTTGCTTTTTCTGTTGAACACAAAAGAAGATATTTTGAAGAATGCTGAAAACCTGTAACCATTGACTTTCATTGTAGGAAAAACATATGCAATTCAATCTCAGGTTAACGTTCCAGGCTCTCAGCTTACTTCACAATATCTTCTCTTGCATTTAAACCTATGAGAAAGCTAATAAATGTTTGAAACCAGATAAAATGATGACCGAATGTTCATCCCTTTAAATCTAATCTTTAAAAAATGTAAAGATGTCACACAGCTAGAGTTCACACAAATGTAGGTTTGTAGAGTGTTTGGGCTGAATAATGTAGAAGTGCTTTGGAGAAAAAAAAGGCATGTTGGGCAGCAAACGCTCTTCTGGGGGATGTGAATGACACACATGCGATGATGAGTGTTGCTGATGGACTTTTCTCCATCTGTGTGTTCAGGGCCAAGTCAAAGAACGGCGGCCGGTGCCTCAGGGAGAAACTGGACAGACTGGGACTCAATCTCCCAGCAGGCCGCAGGAAAGCAGCCAACGTCACACTCTTGACCTCTTTAGTGGAAGGTATGGACTCATTTGTGCGGCTTTGGTTTATATCATGACTGTTTTCAGATGCATGCTAGCTGACCATTGAACTGTGACTAATTTAATCGTCGGTTGGTTGCAGTGCAGTAAATAGTGGAATTACATTGCTGAAATGATCAATCTTATTGTCCAGTATGCCAGAAAATATTAAAGGGTTAGTTCACGCAAAAATAAAAAAAATGTACTCATTTACTCAACGTCAATTGGTTCTAAACCAGGGGTGTCCAAACTCGGTCCTGGAGGGCCGGTGTCCTGCAGATTTTAGCTCCAACTTGCCTCAACACACCTGCACGGATGTTTCTAGAAAGCGTAAGTGCTTGATTAGCTAGCCCAGGTGTGTCTGATTGGGGTTGGAACTAAACTTTGCAGGACACCGGCCCTCCAGGACCGAGCTTGGACATGCCTGTTCTAAACCTTTGAGTTTCTTTCTTATGTTGAACACTAAAGAAGTTATTCTGAAGAATGCTGAAAACCTGTAACCATTGACTTTCATAGTATAGGAAAAACAAATACTATGGAAGTTACTGGTTTCCAACATTCCTCAAAATAACTTCTTTAGGGTTTAACAGAAGAAAGAAACAGGTTTGGAACAATTGAAGGATGCGGGGATTAATGTTTGGTTTTGCGTGAACTATCCCTCAAAGTCTTGAAAAAATATGAAGTCCTGTTTTCTGAAAATGTTTAACAAGAACTTTTTTTTTGTTGAATTTACTTATTTTTCTGATCCCTGGAGCAGCGTTTTTTTTCTTCTTTCAGATTAAATTGACTTAATTTGAATATATTTTTCAGAAATCAAAGCTTAGTTATTTTGCTTCCCAAGTAAATGTATATGGATTTAAGTATGTTCAGATATTTATAGTGGAAAACAAGACCTTTCCAAATGTATTAATGATTATAATATTAAATTATCAAAAAGAAAAGCGCAAATTAGTTTCTGATGCTAGACTATTTTTACTGAACGTTTACTTTGTTGAAGTTGTTTAAAAAGAAGCAGTTTCACTCTAACAATGTTAAATTTAACTATTTTTTTATTTTTAAAGACATTTAAGACCATTATGAATGAAATTTTAGACTTAAACAGGGCTAAATGCTGATTTTCCCCCCTGAATATCCCAGTTAGAAAATATTTTCACTTACTCAATCGAAAATGATTAAAATTAAATACATTTAATAATACAACAATAATAATGTTTGAATAGATTTGTTTGAATAATTTCATTAATTTTCAAATATATCCATTCGCAAATCCTATAACACTTACCAAAACATGGCTGTCAATTACTTCAGTCTACAATAACAATAGTTTAATAATAAAGAATATAGGTCAGGTCAGTCTCCTCAGCAGAAAATTAACGGAGAGCTTTTATGTGTTACTGTGAGGAAAGTAATTAAATACTATTTTTAAATCAAAAGTTTAAAGTAGGGATGCTCCGATCAGGATTTTTGCAGCCGAGTACCGATTCCTTGTCATGGTGATCGGCTGATACTGATGCTTAAACACATTTTCCCTCTAAGTATGTACCTCAAGAGGAGATCTTGCCGTACCTAAGATTAAGAATGCTGCATATAATACCTTAAACGCATCTCTTATAACCATTTAGGTGTGAACATGTCATGGCAAGAAGCGGCTTTACAGAAAACAATTCATTTATTGATTGATTTTACTTGGGCTTAGGCTATATATAATATATGCGAGTGCTTGTGCGTCTTCCTCTGCTTGTAAACATATAAACAAACATCTGTGATCGGTGAATGAGATCGGCCAGATTGGCGAATACCAATCGAGTCATGGAATGTGATTATCGGCTGATACCGATCTTTAGCCGATCGATCGGAGCATCCAGAGTTAAAAGTTTTATTGAGATGGATTGTTGGTGATTGTATAGGTGTTAATGGCCAGATGGGTATACATAACAAAGGAAAATTAAGACCTGTTAAAAAAAAATCGAAGACCTACAACACAACATTTCAGTAGATTTAGGACTTTTTAAGACCCTGTGGATACCCTGTATTGATAATTATCTTTATTAACCCTTTAACTGCCCGCTCTACCAAATGGTTGACCATATTTTGACTGTTTTCAATAATGGTTTACACACAGCATTGTTGGTTTACAAAAAAAAAAATAATTCAAGCAAATATAATCCTGTTGCGCTGCACTTGATTTTGATTACCATGTTAAATGAGAATCTGAAATATTTAATGGCATATGTCAAAAAATAAAGATGATTTAGTATTCAATAATGTTTTATTTTGATGTATATTTTAAAATAAATTGGTCTTACACTTCATATTTTTCAGATTTTTCATAGTATCTGTAATAATTCTGGTACTTTTACCATAAACTGACATATCTAGCATTTGGCAGAGGCTGATATTTTAGAAATTATGGAATGTGTTGGGGTAAAAACTGCATCGAGTGTGTTAGCTAGCGATATTAGGAGTTAAGAAATGCAATCCAAAATCTTTTTTCTTGGTGGAGTTAAAGAGTTGATCAGTTTTAAGATGAATAAACCTGCACAATATATTACAGCAATGAGTTTAGGTTATTATTGTTTAAATTGCTGTGTAGATTTTAGTTTTGCTCGTCAGCCTGTATTATTTTACTATCTATTTACCTATCTATTTAAGTATTGTATTTATTTATAAATAAATAATAATGAAATTAATTTGTTTTGATGTTAAGTTGAACGCTAAAGGTAAAACTCGACTTTTCGTTAACTATAATTGACATCTCTGCACAGGATATTACCACGTCTGGTTTAGTTTCCTCATATTTGCTGAGGATGATATCATTAAGATTGAATCGCACACATCTGTTCCACCATAAAAGAAAAAGTGGAATATTTTTAGTCTACAGACATAATCTTTATTACTCTAGGGACGAGTTTGAGCATAAGAATGGTATGAGACAGATTGATGCAACATCTATGCAATTGCATTAAGCAGTATTTAGAGAAAGTAGTGATTTCCCTCTTCTCTGCTCTCTGTGGATGCAGGAGAAGCGTTACACCTGGCTCGAGACTTCGGTTACACCTGTGAGACTGAGTTTCCCACTAAAGCAGTCGGGGAGCATCTGGCCCGCCAGCACACGGAACCAAGGAACAGAACGCACGCAAGAAAATGGTGCTGGCCACCAAGTAAGACTGCACTTTTTCTTTCTGCATGTGTACTGGATATACAGTGAACTAACACAATGCTAGATGAAACCTTCATTTACACCTTTCACTTTGTTTACAATGAAAATAAAGATTCCAAAAGCAGATTTTTGCAGTGGAAAACCATTTTTGGTTCCCAAAAATAATTTAGTTTCTTTTTTTATGATTAATATTTATTATTTTCTTCAATACTTTAACAGTACCACCAGTTTACACATTTTTACATCCTTTTAACACTCCCTCTTCTCTCCCCAACAGCAGTAGTTACAGTAATTAGATGTTGCTATCAGATAAATAATATAAACTCAATAAATAAAAAAGCACACATACAGAAAATAATAATAGTAAAGAAATAAAAACCACAATAATAATAATAATGCATCAATAAATCAAATAAGATTATCACTTACCTTGCGTCTCACCACAGTGACCTTATCCATCCCTAAAATGACATCATTTCCCCATCTTCTCTGATAAACATCCAATTTATCAAGTAATCTATGTCATTTTCTCATTTGCCGCCACCTTTCCCAATTCTTTAACCCATTCTTGAAATGATGGTGGCTCTGCTGAATGCCATGCCCTTATAATGATTTCTCTTCCAATCACAATACTAATTTGAATCCACTCAGACATCTTCAAACCAGACCCCAACTTGAACATGCCTCCCAGTATATATATTCCAGGACAAAATGAAAAACAGCATCCAGAAATATCCTAAATGTAACAGTGAACTTTAACCCAGAATTCCTGTATTTTAGAACAGGATCACAGGGCATGCATCAAGTCGTCTCATTCGCACTTACACCTCCAGCTTTCAGCAAAGTCCTTCAAACCCAAGCCTGAAAAGGCTACTCCAATAAAGTCCAATAAAAACTATTCAAATTTTAAGTTGTATTCAGCGCACTCCTAAATGTCTTGACAGTTTTGGCAAATTTTCCTCCAATGTTCATCACTAAATGTACAATTAAGATCTTACTCCAAACAGAATGGAAACTACATCTTTTCCATTAACCAACGTCATGCCCTCTGCCATATCATATGCTCTAAGAATTACTAATAAAATGTAGTCCTCATCTGGAGCTACCCATCTTCAAAGTACTATTTAGTAGATGTCTAATCTGTAAATATCTCCAAAACTGATTTTTGTTGAGGCCAGAATGTTGGGTTAACTGGTTAAATGATTTAAATTGTTATTTAAAAGGACTAGAGATGTCCAGATCCGATCGCATGATTGGAAATCGGGCCCGATCACTTTGTTTCAGAATCAGACGTTATTCTCGATCAGGACTCGAATATATATGTTAAATGCCGGCAAAGTAGAACACAGAAGTAGCTTGAATAGGAAAGCGCGAGTATGTCTGCGGTCTGGAGGTATTATAAAGTTGATGATGACAACATTGCCATAGCAAACTGTGAGATTTGTAAACTTGGTATTGCCTGTTGGGTATTTTAAGTTGAGGTGCTGTTTGGTTTTATATTAGATTTAGTGTTGCACTAAAGCCCAGAGTGAAGAATTGATGTTATTTAGTACTTGATGGTTCAAGCTTCCTCACAGAAGTGCAAACAGAGTTGTTAAATGTTAAAATAAGATGAATTAAATAAAAAATAAGGAACATCCTGGATCAGTTTCTTCACTTTTCTTTATTCTTTTTGATGTATTATAGAAGTATCGGATCGGGTTTCAGTATCGGTATATACTCAAAATCAAATGACTCTCATTCGAGGGCAAAAAAACCAGATCGGGACATCCCTAAAACGTTTTTAAAAAATCAGAATCCTATTTCCATTACATAGAACATGTTCCAAATGGAATTTTCAAATGTTCTTCAAAGGACCATCAATGCCATTAAAGGACCCTTATTTCAGATTTATTTGACTTTTATTTTTGTTTATTTCACTTCTTTTTTTAAGAGTGAACATATAAACTCATGTTTCACAACACATAATAACCTTTATTTAACCAGGTAAGTCAATTGAGAACCCGTTCTTATTTACAATGACGACCTGGCCAAGAGGCAACATCAAGAGCAGATACAAAGCAGCAGAGACACAATACAAATCAATTTCACAGATGCAGATAATAACAAGGAAACTAAAAACAAACACAATGATCTTGTGCTATTGACTGGATTGAATTTTTAAAGGATGACAGTGGAATGAAAGTGTTGAGCATTAAGGTCTGCTGCAGATGATTCCAAGCATCGGCAGCAGAAAACTGAAAAGAGTAGCGACCAAATGAAGGTTAATAAATCTACTAGAGCACAGATTTCGACGGGTTTCCTGAATGTTAAAAAGTGACTAAATATAGTGGCGTTTTCCCAATAAGAGTTTTGTAAATGAACAGAAACCAGTGCGTTTGTCGACATGATTGAAGAGAAGGCCAATTCAATAAAGAATACAGTCGACAATGATGAGTATTAATGGCGGACCAGTAACAAAAGCAATTGCTGCATGGTAAATAACATCCAGTTTGTGAAGGAGAGTTTTTAAAGCTGATCTGTAAATTAAATCCGCATAATCCAGTATTGGTAATACTGTTCATTTGACCAAATGCTGCTTTGAAAAGTGCGTAAAAGAGATTTGTTAAACCAATACAGGCTTTGAGTTTCAAATGACAGTTTACCATCTAACCAAGATATTTTAGATATTTATGAGGAGATTTTAAGAGGAACCTCAACTAAATTTCTATTAAAAAGCCATACATTTTGTTTTATTGTATTTAAAACTAAATGAAGATTGGTAAAAGCGCTTAAACTGGCTTCCAGTGAAGAAAGTGTTGTAGTCAGAGAAGAACTAGATGTATAGACCATTTCAATGTGGTTATGTCATTGGCCTAAGAACATTTCCTGCTTGTTATCAAACTATTTCATAATTGTAACAAGAGGCAATTCAATCATATCTTCACATTAAAATTAAAAAAATGTTATGAGAGCTATTAATATGGGGCTCTTTTTGGATTCTTGAAAGCTATAGAAATTAAAAACAAATCAGGAAATACACTATTGTTATTGTTTACATCCCTCAAAATGGTCTATAAATGATGGTATCATCAGCATATACAGTAGATGTATGTAAGAATCACCTGCAGCAGAAGCAATATATTCACCTCAGAAAATACTGGGAATTAGAAAAGGTGTAATTTCTGATAATTAGGTGAAAGGATGTGTGTTTGCATGTGCAAACTCTCAATAAATCTCCTTTATACATTAATTATAAAAAATGCTGCTTTTGTTTTACTCTCCGAGATGTGTAACTGTTTGTGTGGCTGTTTCTGCAGGCAGATCTGTAAGGAGTTTCAGGATTTGTTAAGTCAGGATCGATCTCCGCTCGGTTCCTCTAGACCAACACCTATTCTGGACTTGGACATTCAGAGACATCTAACACACTTCAGGTAAAGAGCCGAAACCTGCCTGCAAAAATAGCACAAGCTCATTGTTTTGCAATGTGGAAGTAAGCTATTTCAATATAGCTGCTATAACACTGACAAAAAACAACTAGTGTGTTTATGCTGACAATAATCAGGGTTTCTGAAGGTCTCATACAGTCAAATTTAAGACTTTAAGGACCATAAACAATTACATTTTAGACTTTTACAGGATTAATTCTATTATCATGAGGAATCGTGTAATTGTTTTTAGTTTTCTTTCCCTGATTTGGGAATTTAATTTGGGGAATTTGCTGTAAAAATGTCTGACAGCTTCTGTGAATTGTTTCTGTTTGCAGTATAAAACTTTAATGTATGAAACTTCAGGTTTTATTGAGATGTGTCAGTGGTCACTGGATGGATGTCGGCCCAAATTGAGTAGCTAAGACAAAGCAAAATTAAGACCTGTTTAAAACTATTTAAGACCTACAACATAATATGTCAGTGAATTTAAGACCTTTTAAGGCCTAAAATGTAGGTTTTGAAATGTAAGACTTGTTAAGACCCCGCGAACACCCTAAATAATACAATAATAAATACTATTTTGGCAACATGAACTGTTTCGAAAAGCCGAAATCCCTGGGATTTCAAATGAGGTGGATGTACTAAATGAAAGATTGTTATTGACAACTGCTTTCTGTGATCTTTTCAGTCTGATCACGCATGGATTTGGTACGCCGGCGATTTGTGCGGCTCTTAGCACCTTTCAAACGATTCTCAGCGAAATGCTCAATTACCTGGAGAAACACTCAGCAAATAAGAGCACAGGAACGCCGGACACCAATCAAATCAACTCCAACTCGGACAAAACACTGCGCAAAACTGAGGCACCAACAAAAGACGGTAAAATCGAGAAGACGGAATGACTCTGAATGACACAGGAGTGGCCGCTGTCCTGACTGAGCCCTGATGGGCGGGACTTGTTCAGGGTGTGGCTACTAGGGGCGGGGTTACTGGGTTTTTATTCCATATGCATTTATTTCTAAAACTGGCATACCTTCCTAAGACCTCAGCTTTCCCTGTATGAGAGTCTGTCTGTATGTACAAACCACTCACCATTCTCACTGCCCGCAAAAAATAAAACGCAAACCATTTCATTATTTTCTAAGTTATTGAAGTTATTTTGCTTAAAGTTTGTCTGTAATTAGTTTAAATAATGATTTTAAAAATGCAATATCTTTTATTAAATAAAAAAAGACTCACATTCCATTTCTGGCGAGGCCTCATTTGAGGTCAGTTTGAGACTGTAAAAATATTACAGGTAACTTTCCCTGTTAATTACTGTATAATGTGCATGTTAAACTTTGTACACCATCTGAAATGGAAATCCCCCACTGTTGTACCAGAAGACAAAACTCTTTGACTGCGTTTGTAAAAAGTTATATATAAATATATAAATTCAATCTTTTCTTGTAGGCTTTGGACTACATATATGAAATAACCCTACATGCAAACTACTGGTGTTCAATAAAGCATATTGCTCAAAGTCTTATATTAGCTCACCTGTCTGGACTGGAATTCTTGTGATGCTGCTTGAATATGAATCGTATGTGATGTGCATTTGATATGGATTGACACAGACAACACCCTATTGATTAATCAATCACATATTTCAGCTTTCCAACCTGCTTCAGCCAAATTTCTCACTCGCCTGCTGCTGTTTTACATGTTTAGGATCGTTTTTACTCAGACCACAAGACATTTTACATCTGCATTTGGAGATCTGACATGCTACCTTTTAACTGAAGGCCATAATTATCTAGAGATTGATCCAAATGTATAGTAACGTAACTTAAAGCATCGCGAAAACTATTTATTGCAATTATAATCTTTCATAATTAATCCTACAATGCAGTAAAACTCGAGTCTTAATGCGTTTTTATTATGGCGGAACACATACTAAACGTGAATAAACATGGTTAATGTGGAGCTAATAAGCACTCACACGCAGCAGAGATCATTAAGAGCAGAGAGAAAGACCGGAATGATGTTGCACCAGAAGGCTTTACAAAGTCAATAACTGACTGACAGATCGATGCGAAGGTTTTCAACAAGATAAAAGCGCTTCATATTCATATATTTGGTAGGAAACCGCTGTCTGATCTTAGTACGTTTCGATAATCAGCGGCTATAACATCCAAAACACCAACACAATCTTGAGGAGAACCCAAACAGTCCTGACGCGTAATTAGCGCGTTTATTGATCACGAGATGCGTTTTATCAGTTCGGGCAGTTCTAGATGCATGTGTGGCGTTCAATAAATAAAGTTTCGCTTCAGTTTAATGCACCAGAAGATGAGATCCACTCGACCTAGTTTACTCGGAAAATAATTATCTCAAAGTTCAAAAGATAAAATGCAAATAAAAGTCCTCTTGAGAAAACGCACAAGAAACTCACAACAAAAACAACCAGATATTAATCATCTTAAACTAACATTTAGTGTTAAAACCCCTTAGGAAATTTGACCACTGATTTATCAAATAAATAAAACAAAAACACGACTAATGTAGTTACAAATTAACCATAGTTTTGATAGTCGTACTTTAAGCATGATATTTGAAGAAACTGTTGTTAGAAATGGTAATGAAAATGCCATAATTGTTTTAATAATAATATATTAATAATAAAATATTAATATAGTAATGTATTAATCATGAAAATAATAATGTTAACTATGAGAAAATGTCTGGAGTTTTTTTATTTTTACTAAATGTCTAAGAGTAGCCTAAATTATCTCAATTGATCAAATTAGATATTTAAAACAAGTTAAATAATATTCAGAAATAATCTACACATAAAATCAGACATAAACGATGGTCAAAATATGTTCAGACACGTTCACGACAACCTATACACCATTTTCAGGGATGTAAACTAAAACAATGGTCCCATCGTGTTTCCAGTTTTACATTATTTTTGGATTGTCGGAAGCTATAGAAATTAATACTGTTAAATAATGCTATGATAGCGGTTTTAACATTAAGTTATGATTGAATTGCCTCTTATTACAGCTATGAAATAGTTTGATAACAAGCAGGACATGTTCATGGACCAATAACATTATTGAAATGGTCTATAATATCTTCAGCATTTGTGTGGAAATGAACCCGACCGGCTGCACGACTTTGGAAAAATCTGACATTGCGATATTTAGTTTTCTGCGATCTATATTGCGATGCACTTTGTTATACGTGGAAATAATTTTGGTGACACTTTATTTTAAGGTTCAGTTCTCGCTTTTAGCAAACCAATTTGACCCTTGCTTCAATAAACTCCCAATTAGCTTCTTATTGCTGGGTTGGATTACGGATGTAGAATAAGATCATACAGAGCATGTGCTTTATATGTACTAATAAGCAGCCAATAACTTAATAACATCCCAGCAAACAATTATGTGTTTAATAGACATCTAGACAGCTTGGCTAAAACAAGGATAAACTTGGGATGTCATTTAAAATCTAATAGACATCAAAGAATAGCCCAAAAGTACTAGCCGTCAAATACACAGATTAGACAGAGTTTATATGTGTAGTCATTCATTTCTGTTTATTTGTTCTTGGCCTATTCTTAGACGTCTGTTAGATTTTCATTCAAATGTAGCCTTGTTTTAGCCGAGACGACTATGTTTAGACGTCTATTAGACATCTATTAGACATCTTTAAAAAAATGCTTGCTGGGATGTATGCTAATAAACAAATAATAGTGAGAATTTGTCCCTAAAGTGTTACCTAATGTATTAATTTTAATTGGGATGATTCTGTAGGGAAGTGAAACATGCAGAACATGTAATAAACAAACTACAAGCATAGATAAATGCAACAAAGCAAAGATGAAAGTGAAATAAACAGTGCATGCATTATGGTTTTGCATATCTAAATGTAAAAATGACACTGTAAAGTCAACTCATCTGCATATCTTTGCGATGTGACTTTTGCAGATGCACGCATTGCATCTGAAACAATATTTTGCGCAGCCCTACCGACCACACAAATACACATTTGAGGACATACCAATGCTTTTTCCCTATCTGTATTTGTCTTTAAAGCTAATAATTAACAGAATGACCCTACAATATAGGCTAATATAGTTTTCATTCTACTTTTATGAATAGCGTTTTTTAACGAGTGACAAAATCTCCGCATGTCGACAACACTGTTAAAAAACATTGGTTGCCTTATATTTGTAAGCTGAATCAAAATACCTTTATGAGTATAAACAAATATTATGTTAAACTAACTTAAAACAGCTTGCGCAACTTAGAAAATTAGGTTAGAACATGATTAACTTCATTGAATAAGTTACAATGACCTAAAAACAAAAGCTAATTGATCATATAATTTTTACACTAAATAATGTTTGCCTACTTCAAAATTTGCTCAATAAAACCTGATAATCGTGTTTTCTGAATATTATTTTTCATTATTTTATACACTGGCAAGTTTCTGATAGATTCTATACATTTTTTTCTTGGGTTTATTATAGTGTGTTTATCAGGGACGGAGAGTTTCTGCCCTCTTCAGGGTTTCGCCATGAGCTTGATCTCTCAATCGTGTTACGCGCGCGACATCTTGCGGCCAGTTTGTGTAATGGCAGAGAATTGTGGACCACGACAGACGTAAGTATAATAACTTCTGACATTATAATAGGATAATTCTTACTCATTCTCCGTGTATAAAACGTAATGTGTTACAGTTTAAAGCCTATATTAGCTACTTTTAATTAATATTTTCTATAGGAAGCTTTACAATATTATATTTGTGCATATACATTAGATTAGTCAGCACTGAAGACAAATCTGGAGCTAATCTAACAAAATAAATAATGATAACGGTACAAAATTAAATAATAAATACTTTAAAAATTTAAAAAGAGCAAAATGCCACAGAGGTAAAACCTATTCAGGATCAATCATGCATATTTTGGGCATGCATAAAACTAAATAAAAAAAGCAGTGCAGGACTTGACAGCCAAAGCTTTGCAAACTCCATTGGACAACACACCAACATATACCTTTTTGGTACAGAATTGAACAAGACACTTGATCCTACTTCTTTTTTGCTCAACTGAACCACCGAAGGCCTCCAACATTTGAACTGTTCATACAACTCTTGAATGAAACAATGCTCTTGGAACAATATACATACCACTTAAAAAACAAGGGGGATGTCTTTAAAAAATATGGATGCCTCTAATGAACCTCTGACTCTCTGACCAACACAGATGTATTACCATAGTAAGTGTGACTTTACTCAATCACAACAGCACTTTATTCATTCATTATTATTTTTCTTGTGTGTGTGTGTGTGTGTGTATATATATATATATATATATATATATATATATATATAATTTTATTTTTTATTAATTTATTTACTTTTGCTGTTATACTTGTGTCTACTGGTGTCCTTGTCCTTTTTTTGTTTGTATGTTCATTAAAAAAAATAAACAAAGAATTTAAAAAAAAAAACTGCAAAATTTAAGAGAAACAAAAAATGAATAAATATTGTTTTTCTTTTTTAATTGTAAATATTGTTTTTTTCCCAATATTTCACATGGATTTAAAGTATTATCTTTCTATTTCTACAGATGTCCTAACAGTGACTAAAATTTCATTTTAATACATTTATCAATTTAATAAATCTGTTTTGTTTAAATGCACCAAAATATACATTCTATACATACATACAAACCTATACATTCACTGAGAAATGGATAATAATATTCATTTTCAAAATGGGGTGTACTCAATTATGCTGAAGACATTTCTTACAAATGAACTGAGTAACACATTGTTACTTTTTTAAAGTGACTAAGGATGTTACAAATTACTTTTTTCCCAGCGATGCATATTTTATGCTGCATTGTTGTATTAAAGGTTACCTATTGTACCCCTTTTTCAAGATTTAAGAGAAGGTTTTTTTTGTGTCTCCAGATTGTGTCTGTAAAGATTCAGCTTGAAACACCCATCAGATTATTCATTATACCTTTCTGAAGTCTAATTTTCAGTTTCTTGTAGCTGTTTTTGTTGCCTGTGCCTTTAATGCTAGTTCTCCCCCACCCACCGTTCCGAGTCGGAGTGTGCCTTAATCTCCAGCTGTGTCAGATAAGCAGCACAGTGACAGACATGTAGGAAGCAGATCTTGCATAACGTTTGTGAGTAATACTACAGTAAGAACTTTCCCAATGATTATTTGATGTATTTGTTGTGGAGTTAACTCAAGCCTTTCTGCAATGATGAGTCACACACAATGTGGTTACAAAGTTCATGCACACACACCCAGCGGAGACACACACAGCGCATGCGTTTAACTTTGCACTGTTTTTGCACGAGAAATGTGACAGGATACACGGTAATATCCACTGCTGTACGGATATCTGTTATATTCATGTAGAAAATAAACCTGATTTAACGTCCACAAACCAGGATTGAAGCGTCTTCTTTTATAATTGTACTGACACGCGGCTGTAATGATAAAGACAGTAAAATCGCTGTAATTCTTTACAAACACACACTGTTTTAAAAACATTTTAAGCTTGTAAAACTCCTTCTTGATCACATTTGATGATGATTGATGATCACAGAGAGCTGAACAGAGCTTTTAATCCCAGTTGCTTTGCGCAAGTCCTGTTGATATAATTGATATGCTTATACGCGTTACAATGGAGACGTGTTAATACACGGCTGTCAATCATTTTGGTCATCATGTTACATCATGTTGTGGTCGGCCTCAAAATGGGAGGGATTTGGATCCTATTTTAACGTCAGGAAATAAAAACAGAGACTGATTGTGTTTCTATCACTCCAATATTACTGTGAACACACTATACCTACACACAGTTCTGTCCAAACAGCTTTCAAAAGATGATTTTCATCATAGGTGCCCTTTAAATCAGTCAAAGATGGACAAAACCAACAGTTTTTGAGCAAACATTGGATTAAATCAACCCAGCATTTTCCACACTGTACTGTTATATAGGAAATACTATGATAAATGTTTGTTATTATAACCAAATACGGCAAAAGAATGTTTTTGTGGTGACAGAAATGTGATGTGTGTGTGTGTGTGTGTGTGTGTGTGTGTGTGTGTGTGTGTGTGTTCTGTGTGTGTTTTGATGTTCTGCGAGAATGTTAATGTGTGTTTATGTTGAATTGAAATCAAAGTGTGTGCAGAATGAGCCTACTTTCTGTCAGACTGTTGGACATCTGTCATGGCCTCTAGACATGCCCAGAGTGAGTGTGTGGCTCTGGCTCTTTTTCTGTAGCAGCGGGACTGATGAAACATTCATCGCAGATTATTTTCACTCATCCATACGTCGAGCGGCATCTTAATGACCAGCGCAACAGATCTGAAACTGAGATGAAACTGGGTCAGGATCAGTGAGAGTCAGAATATTATAAACAGAAACTCTTAACGTTTAGTTTCTTAAAATCATTCTGTTATAATGTTAGGAGATGGAGGTAAATTGTTGACATGTGTATTTCTAGTGACCTAGTGACCTCTTGTGCATGAATGAGGAATTGCTCTCTCTCTACATGGAGATACGCAGTGATCAGTAGTCTATTACACTGCAGTATCTCATATGTGGATATTTACAAGGATCTTTCTTTTTACATATGAAGGGTTCAGATACAAAAACCTGTAAGTGCCATCTGAAATTTCTTCTAAAACTAGCATTTTTTTCAGGCTCCTATGTCTTGATTCAGTAATTTATGCCAATTTATGGCAAAGAATAGGTTACTTTAATCGCTTTTAACATGAAATGACTGAACATAAACATTAGAGGTTGAGAAAAATGAGAAATGAGAAAATTCCAGATGGCACTTAGAGGTTTTTGCATCTGAATTTCATATTTTAATCTCTTATATTTACAAGGATGAATATATAAAAACATCAACTGCTTGTGTTGAATTTCTAACCAGACCAATAATTATAGAACTGAAATTGTTGACCTTAAATTAAATAATTATCTTATTTGCTATTCATTCATTTTCTTTTCGGCTTAGTCACTTTATTAATCAGGGGTCACCACAGCGGAATGAACCGCCAACTTATCCAGCATATGTTTTATGCAGCGGATGCCCTTTCAGCCACAACTCAACACTGGGAAACATCCACACACTATAGCATTCACACACATTGTATGTGTGTTAGTAATTACAGTATATGTTATGTTGGTTACCTTATTTATTATATATTAATACTAAATATTATATATTCCTGATTTAGTTTTTGTTGCTTAGTTTACAAACAAACAGTGGATTGTTTTGATGGTGGTCTGCTTTTGCCTATTCCTGCTTCTTGGGCATTAAAAAAAACAAACAAAAATAATTATATATATATATATATATATATATATATATATATATATATATATATATATATATATATATATATATATATATATATATATATATATATATTTTAAATTAGATTTATTATTTTATTTTATTATATTTTTTATATTATTTTATTAATTTATTTTATATTATTTTATTACTCCTAGAAAGACTAACTGGAGTTGAAAACAGCCTGCTTGTTCCATCTTGTGTGTCTATATATATATAACAATATATTGTTTGAGCATCGATATTGCCATGTGTGTATCTGCAATAGTTAGACTATTTAAAGATTTAAAAAAATAATAAAAAAATTAAAAAGATATTATTAAATATTATTTTTAACAAATAGCCCATTTATACAATTATGACTGTGCTATATTTACAATAGATTTTTTTACTTTAATACCGTTCGACTCCCCAGAAAACCTTAAAAGCAATTTATTTATTTACTTTTGCTTGTAATTTGTTATAATTTCACTTCAAAGAAAAAGACTTGGTCATCTCAGTCAATCTAAATTAATGCAATCTTTCCAAATATAGCTATTTATATCATCTGCTAAAATTATATTCAATACTTTAATTCCATTTAAGACTTTGGTTTAGAGGATGGGTGCCCAAACTTTTCTTATGAAGGGCCAAAAACCAAACTTGACTGTGGTAAATATCAAAATGTATTACAAAATTGACACAAATAACTTACTAATTAACGTCAAAACAAATAGAAAACACTACTTTAATCACATTAACTAATGCATTATATATATATATATATATATATATATATATATATATATATATATATACAATTTTATAATGATCCTATCATTATAAAAACCCAAGAATTCAATTTCTAACACAATGGAGTTTAATGTCAAGCTGCACCTGCCTTTTCCTTGATTTGCTCACCGATGATGATTTCTGAATTGTGCTCTATCCGTTGAGCAAATGTATGCTCATTAAAAATCTCATTCATTTAATTGAAATATTTAATTCAAATGTGTTTTTTTTTTTTTTTTTTTTTTGTAGCTTAACAATAAATCAAACAAACGAAAGTGACAAACATTGTTAAAATGACAATGTGTATTAAAGGCATTACCCCCAACTTTCTGCCCCTCAGAGGGTATGGAGGGCTAAATCAAAGTTTATCATGGGCCAACTTTGGTTTGGCCCCTAGTTTGGGCATCTCTGGTTTATAGAGACTTTTTGTGTCTCCTATTTAGGTGAGCATTTCCTCATTTAACGTGAGCAGGGTGCGTGTTTTTGCAGGTTTAAATGCAGCTTTGCACTAATTATCTATCGTTGTTGTCATGCAAAGTGATACGTTTTATTTTTCATGTATAAAATATTTAAATAAACACTGATAAACACGTTATGGATTTAAGTATGTGTGTTTTCATTTCCAAATTCAATAAAACTCTATTTGCTTCTGGTAAGTCCATGCTTTTTTTTTTCAGTTCGTTATTAGTATCATTTATCAGTATCAATGTGAAACTTTCGCTTGTTTGGGCCTTAGTTTAGTTACAGTGAGAAGTGTTTGCCTCAATTCTGGTTTGCAAAAACATTCACCAGGGAAATTATGTCAAAGTTCATTTCAAACCACGTGAGAATACAAATTTTCGAATGGATTCGAATTTTACCGCCTAATATGAATAATTTACAATGGAACTTACTTTGAACCTTGTTAGCAACAGTAACCAAGGGGCGGTGCTTATCGAGGGGTCAATTCAGGCAGGTGGTTTACAGCAGGACTGTGAGTATAGGTAAACTCAACAGGAGCTCGGACAAACGCGGTTCTTGTGGATGTCAGATCATTTAAAAACAGTGAGTATCATTGAGACAAAGTTTAAGAGTAAATCTTAATCACTGAGCCTCGAAAAAAGGCGAAAATGCACTATTTCCAGTCAAAGTCTCACCCTAAAGAGCTTTTCGTTTTCTTTTCAGCGTACAAGTGTATTTGGCAGTGACCAGCAGGTGGCGCACTGGACTGTCGCTTTCACTGAAGCGCCTTTGGATTTCTGACCTGGCTTCCTTCAGGTAATGTTTGCTTACAGATCTGATAGAGATCTGATACTCGCTAAAAAAAAGTCCACTCGTTTCACATTTTCGGTAAATTGCACGTAGATTAGTTAAAGTATATCAATATTTACCAACCTATCAATGCATTTTAGATGTTTATTACGTATTTTATATAGGTTAAAACGTGCATAGTGTCTTTTAAAATTGTATAATCACAACTATCGACTATTTAATATCTTTCCTTTAAATCCAACGTTGTCTCGTGCATGTAAAATGGCAGACAGTGTTAGTTAAATGTTCAGTTCATCTGCTGTTGATGATGGAGCGGAGTCTCGGCGAATCCCCCCTGCAGCAGGTTTACATACAACCCAAAGTCAACACACTTAACATTAGACATTCACTGTATCAACGCCGTTACAGCACACACGCAGACAAACACAGCAAAAGGGGATTTTCTGTGAGCTTTACGTTTTCGGCGAGTGAGTGAGAGAGTGAGAGAGAGAGAGAGAGAGCAACGGAGAGAGAGAGTTGAGATCTTCACTCTTCACATGAATGCACTCGTTATACAGGGATCAGCGCGCGAACATGCTGTGGAAACTGGTGGAAAATGTCAAGTATGAAGATATATACGAGGTAATGAGAGAACTGTATCTGCATCTGTTTTATACTTTGTTTTATAACTGGAAAATGCTGCAATCGGCCGTGCATTATTTTTTACTATAGTATATTTGTCTCTTTTATTGATGTGGGGTTTATACTGCTTATTTCTAGGATAAATCAAATAATGAACGTTTGATTTAAAATAGAATGCATGTTCGCATAATTCGATTTCGTTCCATGCATTCTAAGCAATGTTCTGTTTAACAATGAAGTCATTTTTAGAATGTTGCATTAATTTAAACGTTATTTATCTAGTTTTCAGTGCACATTTTAATATTAAAATATTTAATAATATTTTTATAATGTAAAAATGTAATATAATAATAATAATTTAAGTTGCGGTCATTGTAATTCTTTTTTTATAAGGATCATCTCTGTACACTGATTATTTTAAGGCAGATTATGTGTATATTTATAACGATTTTATTCATGCAATTCCAAATGAGATTTTTTTTAAATCTAAAAGATCTAGCATGACAGCTGACAAAAAAACGGTAAGTCTCAATCATAAAACGCACTGGAAAAACTTCTACCATTTTCTTGAGACTCATGCAATAGAGTTATTCATAAGAGAATCGCATCCAGAGATGGAAGGAGGACGCAAGAGTCACGCGTGGGAGTCCCGTGGATTCCCTATGAATGAGCTCGAGCTCGTGGGAGAGACTCGTGGTGGTTTTTGGAAAAGCCTCGCGGGATGCCGACCCAGAGAGTCACACATGGCTTTTCTCTCACAGTCACCGTCACGCGTGTAATTAAACACTTCGACCCCGGTCCGTGAAATCGACCATTATACGAGCTGTTTAATGGGGCACTATTAGTGGAGGACTTTAAACTGTCACCCAGCGCAGACGCCACAAAATTACCTTAAAACTAAAGCTGTTATTTTTTAGCTTAAGACATTTCCAGGAATAGTTTAAACCACGCTGATGCATCAAGATTGCTTTATCGTATTACAGTATGTGCATGGTTGTGTGTGTCAAAGAGCTGGGCCTGCTTAAACACATGGTATGATGTGAAACTAGGAGGACATAGCATTGTTATTGAGCATTATTTGTGTATTGATTGTGAATGGTAACACAATAGTGAGTAAAATGACGTGGTACTTAATAAACTGAATGACGTTTCTATCTTTAGTGATGGAATCTGGTAGTGTGAGCATTGAATAGCAAGGGTCTGAATAGCAATATTTGTTGTGGTATAGTGGTTATAATGGATATTATGAGTATGTGAGCAGTGCTTTTGATTCTGAATGAGGCCTCTGTCCATCTGCCCTGCTCAAAGCAGCTGATTCCGGCGATTCGTTTGTTCTGTCTGGAGATAAATGGACCCTGCGCACACAACAATAACATAAAAGACAACAATAGCAAAAGAAAGAGGTCCAGAGCAGTGCATGTCGGACCTCAAACAGAGAGGGGAATAAAACAGAGCACGAGTGTTTTCCTCCTCCTGAATGAACGTCACTTACAGCAGCAGCGCCTTCACGCTCCGCTGCTCCCCACTGCTTTAAGTATTCCCGCAATATTAGAGGAGTCATGAATAACAATTATTCTGAGGAGGTGTAGCGAGGCGAACGGACGGAGCGCCGCACTCTGGATCAGAACGCCGGATCGGAAAGAACAAACCCAAGACGTGGAGGAGCAGATTTCTGTAGGAAAAAGTCATTTAAGCTGAAAAAACTAGTTTTTGCACCGTGTGGTCATGAGGAGTTGAAAAGGGAGCGCGTTTCTTCAGGCGAGCGTCTGTCGTGCTGTCGCGAGTCACTTTGCTTTACGCGTTATTTCCGCCCAGATGTTAGTGCACGCATATTCCTCCACGGTGAGTTTGAGAATAACAAGAAAAGTACTTAATTGTAGTTGAGTAAATGCACTGTGCAAAAAGGTGGTGTGTGGGTCTTGCTTATGATGCAAGCTTAGTATCCTAAACTTGTTTTACTATGTGTAAATATACAATTAGATATGTTTTAAACAATATAATCGAATCAGTTTTATAAATAAAAGTATTTGCAATATTTATAGGATTGCTGTATATGTTGACTGCTTTCTTTTGGATATTGATGGATCAATTCCAGTAGAGCCAAACATTTTTTGAAAAGTTTATTTATCCATATTTTAGAGCACTAAATAAAATTAATGTTTGTTTCTAATCGTCTTCATATTATTTTCTCGTTTAAAGGACCGCCACGATGGGGTACCGAGCCACAGTTCAAGACTTTCCCAGCTGGGTTCGGTCTCTCAGGGACCGTACTCCAGCGCCCCACCGCTCTCTCACACACCTTCCTCGGACTTCCAACCGCCGTACTTTCCGCCGCCGTACCAGCCTCTGCCGTATCACCAGAGTCAGGATCCGTACTCACACGTCAGTGACCCGTACTCTCTGAACGCTCTTCACCAGCCCCAGCAGCACCCGTGGGGCTCCAGGCAGCGGCAGGACTTGCAGGGCACGGAGAGCGGAGGTTTACTGCCGCAGCCCCGAGCCTCTTTACCGCAGCTCTCGGGTCTGGACCCCCGGCGGGACTACTCGACCGTGCGCCGGCCGGACGTGCTTCTCCACTCCACACATCACGGGCTCGATGCGGGAATGGGAGACGGTCTGTCCCTTCATGGCCTGGCGCACGGCATGGATGATGTGCAGGTTAGTTTTTAATCTTAATATACGGCTTGGATTTTAGCCTCGTTTTTTTGGTTAAATCGCAAAACAAAAAAAAATTCTTGTGCATTTAATATTTTTTTATTAACGAATTTATTTTGTTTTGCTGAATTTTAAATTAATAACGAATTGCTCTGTATTATGGCAGAATTCTGTAAAATTTCAGGAAGTTTTCTGACCTGTTTACAATTTATGTGATGCATTAAACAAATTTAAACAGACTCTATTTTCTGAACAATGTTATTAAAGGAGTCCAAACTCTCTTTAGCACACGTACACGTAAGAGTTTAATATTTAAAAAAACCCTAAAGGCTTGCTAATTATCTGAAAGAATAATTTGCTTTCTTGGCAATCATTTTTGTTGTTTTTTATACCACAAAAATATCATTATAAATAATCTTACTGTGTTGAGGAAAACTGATGTTGTGTTAACTCACAATTGTATCATGCTGCCATAGCTAAAATGAAAACTTGACAAAGAGCAAATCATTTTAGGGTATCGTCTGCTCGGTTCACATTTCTAACCATCTGTTTTTTGATCGATATATCTCTGCTCACATCATGTCTAATTTCGTCAATTGACATGTTTACCCGTAATGTAAATTTTAGAATAAGGCCTGTCCTCGTTCAGTTGAATGGACAATGATTGTCTGCATCTCTTCTCAAAATGACTATAAAGTGTAACTGACATCTGTCGCATATTTGGGAGATTCCTTTATTTTATCTGCTTATTTTAATAAAAGGATGTTTTGATTAATATTGTTTTGATTTAGTTAAATTCAGATTAGTTTACGTTTTAATACATTAGGAAATAGCCAACAAGAAAACTAATTCTGAGAATTTTAAAGGAAATTGTAATTATGAACGACTTTTTAGTGATAACAATGGCATGAAATAAAACCCTTATTAAAAGGCTTTTTATCAATTGCTAACGCTTTTATTTTTCTCTGTAAATCTTATTTTTATATATTCATTTATTTTTTGGCAATGTATCTGGACAAATCCACTTATATTCGTATAGGGGCATTGTTCTGAACATATCAAAACCAGATAATTCTATGTAGCTTTAGTTCAAAAGTTACATACTTTAATTATGCTGTTTTTTAGGCTGTGGAGGACATCAATGGCGCGATGAATATTCTGGATCAGTCCGTCATTAAAAAAGGTAAATATGAAAATGGCTGGAGGAATTGTGAAAATGTCAAAGTGAAAAGGTAATACTTGAATATAAGCTATCGCTGAGCCTTGGACAATGAATGAATCGCTGTTTATGGATTCAGGGCAAAAAGTCATTTCAGGTGAATACACCTTGGTACACCTTTTTACGCATGCGCTGAATCATATCTGGTATTCAAATGATGTCGCCTACTTATTTTCTTAACCTTGAACACAAAGCGAGTGAAAGTGGAGATTTAGATTTTTATAGGCCCTCTCTTCTGTTATAACTTCATCACAAAAAAATGGATTTGTGTCTTTATAACACTTTACTAAAGTCGGTTTTATTTTATTTAATATGACAGTAGCTCAAATTCCCGATTTATGTATATGCCCATGTGCATTTTCTTGGACAAAAAATAACTCTTTTGTTGATATAATTTCTCCACGGAGATTTTGATATATTTGCTATGAGATTAGACCATCATGCAGTCAGTAACAGCTCCAGCAACACTCCCATGGCTCGTGTTAATATTTGTCCGTTATGAGGGACGCTTGCCGGTAATTTAGTTAACGGAACACGGGCCTCCCAGAAGAGACGGCCTTTAAGTGGCCGCTGTGATGGATGGTTTTCTGAGCGCAGATCTCGTGAGCTCGTTTAGAGCTCGTTTTCTCTATTATCCCCTGTAGAGATCTCCGCGGGCTCGAGCTCTCGTTACCCCATTAGCGCTTAAGTTAGTAGACGTCGTTTGACGGTCAGAATGTGAGTGTGTGTGAGGGTGATTTGTAAAATAGGTGGTTAATGTTATTAGCACGTGTCGGTCATCAATCAATAATATTATAAATGAGCACAGTAAAGAGTGTTGAAATGTCAAAGTGGAAACAAGGGCTTACTGGAAAGTGTGACTGAATTGGAATAAAGAGAAAGGACTAAATCCCAGTGCCTAACAAGATTTGAAAGCGTAATGCTACAGTTTTAATCACGTTGGAAACTGAAAAACGTTCCCGTTAAAATTGGTCCATCACTCCATTTTTAGAATGTAGCCTACACCGTTGATGATAATTTTGGCAATATGATAACCTCATTAATAGGATTGCATAGGGTTTTGCATTGTTTGGATGTATTGACAGTTCTGGATTGCTTTCAATTGTACGTGGGATTAACGTATGAAAACAGGAGCACGCGCTGGCAGCTCCGGGCGCGTGCGGGGTGACCCGGGCCAGCCGAGGGCTTGAGCTCACGGCGCTTGTATATGCCAAGATTTCACATTACATAATATTCTCACAGGCCTGAACTGTCTGTAACAAGTCTTAAATATTATTTTAAAATAGTATTTCTTAGTTTTATCGATAGCATCACGAGGTTACGCAGCTACAAATCATTTCAAGTCTTAATAAGTGTACCATTCGGACGTAGCTCAATTTTATTTTTTTTTATTTTTTTCCACGCACAGTTCCAGTTCCCCACAAAAGCGTCGCTTCTCTGATGATGAACAAAGACGGATTAATCGGAGGGATCTCCGTGAACGTCAACGAGGTCTTCTGCTCGGTGCCCGGCCGCCTGTCTCTTCTTAGCTCCACATCCAAATATAAAGTGACTGTTGGAGAGGTCCAGCGGCGCCTCTCTCCGCCGGAGTGCCTGAACGCGTCTCTGCTTGGCGGGGTTCTGCGAAGGTGAGACCAGGCTCATCATTATATCCGCCGAGATGTACATTATAATACAGCAGAGGTCAATGGATTAAAGATAAAAAAGAACAAGTTCAAGTTGAAACTTGTAAACATCGAGATGATAGCATCTGCTGTTCGCATTTTCTGATATAAACCAATTTGAGGGATGTAAACTAAAACAATAGTCCCAGTGTTTTTCATGTTACATTTTTAATTTCTATCGCTTCCAAGAACCCCAAAAGAGTTACATATTGATAAATAATGTTAAGAGAACTGTTTTAACATTACGTTCTGCTTGAAATAACCACATTTAAATAGTCTATAGCGGACGTTTAATAAAACGCCCACGTTTTTGTTTTCCCTCTAAATTAGCCTAGTCCTGGCAATAACATCTGATTTTGATTGTTCACGTTTCAAGGTGTATATCTGCTGTCAATCCGTCATTAGACACATAACTAATTATCCATTTTCTGATCAGAGCGAAGTCAAAAAATGGCGGCAGATCACTGAGGGAAAAGCTGGAGAAAATCGGCTTGAATTTGCCCGCGGGGAGACGCAAAGCAGCGAATGTCACTTTACTGACGTCTCTAGTAGAAGGTAAATCAGCACATCTGATTTTTATTTCCCTGTTCACTGATTCTTTTCTCCGTAACCTCGATTGTTTACTCTTATGTCTTTTAGAGGTTAGGCCTTTCAAGTTAGAAGACTAAAACAAGGCAGTTCAGCTTTTTTCACAATTTAAAAGCAATGCTGTTGTTTTATCTAAAGTTATTTACCATTTAAATCTCAAACGAAAATTTGGATTTACGAATGAACCAAGTGCAGAAATTAAAATATATTGCCTTGGGAGTTTCTCTAATCTGATTTATTTTCTTATGATCCCTCAGGCGGTGCAAATAGTTAACAGATGCAGCACGAAAACGATATTTTAACCACTACAGATAATTTCATATAATTATTGTTTTGACTGTCTGATTGCTTTTACACTGCAGTCCTTCATTTTGTTTAAAAGGCTATTTCCCCTCCAGTTCATTTGAGCTGCAGCCACAGCTGTAATTTCGCACAGAAATGTTTAATGCGAAAATGTGGAGTAATTCCGTTTCACTATATTGTGTTTATTTTTCATTTTCCAGGAGAAGCTGTTCATTTGGCTCGGGACTTCGGCTACATTTGTGAAACTGAGTTTCCCACAAAAGCCGTGTCTGAATATCTGAACAGACAGCACACAGATCCAAACGAACTGCACTCGCGAAAGAACATGCTGCTCGCCACAAAGTACGTGCATAATGTGTTTACTGCATGAGATTTTTGCTTTTCATTGGAAGCCAGTACCTGCTTGCCGCCCTCATCTGAACAAATGTGTAGTCACATTTCCAAGCAAATGTTGAATCCATCACGGATTGCAGGGGAGTGTGTCGTTTTGATGGCTGTCCGCTTAGTGCCTGGTGCGTTTTGACACGTTTAGCTGGTTTCTAATGAGGCAGTTCAGGTCCACCAGAAACACGCGTCTCTTATCCATCTCAGCCTGGCACCGAGCTAGAAACTCATTATATTTAAGTGAAATGTTTCAAGTCTTAAAGTGCCAGCTTTCCCCTTGAAGTTCTGCCTAAGGTCATCCCTCCTCCCTCGCCTCTCCTTTCACAGTCTGTCTGTCAAAGTCCCGTCAGTCAGCCCGCGCCCGCGCCCCCGCCCCTGCACGCGCCTCGGGCACTCGCGTTCTGTCGCTCTGGAATGAGCGAGCGAGAGAGAGAGGCGCGCTGCGCACTCCCGACTGGACAACAAGACTGTTTGTGGTTCTGAGACGCGAAAGCGAATGTGGGTCAAAATCTGACAAGCCTAGACAACTGCAGATGCCGCAGCAGGGCTCTGCAACACTGCCAGTTGGAGGCATTTGAACTGTTTGTCACAAATGACCTTTTAGAGATTGAAGTATGATCGTTTGCTCAAATCCTTGTTTCAGATTACATTGCACCTCAAAGCACTCTTATAAGCCTGACACAAGTAGTTTTGCGTACATGCTGTTGGAATAATAATTTAAAATGAATTAATATTTTTTATGGCTAAATAATTACAATATTAAATAAAGATCATGTTTCATGAAGACATTTTGTACATTTTCTACATTAAATATATCAAAAGATTGTTGATTAGTAATGTGCATTGCTAAGCACTACATTTAGACAGCTTTAAAGGTGCTTTTCTCAATATTTAGATTTTTTTTTATTTCAAATAGTCGTATCTTGGCTCTAAAGTTGCATGTTTTAAATGGCAGAAAAAAATGTTCCTCCTCTATAAATGCTGAGTTAATGATGATTGTTGCATTGACCTTGAGTTCAATATATTATATTAGTATTGTTTAGATATTCTAATGAGTCAAGAGATCGTAGCATTCAAAAGAATCTCCAGATGCACCTGATGATACCCCAATGAAGGCAGTTCTTTGCCAAAACGTGTATGGCAGTTTTTTAGGGCATGCGAATAAAGGCTTTTTAATATTTTTCCACATTTTTCAAGTGCCTTATACTGATTTTGGCTGTCTATTCTTATGAAAATCTTACCCAAACAGCACAGACACATTATTTAAGCTACCCTTGAGCACATTTTGTTTGATTTTGGCAGAAAATAATTTTACTTTGGTCACAAAACCCCTTTAATACACACTAAAAATGTTGGATTAACCCAGTAATTGGGTTTATTTTTTCAATGAAATTTAAATTGCAATTTTAAGCTCATTGGTTGGTTTTTGGTTACAACAACCCAGCATTTTTTAGAGCATACACATCCAAATTGTTAAGGGATTCAATTCATGTTTATTTATATATCGCTTTTACAAGATTGTGTCAAAGCCACTTAACAGAGAGGTTCTAGTAAATAATAAGTGTGACCATTTCAGAAACACAGCAGAGGTCAATGAAATAAACTACATTTAGTCAGTTTTAAAGGTGTTTTTCTCAATATGTAGACTTTTTACATTTCAAATAATTGTATCAAACTACTCTAGTTGCAGGTTTTAAATGGCAGAATATAATTAGTTTTCCCCCCTCTATCAATGCTGAATTAATGATGATTGTTGAGTCGACCTTGTGTTCAATATATTATATTAGTATTGTTTAGATATTCTAATGAGTCAAGAGACCGTAGCATTCAAAAGAAACTCCAGACACACCTGATCACTGTTACTCTGATGAAGGTAGTTCCTTGCTGAAACGTGTAGGCACAGTTTTTTTTAGGATTAGCCATGTCAATAAAGGCTTTTTAATATTATTTCACATTTTTTGAGTGCCTTGGACTGATTTTTGCTGTCTATTCTGATGAAACTCTTACCCAAAGAGCACCAACACATAATGTAAGCTATCCCTGAGCACTTTTTGTTTTTACTTTGGTCACAAAACCCCTTTAATACACACTAAAAATGTTGGATTAACCCAGTCAGTTGGTTTATTTTTTCAATTAAATTTAAATTGCAATTTTTAACTCATTGGTTGGGTTTAAGCCAACATTGGTTACAACAACCCAGCATTTTTTAGAGCATACACATCCAAATTGTTAAGGAATTCAATTCCTTATATATAATATCCTTATAATTTATATATCGCTTTTACACCGTAGATTGTGTCAAAGCCGCTTAACACAGAAGTTCTAATAAATAATAAATGTGACCATTTCAGAAACACAGCAGAGGTCAATAAAATAAATATGACAAAAAGCTTGGGTTTAATTAGAAACTTATATCCTAAACATCAGGATAATAGCATCTGCTGTTTGCATTTCTGATACAGTTTTCCGTGGGTTTTTTTCCCTATAAATTAGCCTAGCTCTGATAATAACATCTGATTTTTTTATAATTTTTTTTTAGAGGTTTTCACCCTAATTGATAGGACAGTGGAGATTTACAGACAGGAAAGTGTGGGGAGCAGAGACTGGGGAAGGATCGGCAAAGGACCTTGAGACGGGAATCGAACTTGGGTGCCGCGAGCACCTGGGTGCTATGTGTCGACACACTAACCACTAGGCTATTGGCGCCGACAATAACATCTGATTTTGACTGTTCACATTTAAGGTGTATATCTGCTGTCAAACGCTCATTGGACACGTAACTAATTATCCATTTTCTGATCAGAGCGAAGTCGATTTTTAATTCATTGGGTGGGTTTAAGCCAACATTGCTTACAACAACCCAGCATTTCTTTAGAGCATACTCGTCCAAATTGTTAAGGAATAAGTGGACCATTTCAGAAACACATGGAGGTCAAATGTTGAAAGGTCATTAGTATGTCAGGCCATCTGGGCATATGGCTGAAAGTTCTGCCTTTATTTTTTCCTATACGATTCCCCAAAGCAAGAAAAGCATGAATATTGAAAGCAGTACCTCTTTCAGGATGTAAAACATGCTGAGAACGGATAATTCTCCTGTAATGACAGATAAAGACTCTCTCCCAGTAGACTGAAAGTTAAATTGATGGCTTTATTCTAATTGATGGGCTTTGCTCTCCAAGCAGAAATATGCAGACTTTGCTTTGAGGACTTGAAGTTCTCTATCTCTTTTATGGGCCGTTAAAGCTGGAGAGTTTCATTTAAAGTAGATGTTAGGCTTTAAGAAATTGAAATAATATTTTGGGAGACATTTGGGTTATTGCAGGATGAGAAACACGCCTTTTACCCATTATTCCAATGAATGCGGCCACAGCTACTGAGCATCACTGCCAAATCTAAACCTGTCAGAACATCTCTTTTAAAGATTTTATTTATTACGTGAGATCATTAAGAGCATTTTATGCAATCACATATGCATAAAAATCACAAAAACATTCTTAAGCTGCACTGGAATATTAGAAACACCAAAAATATGGGTCAAAATTCTATATTTATATTTTATAATGCCAAAAATTATTAGAATATTACATTAAGATCTTGTTCAATGTAGATATTTTGTAAATGTCCTACCATAAATATATCTAAACATTATTTTCGAGTAACATGCATTGCTAAGCATTACATTTAGCTAGTTTTAAAAGCGATTTTCTAAATGTTTTGCTTTTTTTATGCACCCTCATATTGCAAATTTCAAATAGTCATATATTAACTAAATACTGCTGTACCCTAACAAACCAAACATCAATAGAAATAATACTTATTCAGCATTCATGTGATCTATAAATGTCAGTTTCAAATAAATGACATGACTGGTTTTTCGGTCGCATATAAGGCACTGACATGCACAAATATGGATCTGATATAGTGTTATCTTTTACTTTTACATTCTGAAGTGTGAAAGTTTGACAAATTGGAATATATATATTTTTGATCTGATTCATTTCATCATAAAATCCCAAATGGAGAAGTCACAGAGTTGATAATTCATGAATGAAAGTTGCTCTACAGAAGCTTTGATATTATGTATGAATTCTCTTTTTATAATCAATATTTCACAGCAAGTTAAAAGAATATGCAGATGTATAAAGAAATAAGTCAGATTATCCATGACAGCAAGTTGACTTCTTTTCAGCTGCTGTTGTGAGCTTTATAAATGGAAATTGATCTCTGTTCCATTTCACTGTTTAATTCAACTCATGACTTAAATTCATTTCTTGAAAAATGCATGCGGTAATCTATGAGCGAGCAGGTCACTTTTCTTTTTACTGATAGAGAAGATCAAGCACGTACCTTCTGATATGTTCTGATAAATGCGAATGAAGAATTTGTCATGCTTGATGTGCCTGGAAAAAAAATGTCATGACATTCTCTGATTGGATCACAGCGGTGTAGATGTTAAAGGAATTGGATAGGAGACAGTTAGTACTAGTGACTTATCCTAAAACCCACCTGACTAGTCTTGCCAAAGACAGAACATGTCTAGACCACACAGTCCCACTTGCAGAATGCTGTTTCACGTTAAGGTTGTTTTCCTAAAAGCAATGAAATATAAAGCTTGTAATGATCACTCAACATAAGACAAGCATCAATTAGTACAACAATATATAGGATATACTTAAAAATGTACTTATTTAATATTTATTTATATATTTAATATTAATATTTATTATTTAATTAATATTTGTGGACATCACAACAATTGAAATAACTACTTTTGGAATGTAAAGGCTCCATTTGTACAGTATATGGATAGTTCACCCAAAAATGAAAATTCTGCCATCATTTACTCACCTTTTACTTACACCCAGCTTCAGCTTTGTAGTCGTTTAACAAACAGAAGATATTTTGAAGAATGTTGAAAACGTGTAACAATCGACTTCCATGGTATGGTTACAGGTTTCTAACATATCTTCTTTGTTGTTCAACACACACACACACACACACACACACACACACACTAGGGCTGTGCGATTAGTCAAAATCGAATTGCAATTGCAATTTGAAACGTTGCAATTAACTAATCGCAAGAGGCTGTGATATGAAATATATTTGTATTATTTTATTTCCATCTGTGTGTGATAGTCTTACTAGCCAATTGAGTGAGCACAATTGAGTGATGAGTGTCTTGCTAAAAAGTCAACTGAAAATATATTGCAAGTGATACTCTATCTAGTAGCTAGTATCTGTATTTTTATAATTATTAATTTTTTGTTTTTATAATACGCTGCACTAATGCCTCATTCACACTAGCAGTGACTTCGTAGCTGTCTGTCGCTTTGGGTTGCGATCTGCTGCAAACGCAGATCTACACCACGGTGAATACAACCGGCCTCCGAGAGAGGATTACATGAGCTCTACTGGTGCTCATATTGGCTGATGCTCAAGATAATCGCTCTTCATTTGCATAAAGTTGAACGATTCTCAACTTTGTCACGTCGCTCAACACGCCCACCTGGTCGCCAACGGTCGCTCACATAGACGGAGGTTGCCGGAAGTAGCTGGCTCTCCATTGAAATGAATGGACACTTGTCGCTTTGCTGCTGCGAATCGCTCATAGTGTGAATGAGGCAAATTCGAATCTCCCTAATTTGAGTTTAACTTGTTTACAGAAAGCAAAGGTCATTTTATTTGTGTTTACTGTTTGCTCTAAAGAAAAATTAGTGTTTCATTTCTGAATATTTAAAAATGAGTTTAAATAAATGTTTAAGTAAGTTAATATCTTTTCAGTTCCTTTTTTAATTAACACTCACTGCATTTTAGCAGTAAGAAGCTACGAAACAGATTATTGAGCTGAAGCTGGACTACAAAATTAAATCGCAAATCAAACTGCTCAACTCAAACTGCTTTGAAACGGGTAATGGCACAGTTTTCATTTTTAGTGAACTATCCCTTTAAATGGGCTTGAGTGGTTCCATGAAGAACCTTTAACACCTCAACAAGGCTTCTAACACCCCACAAAGGGTTCTGTAAAATGGAAAAAAGCTCTTTAGATTATTATCATGTTCTTCATAAAAAGAAATAAGTCCTTTTAAAAACATCAAACTGAAATTTATAAATTATGAACAAATTTATAATTTATAAACAAATCTGAAATTTAGCACATTATTAAATTCTAAAAAAATAAAAATATTTTTTTGTTGGCATAATTGGTTCAATAATAAGTTAAAAGGGGCATTTTTCCCTATAGGTGAAGAAAAATTCACAGAGAAATGAAAAGGCACTCATTTTAAAATTAAAAATTATTCTGTTATCTAAAACATTCTTTGGGAAACCAAAAATGTAACCCCAACCCCCACCCCCCTTGATTGAACCTTTTTACAATGCTTTAAGCAGCATGATAACTTATCCTTACACAAAAGGCAGACATAAAGTATAATAATTCCTTCCCATGAGGTGTAGAAATACATTTACCATCAAATTCTCCATTAAATATCTGTACTCTCCAATAAACGTCACTGATAGCTGAGGCTGCCACCTCCGGCGATAGTTTCTTGTTATTAAATAGAAATTGTAGATTGTCTGTAATAATGGGAACTAACAAAATCTCTGGCTCTCTTGAGCAAATATACATGTTACAACAAAGTGTCATGATATAGTTACAGTCCAGTTCATCTCATTAAACCCAATTATAGTTTTTATATAAAACTATCAATGCAGCTGTGATATTAAGTGCATTCCATTCATCTTTCATACGTTCATATACTATACAGTAAAACAGCGCTGATAAAAAAACATTCAGTGAGAAATCTGCTCTAAAAGATCTGATAAAAAAACAAAATAGTAAAAACGTTTGGGTTATTTGCAAGTGGTACATTGAAATTAAGCATTTGGTTGCCAAAGCATGCTATACTGTAGGTACAGTCCAGTCCATAATATATTTTATATTCATTGTATGTTTTATGTTAAAGATTGACCAAAGTCTAAAAGATTTAATTACAGAAATCCACTAGAAATTAAGTTTTTAGTCTGATTAGTCACAGAAAGTTTGCAACCCAAAGTCTTTTTTATTGCTGCAAATGTGTTTTAAAGAATACGTTAAATCCAAAGAACTACTTTTTGTTTCCCCAAAAATCCTTTCAATGAACATTTCTTAACCATTATTTTGTTAGTGTAAGTGGATAGCAAAAGTTCCTAAAGAAAATAATTTCATTGCAACAGTGGCATAGAATCACATTGCTTAATTCCCTTAAGAACCTTTTAGTGTTCAGTTTAGTTCAATATATTACTAAATAAATAAATAAAAATACTATTAGACTCATAATATTTTTTTATGGAATGGAAAGATTGCATGAATGTTTAAGATTCTTAATGGGACAACTTAATAGTTTTATGCTCAAACTACTTAAGTTAAGTACAGTTAATCGACTTGTGTTGGGACAACTTGAAGGAATTGTGTGGAACCCAGGATTTTTACAGTGAAGATTTAAACATTCAGAACAGTTCGTCAACAAAAACATACTCTTACAAATAAAAACTTTCAAACAAATGTTTTGCAATGACGCCATTTTCACGAAAAGAGCCATTAGGGGATGTAAAAATGGTTCTTCTAAAAACAATAACACTTTAATGACATTTTTAAACTTTTAACACTTTAATGACATTATAAAGAAGCTTTTGTGGAAGTTAAAAGTTCTTCACAGAATCATCAATGCCAAAAAGCACCTTTCTTTTGATACAAGAAAGAGAAACAAGCAATTTTCTCAGGATAGATTTTTGAGTTTATTGCCATATCAGCTTCTTTGGCTATATGGCAAACAAAACAAAAAACAGATCAAGTTTACAACATTTTATAAATATCACTTTTTTCTGTAATTATAAGAATATTTAACAGTAAAAAGTCATCAACATCAATAGATAATGCATAAGATAAAATAAACAAATAATATATAAGATAAATAAAAAATAAGACAGTTTACTTTTGATAAAAACTGCACAATTCCAGAAGGATTCACATCTAAAAATCTATTTTATTTAAAGTCTCGCCCGATAAAAATAGTTGTTTAGTAACATTAAAAATAGGGAATTCCACAAGTATATGTTAAACAGTTTGGCTTCTGTTTCAATATTGACATTTTGGGTTTTTTCCCCTTTGGATAAATGTTCATGTGTGAGTATTGCGTGTCTAATACGACATCTTCTGATTATGTCTTGAGTTTTTTTTTTAAAAAGTTAGATTTTCGTTCTATTTCTGGCTGGATTTCAAAAAGTTTGTAATTTTCTCAAAAGCTCTTGAGCAATGTTTTGCAGTTGCCGTTGCCGTAAAAAAGTCTTTGGGAATGAAAAAATTGTTCCTCAAAAATGTATGGCATTTTTCCATTATAAAGAACCTTTTGTGGAAGCTAAAAGTTCTTCACATTCATCAATGCTAATAAAGAACATATTTTTTTTATAAAAAGTATAGAAACAAGCTAATTTCTCAAGTTTTTTGAGTTTATTGCCATATCAGCTTCTCTGGATATGTCATGGCAAAAACAAAATCATAAATTAGATAAATATCACTTTTCTATAATTATAGAAATAATTTAACAATAAAAAGTCATTAACATCAATAAATAACACATAAATAATAATATATGAGATAAAAAAGCTAAGTTTTTTAAGAGTTACCTTTGATCAAAACTTGCACAATTCCAGAAGGATTCACATTTAAAAATATTTCATTTAAAGTCTCTCCAGATAAAAATCGTTGTCTGATTACATTAAAAATAGGCCATTTCACAAGTATATGTTTAACTGTTTACTGTAGACATTTTCTCCTTTGAGTAAATGTTCATATGTGAGTCTCATGTGATCAATATGACACCTTCATCATGTCTTCATCATGTCGAAAAATGGTTTGATTTTCTTCCCATTTCTGGCTGGATTTCAAATAGGTTGCAATTTTCTCAAAAAAAGCTTTTAAGCAAATGTTTTGCAGTTATGCCGTTTTCACGAAAAAGAGTCTTTGGGGAATGAAAAAATGGTTCTTCAAAAAAGTAATGACATTTCTCCATTACGAAGAACCTCATGTGAAAGCTAAAAGTTCTTCACAGAATCATCAATGCCAAAAAGCACCTTTCTTTTGATATAAAAAAAAAGAAACAAGCAATTTTCTCAAGATAGATTTTTGAGTTTATTGCCATATCAGCCTCTCTGGCTAAACAAATGTACATTTTATAAATATCACTTTTCTATAATTCTAGAAGTATTTTAACAATAAAAAGTCATCAACATCAATAAATAATGCATGAGACAAAATACATAAACAATATACAAGATAAAAGTAAACCTTAGAAAAACTGTTTTGTTTTTTTTGTTTTATAAAAATTGTACAATTCTAGAGGAATTCACATTTAAAAATATTTCATTTAAAGTTTAATTTAAAAATCGTTTTCTGATAACATTAAAAATAAGCTGTATCATATGAACGGATGTTGGCAAGACTTCAGGACTCCACACATACTTTTAATCAGAAATGGGGTAGCTTTTTGCAGTATTTGGAGAGCATGAAAAAGAAAATTAAAGGGTTGTCACTTTGGCTGTCTGTTGTATTGTATTATTTTATATTTGTTATAATTTTGTTTTGCTATTATTTTTATTATAGTTTGTTTACATTACTTTCCTGAATGTTGAATTTGTATAGTGAATTTTATGTGGTGTGGGGTATAAAAGTTCAAAATAAAAAAGTTCAATGACAAAAATCCATTAAAAATAGGCAATTTCACATGTATATGTTTAACTGTTTGGTCTTTTTTATGTTTAACTGACATTTTGGGGGTTCTTCTCCTTTGAGTAAATGTTCATGAGTGACCCTCGTGTGTCCAATATGACATCTTCATCATGTCTTGAGTTTAAAAAAAATAGTTTGATTTTCTTCCTATTTCTGGCTGGATTTCAAAAAGTTTGCAATTTTTCAATAGCGTTTCAGCAAATATGCAGATTTCATGAAAATTGTCTTAGGGGAAAAAAAAAGGTACCTCAAAAACTTTTATTGACATTTTTCCATTAAAAGGAAGGTTTTGTGAGAGCTAAAAGTTCTTCACAGAATCACCAATGCTAATAAAGTACATATATTTTTGATATAAGAAAGAGAAACAAGCTATTTTCTATATTTTGGTTGCATTTCTTTGGATTGTCTAATGCAGTCATCCAAAAATGGGGGTTGCGAGACATTAAGGATGGGAGTGTCGCTTCGTGATGGTCAAAAATCTAATTCATTTTATTAAACTATTAGAATTACCATATTTTATCCATAATATACAGAAGAACAAAATTGTAGGTAATAGTTACATTGAATTGCCCAGAGATGGGTTGCGGCTGGAAGGGCCTCCACTGCGTAAAACATGTGCTGGATAAGTTGGCGGTTCATTCCACTGTGGCGACCCCGGATAAATAAAGGGATTAAGCCGAAAAGAAAATGAATGAATGAATGAATGAATGAGTTACATTGAAAAAACAACATGCAAATAAAAGTCCTAGAGTGATTATTTATATTAGAGACACAGCAATTGCGTCAGATTGATTTTATAGCACCAAGTTAAACTTTGACACCTTTACAGCACTCGCGTTTAAATGATGAATAAACTTGGGCCTATTGTGTGCGCGGTTTATACATTTATAACCACCTCCGAGGATATTGGGGGTCGCGAGTCACTGGCATTGTTATTTTGGGGGTCACGGGCTGTAAAGTTTGGAAACCCCTGCTCTAATGAAAACAAAGCTAACCTATGCGTGTTTTCCTTTCTTCTCAGGCAGTTGTGTAAGGAGTTCACGGACCTGTTGGCTCAGGATCGCACTCCTTTAGGGAACTCTCGGCCTTCGCCCATCCTGGAGCCAGGAATTCAGAGCTGCCTGTCACACTTTAGCTTCATCACGCATGGTTTTGGTTCTCCAGCCATCTGCGCCGCCCTCACGGCTTTGCAGAATTACCTGACTGAAGCCCTTAAAGGCCTCGACAAGATGTTCCTGAACAACCCCACTCCCAACCGACACACACCTGCAGACGGCTCCAAAGGCGGAGAGAAAGAGGAAAAACACAGGAAATGAACTGTGGAAATACGATAAAGGAAGCAGAGATGTTCAGAGATTCTATAAACTCTAGTTTTATGACATTGCGTTTTGCATTCTGGGTGGAGAGCGGATCATGGGAAAACTAAAGGAACGATACGATACGATACAATAAAGACTGGAGGACGCGAGTCTGCTGAGACACCATCTTCATCTCATTTGTGCGCGAGTGTGAAAACATTTGAGGAGAGAGTGCGTGTGTGTTTTTGTGTATAAAAGTACCACATTTTACACAACGTCAGACGCAGGCTGTCCTTCACACACATGCTCATGAATCTAATATTTGAGTGTAATGGCCAGCGCTTTGGAGGACAGGTTTGCTTGGAATATTGGTGGAGACACTTTTTAACTACTATATTTAATTACACGTATTACTATACAAAACTATTGGTGCAAAGGTCTGCGATATTTAAGTACATTCAAGTTTTGCCAAAAATACCGCTGCAGTAAAAAATAAATTCACACAATCATCTTCAGATCATAAAGGAAGTAATGGTCCTGAAAAGGAGATACAGTATTCAGTATACAGAGATTTTATTGCATTTATTAATATATGCGGATGATTGAAATGGAGTGTTTGCCAAAAAGAGGATGTAGATGTCCAACAAGGCATATCTGGTATTGTGACAAATATTCACCATAGCCTGGCATTCCCATAAAAAAAACACACACACACACACACACACACACACACTTCACATAATCATTGAAATTAAGTCTTATTCATATACAGATTACAAGCCAAATTTTACAACTCTAAAACTTTCCATTCTCCTCAAAAACATCTCTGGCAATATCCAGATTATCTTGTCCACAGAAATGCAAGAGTTAAACTGTATGTTTTGGTTGTATCTTATTTTAAACTGCTAATGCTTGTGCTGTCTTGGCCATTTGGATATTTTCAGTACGTTTCTTTATTATGGTAATCAGCTCAATGCAATCACGACTGATATTTCATCTATTGCTTTTGTATTTGTTTTTCAAATATAGCATTTACACCGAACTAAACCAACGGAGACGAAGCTTAAATAGTGTTTATTTGTTTTACATCCCTGCATCAGCTGGATTGAAGCTTGCTTGGACCGTGGTGTTGAAAAAAAAATGGACATAAAAATGGGATATATGCGTTTGCTTATCGGCTGCACAGGTGACCGCGCGTGCTGGAACACGGCCACGCGCAGCCTTTCCGCGCACACCTCAGCCGGAGCGAGGGCGCGCTCTCTCAATAAGCTGGATTATAGCCTGTCTGTCAAAGTTAATATTTGGTTACCTGTGTGCGGAAGGTTCTTTTATTTATGTTTGTATATATTTATTTATGCTTAATTTAATGGGCGTTTGTACATAGGAATAGACTGGGTCGTCTATCTGTGACTGTCTCTGTGCGTGGGTGAACGCTTGTTTTAGATAGCATCTTGTATTTTTTATTTCTTTTTGTTTCATAGATACGGTGTTATGTGGTGAAGGCTAGAAGTTGGTTCTTGTCTGGTGATTTTCATTTACCTCGAAATAAGAAT
Organism: Danio aesculapii; assembly: GCF_903798145.1. NCBI lineage: Eukaryota > Metazoa > Chordata > Actinopteri > Cypriniformes > Danionidae > Danio > Danio aesculapii. Next base: position 48,178,146 of record NC_079454.1, on the reverse strand, counting down.
AAATCGTGTTTTATTGTAGTTGTTGATGTGTGGTAACCCTTTATCTTCTTGTTTCATATATATAAACGTTAAGGTAATATTTCCAAAACGGTGCGTAAATGTCCAAACAGCATAAAATAAATGCGCATAAATTGAGAATAATTAAAATATCGAATGAATATGCTGCCATTAATCCCTCGAATTATTTCATTTGCAAGTAATTCTTTTAAACGCAATCATAAAATCCGGCAGGCCACATAATACATTTTATAACACTGCATGGTTTGCATTTATATTTTATTTTAGGCTATTATAAAAATTAGGTTATTAAAAAATAAAAATAAAAATCACTGACGTTAAAAAACTAAATTTCAACAAGCCTCCACAAAATGCATGCTTTCCCTAAAGCCAAAGCCAGTGCTCAGCATATATGAGTACACCCCATTTTTAAAATGAATATTTTCATCCATTTCTCAGTGAATATGGGTAATATATATTGGTGCATTTGAACAAAACAGATTTATTAAACAGATATATTTATTAAAATAACATTTTAGTCACAGAATATCTTTAGAAATTTAAAGATAAAACATTTAAATTCATGCAAAATAATTAAAAACTACAACATTTCAATAAAACTGTATCTTGATTTTGCTATTTAGGGAATTTCATTAAATATTTTCCCCTAACATATAAATTTGGGGTACTCATTTTTGAACGATTATTGTAAGCTATTTTGTTAGATTAGCTCCAGATTTGGCTTCAGTACTGACTAACCTAATGTATAAGCACAAATATAATACTGTAAAGCTTCCTTTAGAAAATATTAATTTAAATGAGAGATTTGTGGGGGGTGAGCTCATATATGCTGAGCACTGTAACAATTTATTTTACTTACATTGTTAGCTGTAAATAAATCAGCAAGTGTATAAATAAAATAAATAAAATCTAATCAATAAAATTGATGCTTTTACAGCAATAATAGCCTATTAAATGTTACAATAACTTCACCATACAATGCAATAATTACAGCGTTATTTATCATAATCAATGCGGATTAGCTAAAAATTGAAGCTAATATCAGAATCTTTCATACATTTACGTCATTCTGAACATCAACATCTAGTCATGTTTTCATTATCACACGGACTTATAATGCAATCAGATTAAATAAAAGCTCGGAAATTAAAAACGGAAATGAGACTTCTGAATCTGCATCTTCCTGTCTAGTTTTAAGGCAAACAAGAAATGCCAAAATGTATCGAAAAGCATCGCTTGAAGGCGTGTGTCCGCAGTGGCGGCAGTAAAGTGAACTCATATCCCGGCCGCAGGTCAGACCCCCGCGAGTCCCCGCGCGCATCAGCCCGCGCTGGTGTATTTAATGCGGAGGAGCGCGTGGCCTGCGGGTTCCGTCGCGTGACTCCTCATGCGTGAAGTATTGTGACCCAGGTGCAGCACCCGCATGTCCGCAAGCGACGTGGATCTCTACGAGATTCAGAGATTTCTCTTCAGCAGAAAAAAAGACTAGCCTCACTCTTACCCACGGGACCTGAAACAACACAAGCCGAGATCTTTCATCCTTCCCTCGAACTCGGTTCTCATTACCTCTAAAAGAAAAAAATACAACAAAACCCCAGAAGACCAAACCCATATCTAATGTCCTTGTTTTTTATACTCAATAACAATTATTTACTTTAAACCACATGTTTTAATGATAAACCTATATAAGAATGTTTTTTTTTTTTTTACATCCAAAGCATAAAAATAGAATGAGCAACAACAAAATGCCCTATGGGCTATACTACTAATTAGCCCTGATTTTATCAGACTAGTCCCAACCATTTCGAGTTCTTTTATCACAAGATGAAACCAAACATTCATGGTAGGTTAGGAGTACCGGTCATTAAAAATCTATTTTATTCTTTTAAAGATCAAAGAAGGTAAAGGTAAACACACAAATACAAAAAAAAAAAAAACATTAAAAATACATTATATTAAACAAATCGGACTTAATTTCTAAATAAAATAAAGTAAAAGAGATTTTGCCGTATAAGTGTCTTTTCCATCATATGCTATAAATATTTTTCCGGAGATGAGAAGACGGAGAAGAGCTTTGTCTGTGCGCAGGTCCCCGTGCTCGCTGTCACGCAATGGACTGTAAAAATGGTTTATCCAGACACGCGCCGGGCGCGCGCGTAATTCCTGCTTGAGGCAGGATGACCGCAGGCAGCACGAGCCTAACTGATCAACCTGGATATTTCATTATTCATTAATTTACTGTTTAACAAATCCCGCTCATTATCGCGGGAGCGGCTGCAGGATCCGACCGTACGGCGGCAGTTGGTGTCAGGCGTGGAAAATTGGCCCATTTGATCCTGAGCTGTTTTTTCTCTCTGTGTGTATTATTATTATAGGCTATTCAACATCCCGAAACAGCTCGAGATCGTCATGAATAATAAGCAGCGCGCGAGCTTGTCAAGCCCGTTGAGCGTGACCACAGCCCGTGGAAAAAAATCGAGGGCGTTTTTAATATAACCCCCACTTCAGTCACTATTTGGAAAAGACAAAACAACACGCTGATAAACAATCGGAAATATGCGATTACTACGGCAATGATACGCGTCCACGGTGGACGAGGAGCACATCAAAAACAAAGTGTCTCAGTTCTGTGAGAGATTATTTCGGAACAGGCTACCAAATGTCTCTCTATACCTGAGAGATACCAGAAATTAGTCTGAGATATCACACCTGCCTTGGTCAAGGCCCTGGGCCCTGTAAACAACATAAACTGCGCAGCAGCCATCTTTTTGTAGCCGATCAGAAAACTTGAGCCAGTAACAAACGCGAATGGCTAGTCCATCATTTTCGTGCGATTTCGTTTGCATGACGATGTCTAAACGTATTTTTTTCGAGAAGGCATATGCGGTTTAAAATGATACTGCAGGCCCGTAAAATGATAGCCAGGGGATTCGGGTGATTTGGAAGACCCACCCCTCACTGACAAAGGTCCAGAATTTGTCAAATACATGAGCTCATTTGTCTTATTTTGATTGCTATGCCATCATGGTGAAATAAATCGTTGAGAAAGGCTTTAAGACCAAGCAGAATCCTCTGTTGGCTGTGCTTCGTTGTGACTTCTGCTAATCAGTTTTGTCCAATGCTAACAAATATTTTTGATGAATCTAACATCCAGCTGTGCAAGAAAACATACAATATGACGTGAAAGAAGTCATCTTTCGCTACTGTATTTTTGAGAAAACATTTTACAAGTAACTTATTTTAAATCTTGAACTTTGAAATAAAAAATGACTAATAAAAAGGTGTGAAGCACCAAAAGCGGTCCATATTAAAATTGATTTTTAACACTATTTTAGCTAAAATAGTAAAAAAAGTGTGGTTATAATGACCATCCTACATGCTAATTCAGAATAGTGGCTAAAATGTCACTAAAATGCAGTATTTAAATGTCATAATTCAATAGAAAATGAGGTGTATAACTGCAAAAAGGTTCGATTTTTGAAAAAAAAAGAAAAAAAAAAAAAAAGAATCAACCCTTCGGCCAGGCTGGCTACAGGCCTGTACAATTTGAGTGGGTCAGGGTAGATAATACCATTTCACACTCTTAAAAATAAAAGTTCTTTACTGGCATCAATGGCTCCTTGAAGAACATTTAACATCCATGAAATATTTACATTCCACAATAAAATTTAGATTCTGAAAGTTTTCTTCACATAATAAAATGGGTTTTGAAAAACTTCTAACTAAACCTCAGTTAAAATACTTGGGTTAAAAATACTCAAAACATATAACCCAACTATAGATTATTATAGCACCTTCCCAACAATGGGTTATTTTAACCCAGTGCATTGGGTTATTTTGATTAATTGTATTTTTTTCCATACTGTATTACTACTGCTATTTATTACTAGTATTATTAATTTTTAAATTATGTTGTGTAAATAAATAACATACATTTTTAAAAATATTGAAAATGCTTTATTTCCATTACATTTTTAAAGGTTCCAGACACTGAGCGTTTTATTCATTTAATATAGATTGGCTACGAAGTTGCGCGTTTGTATCATCAACAATTAAGAGTGCTGAGAAACGGATATAAAACACACTATACGGAGAGGTATAAAAAAACAACAACAATATTAATGCGTTAGAACTTAAACTTATAATGCAAAAACAACATTACGTACACATTATTATCGCTGTTCTCTGTCATTTAAATCAGTTGACTATTGAAATTCAAAATGTTTAACCCAACTGGTTGAGTTATTAAATAAATAACCCAATAAAAGTTAAAAAATAACCCAACAAAGCACCAAATATTTAACCCAACTGGTTTGAGTTATTAATAACCAATAAAAGCTAAAAATAACCCAACAAGCACCACATATTTTTAACTCACCATTGGGTTAAATAATAATATGAATGAAGTTTAACAAGAGTATACAACCATTTACAATAGTAAAACAACATGTGAAGTCAGTCATTGAAATTAAATCAATGAAAAATCAAATAAATCAATAAATAAAATCAGCCATTCCACCTCCAAACAGTTCTCTGGGCTGGTGAATTTAAGGTATAGCACATCTCAACTTCAAACTGAAAGTGTACATTTTTTTCAATGTAACCATCAGGTTGTTATGAATAATTATCATATGATGAAAGTAATCAAATATACAATTTAAATATCTTTGTTAAACATAAGTGAGATCAGTCTAGTGCAGTGTTCTCAACTACGTTTCTGGAGGATGACCAACACTGCATGTTTTTGGATGTCTTTTCTTCCCTGGTAATGAGCTGACGATCTAAAACAGGTGTGTTTGGTTAACGAGACATGCAAAATGTGCAGTGCTGGTGGGTCCCCAGGAACGTGGTTGAGAAACACTGGTCTAGTGTTCTTAAAACTTCAGCAAATTATTTATGACCAAACTACTAAATGTTCATTTACAGTCTTTTGGAAATGGCTAAAAACACAAGCACATAATAACCACAACCACAAAACAAGCACTTGATTTGAAGAAACTTTTATCCTTGTACTTTTACGTCTACACTGCTTTGAAATTAGATAATATTCCTGGCTCCTGCATATGATAAATCAACACAATCTCACGGCAATTCATAACTTTTTAGATTCAATGGCTAATTCGTATGAATTCGTACGAATTCGTACAATTTATTCATCCCCAATGACGGTTGTGTTTAGGGGTTGGAGTTAGGTTCCACGCCTCCCTTTTAAAAATCGTACAATTTTGTATAACTGAACTCGTACGAATTAGCCATTAAACTCACAAAAAGTAAAATGCTTATGTTTTCTTGTGAGATCAGGCTGGATAAATTGCTTATAAGTTTCCTAATTTGTAAGTCGCTTTGGATAACAGAAATCTACTAAATGATTAAATGTAAACGCAGGCCTCTATACAGCAGTGAAATGGTTTAATCATTATCATCTTTCATTAACCGAGCACAATGTCGTTAATGGTTGTATAGCGAAACGCTCTCTGTATGGCATAACTTCAGTCTGTTTAATGCTTCATTGGATCAAAACACCTCTGATGACCTCCTCATTCAACAGTGAGGTTTCAAAGCAAAGAACATGAAGACATTGAGGCGCTCACTCCAGGTAATGCGTTTGATTTGAGATTCTCCAGGCTTATTTGTCTTCATTTTTTATTCGTTTTGCATTGAAGTTCAGAAAGAAGCCTATAAATGTTTGCTTTTTTGTAATTTTCCAATGGATTTACGATTTCAGCACTTCTCCAGGTAGCAAACACAAACTCGTAAAACACACACAGGGTAATAATTTGCCTTCCAAGGCAGGGCTGGTTTTATTTGATGTGTGTTTGTGGTTTTGCCTCATTGGGTTTGTGCGAGTAAATGATTGATTATGTTTGGCTTTGATGCTTCCTCTAACACACATACACACACTTATAAACAAGTCTTTCTCTTCAAACTTGCTCTGATTCTTTTTGTTCACTTGTCATCCTATTTAGCATCCCGACTGATATCAGAGTCAACAAATGTTCTTCTCTTCTATGTCATAAATATTTTGAATTGTTACATGAAATGGGAGCACCAATGGCTTAGAAGAACCAATTTTTTGTGCTCAAAGAACCTTTCAGTGAACAGTTCCTTTAAAAAATTAATAAAAATCCAAGGAACATTTGAATAACCTGACTGTATCCCCACTGTAAACAATCATTTGTGGAATAGAAAAGATGGAAATTTATGCTTCATTGTGGAATCATTATAAAACCAAAGGCCTTGGACTGATTTTGAAATATTGCACACTGAAATAAGACGTCTTGAAGAATACTTGATTAAAGTTTAGCATTCTTCCTTTAAAAGATGAATGAAACATTATAAAATGTCTTAGTAATACAGATTCCATTGGGGAAAAAAGTCACACATCCAGTAGAAACAACACAAAAATACACTGAAAACATAACTGATGTTGAACTTACACTGTTAACAATTTTTTGTAAATTACACAGTATTTAACTGTAATATGAACTGTATTTTACTGTAGGACAGTTATGCGGTAGGTTGCTGTATTTTAAAGTTGCAGTAAAAGTATACAATACTGTAAACACATATTTACATTTAGTCATTTAGCAGAGGCTTTGTCAAAAGCGACTTACAATTGAGGAAACATACAGCGATTTAGCAAGAAGATGCAATACACAAGATAAATGGTGCTGTAAATGTAAATACAGTACTTTTGCTGTAATCGATTTACAGTAAGTTACTGGCAGACTGCTGCACTACAAACTACACTGTTAACGATATTTGTAAATTACACAGTAACTAATATGAACTGCATTTTACTGTAGGACAGTTATGCGGTAGGTTGCTGTATTTTAAAGTTGCAGTAAAAATTTAAATACTGTAAATACATATTTACATTTAGTCATTTAGCAGAGGCTTTTGTCAAAAGCGACTGACAATTGAGACATTCAGCGATTCAGCAATACACACAAGATAAATGGTGCTGTAAATGTAAATACAGTATTTTTGCTGTCATCGATTTACAGTAAGTTACTGGCAGACTGCTGCACTACAACTACACTGTTAACAATATTTGTAAATTACACCGTATTTAACTAATACGAATTGCATTTTACTGTAGGACAGTTATGCGGTAGGTTGCTGTATTTAAAGTTGCAGTAAAAATTTAAAATACTGTAAATACATATTTACATTTAGTAATTAGCAGAGGTTTTTGTCAAAAGCGACTTACAATTGAGACATTCAGCGATTCACCACAAATACACTAGATAAATGGTGCTGTAAATGTAAATACAGTATTTTTGCTGTAATCGATTTTACAGTAAGATACTGGCAGACTGCGCGCACTACAATTACACGGTTAACGATATTTGTAAATTACACAGTAACTAATATGAACTGCATTTTACTGTAGACAGTTATGTGGCATGTTACTGTATTTTTAAGTTATGCAGTATGTTACTGTATTTTAAAAGATGCATTTTGAACATTACTGTTTTTTAGAGTAAAAATATATAGTACTGTCAACACATATACAGCAAGACAAATGGTGCTGTAAATGTAAATACAGTACTTTTGCTGTAATTGATTTACAATACGTTACTGGCAGACTGCTGCACTACAACTACACTGTTAACAATATTAGTAAATTACACAGTATTTAACTAATACGAACTGCATTTTACTGTAGGACAGTTATGCGG